>NC_135985.1:2442626-2802626 GCF_053455715.1 Rhinoraja longicauda
TCCCACACTCCAAAGAAGTGCAGGTTTTAGGTTAATTTAAATTTAAATTGTAAATTGTCCCTTGTGTGGAGTACGGTGTGATGGCTGGGCGGCAGGGACATGGTGGGCCGAAGGGCCTGTTCCCATGCTGTACCTGAAAGGTCTAAGGTCAAGTAAAGCCTGTAGACTAACAATTCAATTAAATTGTTTTTTTCTACGCAGTCAAACCTCTGAACATAGGATGTAGTGAGAAACAAAACGCTGGAGTAACTCAGCGGGACAGGCAGTATCTCTGGAGAGAAGGAATGGATGACGTTTCGGGGCAAGACCCAACCCGAAACGTCACCCATTCTTTCTCTCCAGACATGCTTCCTGTCCCGTTGAGTTACTCCAGCATTTTGTGCCTATCTTCGGTTTAAACCAGCATCTGTAGTTCCTCCTTACAACATATGTTGAGACAATTAAACTCGCACGGTGGCACGGCGGTAGAGTTGCTGCCTTACAGCGAATGCAGCGCCAGAGACTCAGGTTCGATCCTGACTACGGGCGCCGTCTGTACGGAGTTTGTACGTTCTCCCCGTGACCTGCGTGGGTTTTCGGTTTCCTCCCACGCTCCAAAGACGTACAGGTATGTAGGTTAATTGGCTGGGCAAATGTTTTTTTTTAAATTGTCCCTAGTGTGTGTAGGATAGTGTTAATGTGCGGGGATCGCTGGGCGGCGCGGACCCGGTGGGCTGAAGGGCCTGTTTCCGCGCTGTATCTCTAAATCTAAAATCTAAATCTAAAAAATCTAAATCTAAACTCGTCCTCCAGTTAAGCAATTGGCAAGTCTAAAGATTTGCCAAACCCATCCCTCCCTTTCAGTGCATGCATGAAACCAATCTTTACGTTAAAACGAACGGATGCTGGATGTGGACGGTAGATCAATGAAAGTGGCTGATCAATATCGTCTTGAAATGCCATTGGCATTTCCTGAGCCATTTTACCAATAATCACAGTTTTAATGGTTGTGTAAACACTGAATACAGAGCTTCAGAACTTCATGCATATTGATGGAAACATGGAGAGAGATTATTCATCATGTGTTAATCTTCCAAACAATTAATGATTGCTAAAATTGTCAAGAAAACTACTTGGGAAAGAGCAGTCGTCCTTCCCAAGATTCACGCACTGAAGCACACGTGAAAACGCTTCAGTATACTTGAGTGATGATGAGTTAGCTGAGAGATTTTCCAATACATCAATGATCTTTAAGGCTCGTCCACGTTTATTGGTGTTCATTGATTTCTGGCGTACAATTTATAGATCAAGATTTGACATTTACTTTTCTAAATCATTCTGTCGGAGGCAACAAATTAAGTTGTGAAAACCAAGCAGATGGTGAAGATTTGGCAGAATTTACACTTAGAAGGGTAAATGGTCATTTTTATATTTTCTATGACTTCTTTGTTAAATACAAAAAAAAAATTGGCTTCATTTCTTGGGTCTTTCAGCAACAATATTCAATTCCATAGGAAAGATGTTGTTAAGGTGGAAAGAGTACATGGAGGATTTACGAGGGTGTTGGCAGGACTCAAGGGTCTGAGCTATAGGGAGAGGTTGGGCAGGTTAGAACTTTACTCCTTCGAGTGCAGGAGGATGAGGGGTGATCTTATGGAGGTGTAATGAGGGCAATAGATCGGATAGACGCACAGATGATACAGAGTAGGGGAATCAAGACCAGAGGTCGTACGTTTAAGGTAAGAGAGAAAAGATTTAATAGGAACATGAGGGGCAACTTTTTCACACAGAGGGCATTGGGTGTATGGAACGAGCTGCCAGAGGAGGTAGTTCAGGCAGGCACTATAACAATATTTAAAAGATATTTGGCAGGTTGATGGATAGGAAGATTTAGAGGGATATTGGCCAAATGCGGGCAGGTGGGACTAGTGTAGATGGAGCATGTTGGTTGGTGTGGGCAAGTGGGACTAGTGTAGATGGGGCATGTTGGTCAGTGTGGGACTAGTGTAGATGGGGCATGTTGGTCAGTGTGGGACTAGTGTAGATGGGGCATGTTGGTCGGTGTGGGACTAGTATAGATGGGACATGTTGGTCGGTGCGAGACTAGTGTAGATGGGGCATGTTGGTCGGTGTGGGCAAGTTGGTCAAACGGCCTATTTCCATGCTGTATGACTGTGACTCAAATATATTCTAATAAAGCTAGATCTGGTGAACAAGAACATTCACAAGCTTGCTTCGTGTTTTCATAATATTTGGTCACATTTGTACCCTCTTCATTTGGCTTTGTAAAGTCTACTGCCAAAACTACCCATTAAGTTTTACAGTTTCCACTGTGGCAAGGTGGTTGAGTTGGGTAGGAAAAGAAACTGCAGATGCTGGTTTAAATCGAAGGTAGATACAAAATGCTGGAGTAACTCAGCGGGTCAGGCAGCATCTCGGGAGAGAAGGAATGGGTGACGTTTCGGGTCGAGACCCTTCTTCAGACTAATCTAGAATCTTATCAACCTCTACCTTAAAAATATCCATTGATGGTCTCCATAGCCGTCAGTGGCAATGAATTCCACAGATTCACCACCCTCTGACTAAAGAAATTCCTCCTCATCTCCTTCCTGAAGGTATGTCCCATAGTTTAGGTGGAGAGGTTATCGTGGCGCAGCGGTAGAGTTGCTGCCTCACAGCGCCAGAGACCCGGGTTCGATCCTGACCACGGGTGCTGCCTGTACGGAGTTTGTACGTTCTCCCCGTGACCTGCGTGGGTTTTCCCCGGGTGCTCCGGTTTCCTGCCAAACTCCAAATACATACAGATTTACAATTGGCTTGGTAAAATTGTAAATTGTCCCTAGTGTGTGCAGAATAACGTTAGTGTAGGGGGATCGCTGGTCGGCACGGACCTGGTGGGCTGAAGGGCCTGTTTCTACGTTGTATGTCTAAACTAATCTAAACTAAACTGTTTTTCTGTACTTTCCCTGTAATGTTTCCCTTGGTTTAGGGCGGTGAAGTCCTTTTAACAATGGTTATTGCATGTAGGCAATTATCCATCACACCTGCCTGGATATGGAACTCCCCTATATATGTTTTCTTTGCAATGCCTCTCGAGACCAGCCTGAATATTGAAAGGGACTTTTATCTGGCAGTGGTTTGAGATTCTTGTGCGGGAAATACTCTAGGCGAAGGCTGTCATTGCTGCTTGATTGATGTCTAATAGTTTATGATGTGGCTGTCACCCTCCTCACAGCCCAGCCTCTGACAGGGAGCCATGGTGTTCATTAGAAGACCTCAGCACTCTGCTCCTCAAGCTGCTGCTGGCTTCTGACGAGCTGAGATAGACGGCAGCTAAGGAGAACGTAGAAAACATAGAAAACATAGAAAAATAGATGCAGGAGTTGGCTATTCAGCCCTTCGAGCCAGCACCGCCATTCAATATGATCATGGCTGATCATCTAAAATCAGTACCCCGTTCCTGCTTTTTCCCCATTTCCCTTGATTCCTTTCTAGTGGAATATCTGTTTGTCCTTATGTTCTGTGAAGTGTGTGGGTCTGGTAACCTTTATTTTTGATGTTTTGATGTGATATAGTGGATGTGAATGTTTCCATGAGTCTGCATTTTAGTCAGAACAAACATACTCTCACGCATGTTCTCAACCTACACACCTGTTCCTCTACCAGCCTGAAGAAGGGTCTCGACCCGAAACCTCACCCATTCCTTCTCCCCAGAGATGCTGCCTGTCCCGCTGAGTTACTCCAGCATTTTGTGTCTGTCTTCGATTTAAACCAGCATCTGCAGTTCTTTCCTACACACGGACTTTGTACATTCTCGCTTGGGCTTTCACCACACTCCAAAGACGTGCAGGTTTGTAGGTCAGTTGGCTTTGGTGTAGGTGTAGGTTGTCCCTAGTGTGTAGGATAGTGCTAGTGTACGGGGATCACTGGTCAAGAGTCAGGAGTGTTTTATTGTCATATGTCCCAGATAGAAGAAATGAAATTCTTACTTGCAGCGCTTATTTGGTGCGCACGGACTCGGTGGGCCGAGTGGCCTGTTTCCACGCTGTATCTCCAAAGTCTAAAGTGTAAACTGGCCTCGGGTACTTACCCTGCGATCTGCATTGCATTGCAGAGCAAAGGTAGAGGCAGCGAAGGTTTACCTCTGCCTCTGCTGAGCTCCGAGCTGACTCAGTGTCTCAGACTGGAGTGACTCAGCCTTGCTGAATCCCTGCCCAAGTCACCCACACACCACCGCTATTTGTCATCAAAAGAAGATGAGACCCCGACATCTGAACATGCTCGGGCTGGAGTGAGAATGGGCAATAATAATGATGATGATGGACAAGCTCAGGACTGTACCTAATAACCACACCAGTTACTGGAGAGAACAAAGAACTGACCCTTCTTATCTGATTCAAAGCTGAGACCATTTTCATTCAGTGCAGAGCAATTAGAGAACCTGTTATTGTGGGCAGATTTCCTTTCAAGGAGACTTGAAATTTATCTCCCGAACAGATGATTATAAATTGTGAAGTAGCAACACAGATGAAGCAGATTAAACACAGCAGTGATGAAACTGTGTATTGAGCAGTACTTTAAAAATGATTGCAAAATCCATCTTGCTCTTTTGCGAATCCTGCTTTGTTTACCTGAACAGTTCTAATGGGAATAAACGTGTTTCACAGACTTACTGTGCAAGAAGGGTTTACACTGGAGATAGACACAGAGTGCTGGAGTAACTCAGCGGGCCTGGCAGCATCTCTGGAGGGAAGGATTGGGTGACGTTTCAGGTCTAGACTCTTCTTTAGAGTGAGAGTCGGGGGAGAGGGGAACAAGAGATATTGACGGTACATAGGACAAATCAATGGAAGACTTGCAGAAAGCTGAAGGGCCTATTTCTCAGGCTCCTCTAAAGAAAGCTAGGCTGATGGACAGCACGGTGGCACAGCGGTAGAGTTGCTGCCTTACATCGAATGCAGCGCCGGAGACCCGGGTTCGATCCCGACTACGGGTGCTGTCTGTACGGAGTTTGTACGTTCTCCCCGTGACCTGCGTGGGTTTTTTTTCCGGGATCTTCGGTTTCCTCCCACACTCCAAAGACGTGCAGGTTTGTAGGTTAATTGGCTGGGCAAATGTAAAAATTGTCCCTAGTGTGTGTAGGATAGTGTTAGTGTGCGGGGATCGCTGGGCGGCGTGGACCCAGTGGGCCGAAAGGGCTTGTTTCCACGCTGTATCTCTAAACTAAACTAAACTGATAGAATCTCTACGTTTGTCTCTGACTCTGACTCTTTCCCTGGACTGTAAGTTCAGCATTTGATAAATCTTTCTCTTGTCATTTGGAATGCATTCCAGATGTCAACAGCAGCTAGCTTCCCCTTGTTCACTTGCACAGAAAGCAGGACATTTCTGTAATAGGATTGCTACACGATTCAAGTATGGAAGAACATTCTGGAAGGAAGTGCCTAATTTTTAATTGTTCCACTGAAACATTCTGCTTTATATCACTCAGTATTAGTGTTATGACTTCTGTCAACAGAAAAATGCGTCTGGTTAACGATCAGAACATTATAAAGTCCTGGCAGTCACAGTATGATGTCACATCTTCCACACATCTTTAGTTTAGTTTTAGAGATATAGCACGGAAACAGGCCCTTCGGCACACTGAGTCCACGCCGACCAGCGATTGCCCTGTACACTAACACTATCCTATACACACTAGGGGCAAGTTACAATTTTTGCCGAAGCCAATTAGCCTACAAACCTACACGTCTTTGGAGTGTGGGAGGAAACCAGAACACCCGGAGAAAACCCACGCAGGTCACGGGGACACCACAAAATCTATCGGGCCTGCTAGGACAGGCCTGGGTCGTGTGGATGTGGAGAGGATGTTTCCACTAGTGGGAGACTCTAGGACCAGAGGACACAGCCTCAGAATAAAAGGGCGTACCTTTAGAATGGAGATAAGAGTCAGAGGGTGGTGAATCTGTGGGATTCATTGACACAGACGGTGGTGGAGGCCATTCATTGTGTATTTTTAAAGTTGAGGTTGACAGGGTCTTGATTAGTAAGGGTGTCAAAGGTTATGGGGAGAAGTAAGGAGAATGGGGTTGAGAGGGAAAAATAGATCAGCCATGATTGAATGGTAGAGTAGACTCAATGGGCTGAATGGCCTCATTCTGCTCCAATGACTTATGAACTTGTCGGGCATTTCTGTTGAGGACCCCGTGATCATTATTGAGGCGTTGGGAAGGTCTTCATACTGATCGGCAGGGACAGCATTGTTGCTGCTTCTGGAGTGGTCACCAGTGCAAATATGTAGGAAGGAACTGCAGATGCTGGTTTAAACCAAAGATAGATGCAAATGCTGGAGTAACTCAGCGGGCGGGACAGGCAGCATCTCTGGAGAGAAGGAATGGGCGACGTTTCGGGTCGAGACCCTTCTTCAGACTGGTTAGGGATAAGGGAAACGGGAGATATAGACGATGATGTAGAGAGGCAAAGAACAATTAGTGAAAGATACGCAAAAACCCTTCTCTTCGTGGGCCACTGCACTCACGACACCACACACTTACATTGTTGGCAGATGCCAAAGTGTACATTAAAGGACAGTCAATTTGAGATTCTGATCTGTGACCACAGCAGTAGCTCCGTGCCTCAAAACCACAAGTGGTATGCACTTAGACTGAAGCTAAAGCTCTTATTATTGTTAGAGAGAATGTCAATGGATCATTCAACATCTCAGCAGACAACTCCACATCACCAGAGCAGGAAGAAACAATGCAAGACTGCACATTTTAGTTTTAGTTTAGTTAAGAGATACACCGTGGAAACAGGCCCTTCGACCCACTGAGTCCGCGCCGACCAGCGATTCCCGCATACTAACACTATCCTACACACGAGGGAAAACTTACACTAATTCCAAGCCAATTAACCTGCAAACCTGGACATCTTTGGAGTGTGGGAGGAAACCGAAGCACCCGAAAAACCAACCCTGTCACGGGGAGAACGTACAAACCGCACAGACAGCACCCATAGTCGGGATCGAACCCGGGTCTCTGGCGCTGTAAGGCAGTACCTCTACCGCTACAGGGATGCTGCCTGACCCGCTGAGTTACTCCAGCACTCTGTGTCCATCTTTACATATCCTAACCTCTTGCTTAAGTTGTGGAGAAATATAGCATAGAAACAGGCCCTTCAGCCCACCAACAGTTTCGACCCAAAACTGGGAGGCCAATTCTCTGAATGCATTCACGAGAGAGCTAGATAGAGCTCTTAAGGATAGCGGAGTCAGGGGGTATGGGGAGAAGGCAGGAACGGGGTACTGATTGAGAATGATCAACCATGATCACATTGAATGGCGGTGCTGGCTTGAAGGGCCGAATGGCCTCCTCCTGCACCTACTGTCTATTGTCACCCATTCCTTCTCTCCAGAGATGCTGCCTGACCCGCTGAGTTACTCCAGCTTTTTGTGTCACCAGCATCTGCAGTTCCTTCCCACACATGTCCATTCCAACTATCCCTTTTACACCGATCCCTACTTTGATCGCATTGTTTAATTCTCTCCACGTTCTCACCCTCTGCCCCCACTTTGTACCTCGGCTCGCTCTAACCCGAGATTCTGTTCTCTTGCAGATGACACAAACAGAGTCGTCAAACTCTTCTACAGAGATGGAGTACACAACTACACCAAGCTGTTGCTGGCTGATGAGGGAGCTGCCCTCTATGTTGGAGCCCGGGACGCCATCTTCTCCCTGGATGTTTTAGACATTGCTCCCAACAAATTCAAGAATGAGGTACATTTACATTCATCTGAAACTATTTATTTGAACTATCTATAAATTGGACTTAATCTTGCACTAGATGTTATACCTTTTATCCTGTATCTGTTCACTGTGGACTGCTTGCTTGGAGTCATTTATAGTCTTCTTTGACTGGACAGCATGCAAACAAAGGTGTTTGTCTGCACCTCAGTACACATGATAATACAGTAAAAACTAAACTAAACTAAACTTAGAGTCTGAAGAAGGGTCTCAACCCGAAACTTCACCAATGAATGAATGAATGAATGAATGAATGAATGAATGAATGAATAAGTTTATTGGCCAAGTATATGCATATACAAGGAATGTGCCTTGGTGCTCCGCTCACAAATGACAACACAAACATACAGTTAACAATTAAGAATAAAGCATAAACACATCAAAACAATAAGGGTACAACATTACGGTCTAAACATGTGGGTGAAAATAAACCAGAGCAAAAAAGAGAGCACAGACTTTGGTTCCTTCTCTCCAGAGATGCTGCCTGACCTGCTGAGTTACTCCAGCATTTTGTGTCTACCTTAAACTAAACTAAACCTCTCTGCGCTGAATTAACCTTCCTTACTCTGCCCACCTCACCAGTTCCTTCAAACTAATGCCGATTAATCCAATTGACAGTTTTGTCTCATTTGGGAGGGCTATTTTAACTCAGTGGATCAGGCAGCATCTCTGGAGCCTGAAGAAAGATCCAGATCCGAAACGATACCTTTCCATTTTCTCCAGAGATGCTACCTGACCCGCTGAGTTACTCCAGCACTTTGTGTCTATCTAGCTTTTCACTGTACCTCGGTACAAGTAGCAAATTAAACTAAACTAAAATGAAAATGTTACACTGGCAGATGATGAATATGTAACTCTTAGAGCTTTTTCCTTTGCTTATTGTAGTATATTTGGGGGGAGAATTGAAACCAGTATCTTAAGGGGTTTAGTTTAGTTTAGATTAGTGATACAGTGCAGGAACAGGCCCTTCGGCCCACCGAGTCCACACCGACCAGCGATCCCCGCACATTAACACTATCCTACACACACTTGGGACGATTTACACATACACCAAGCCAATTAACCTACAAACCTGCACGTCTTTGGAATATGGGAGGAAACCGGAGCACCTGGAGAAAACCCACTCAGGTCACGGGGAGAACGTACAAACTCCGTACAGACAGCACCCGTGGTCAGGATGGAACCTGGGTCTCTGGCGCTGTGAGGCAGCAACTCTACCGCTGCGCCCCATTGTGTCCTGTGGCTGCAGACTCCAATCCATTGGGAGTTCGATTTTCACTGTTAAATTGCTTTTCAAATAGAAGCTTCTGTCAGCTGTCAGACCTGTACATCCAGGCCCAGGGTCTCAGGGTCTCAGAGATATTATTCAGTCACAATGCTTGATCAAACTACCCCCCACCTTTCCACATCATTAGATGCCTTGCAGCCGGGAGAGTGACTGGTGAGATTGCTGTGGTCTGCCGCTCACGCACGCACGCAGAGCCAACAAGCACCTCTGGATCCCAAAGGATGCAAATCCTAATCCTTTGTATGTCCCGATTGGAAGATGATGCTCGCCTGCCTGAGCACAGACCTGACAGAGCAGAGGCAATTGCTCTGAGGTTAACTGGGTGTCTGGCTGAAGTCAATCAGTGAAGTGTGACCAGTTAACAATCCTAGTATTATAATCTACATTTCACAGAGACACTTTGCTGGAAACATGTACAAATCCCATGGATGATTCTTCTCACTGTCTGAACTTTACCCACGTGATTTCCTCCACAGCCACATCTCTTCAACTAATTACATTCAAAATGTATAAAGAACATGTACAGAATCTGAGATGTGGTAAAAATGCGATCATGTTGTGGTGAATCTGTGGAATTCTTTGCCACAAACGGCTGTGGAGACCGAGAGTCGGTGGATATTTTGAAATGCAGAGATAGATAGATTCTTGATTAGTACGGGTGTCAGGGGTTATGGGGAGAAGGCAGGAGAATGGGGTTGAGAGGGAAAGATAGATCAGCCATTATTGAATGGTGGAGTAGACTTGATGGGCTGAATGGCCTAATTCTGCTCCTATCACTTCTAATCTTATGAACTTGTGTTAGGTTCACCAGACAGTGTCTGATGAAGTGTGCTGACCCAAAACGTTACCTATTCCATTGCTCCAGAGATGCTGCCTGACCCGCTGAGTTACTCTAGCTTTTTGTGTCTTTCTTCGGTGTAAACCAGCATCTGCAGTTCCTTCCTGCACACTGTGATTCCCTGTTCTTGACTGTTTCCATTTCAGTTTCAGTTTTAGTTTATTGTCACATGTACCGAGGCACAGTGAAAAGTTTTTGTTGCGTGCTAACCAGTCAGCGGAAAAACTATACATGATTACAGTCGTGCCATTCACAGTGTACAGATACATGATAAGGGGGTCACGTTTAGTGCAAGGTAAAGCCAGTAAAGTCTGCTCAAAGATAGTCCAATGGTCACCAATGAGGAAGATAGTATAAGAAAATAACTGCAGATGCTGGTACAAATCGAAGGTATTTATTCACAAAATGCTGGAGTAACTCAGCAGGTCAGGCAGCATCTCGGGAGAGAAGGAATGGGTGACGTTTCGGGTCGTAGACCCTTCCTCAGACTGATGTCAGGGGGGCGGGACAAAGGAAGGATGTAGGTGGAGACAGGAAGATAGAGGGAGATCTGGGAAGGAGGAGGGGAAGAGAGGGACAGAGGAACTATCTAAAGTTGGAGAAGTCGATGTTCATACCACTGGGCTGCAAGCTGCCCAGGCGAAATATGAGGTGCTGTTCCTCCAAGGAAGATGGTAGTTCAGGACTGCTTTCTAGTTGCGGTAGGATGGTTCAGTTGCCTGATAGCGGCAGTCTGAACAGAGGAATGCTGGTGAACCTGAAGAGTCTAAGGTTTATTGATTGTACAGCGAATGTTCGGTAACGTCTGTGAGCGATGGTTGACCCCATTCTCGTTGTCTTTGCAGGTGATTTGGGAAGCACCGGAGCAGAAGAGGAGGGAGTGTCACTTTAAGGGGAAGAGTCTATCGGTGAGCACTCTCGCTGCAGAAATGAACTGTTCAGAGATGTCCGATTCTGTCAGTAAAATAACCTTGATCCTTGTCTCTGCAGAGTGACTGCTTCAACTACATGAAGATCCTGCTGCAGCTGAACAGCACCCATGTCTACGTCTGTGGGACATTCGCTTTCAGCCCCACCTGTGCCTACATTGTAAGTCTTCACCTTGTTACCTTTAGACATTCATCTGCAAAATATTACTATGTGAAAGCAGAAAAGAAAATGCAGGTTACGGGCGGCAGAGTGGCGCAGTGGTAGAGTTGTTGTTCTATGTTATCCCAGTTAATTTGCTCTGCGGTAGAGTTGCTGCCCTACAGTGCCAGAGACCTGGGTTCGATCCTGACCTTGGGCGCTGTCCGTACGGTGTTTGTACGTTCTCCCTGTGACTGCGTGGGTTTTCGCCAGGAGCTCCGGTTTCCTCCCACGCTCCAAAGACGTGCGGGTTTGTAGGTTAATTGGCCCTAACTTGGACAACATCGAGCTAGTGTACGGGTGATCGTTAGTCGGTGTGTACTCGATGGGCTGAAGGGCCTGTTTCCATGCTGTGTCTCTAAACTAAACTATCCTCTCCCCATAGCAAATTGCAGACTTCTCTCTTGCGAAAGGTCCCCATGGTAATCTTGTAAATGAGGATGGAAAAGGTCGATGTCCTTTTGACTCCATCTATAAGTCAACTGCAATTATGGTTGGTGAGTAGAAGTGGGTTTTCAGTCGTTATTGTTCATTATATATTGGACCTCAACGGTGGAACAGGCGGAGGGAGGATGATGGCTGACTTTAGTGGAGCGTCACAACGGCTGGGAAGGCGGATGGATGAAGGCTGCAGCAGGAAAGGGTCCCCGGTCGTCTTGGACTCCACGCCACTGGATCCTGACCCAGATCTGTCAAGGACCGTGTGGTGGCTGTCTGTGCACCAGTCTCCCCACGTTAAACAAAGTCACGCACAGGCGTCCGACCCTATGGAGAGGACAGTCACACTCGCTTCCAGTGACCGCCGATGATGATAATGATGATGTTCATTATAACTTGTTATAATTGCCTGCAATGTGCATCGGGTTTGGAAGCCACAGCAATGGGCATTTTATCCCCAGTGAAGAATTCTGCTGTTCGAATGCTGAGACTTTAGACAGGTCGTTCTGCTCCCAGAGCTCTCTGGTGAACTTCATTACACCCAAGTAAGGGTGGGGGTGAAACTAAGAAATGTTGAAATTATTCAACACGGTCAAGATAACAATGAAACAGTTGATAAAAGCATCGATGTGTGTCAAAATGCTCATCATGTACAATATCACGAAACATGAGATCATCTCCTGCTAATTGTGGGCATCACGGTGGCGCAGCGGTAGAGTTGCTGCCTCACAGCGCCAGAGACCCGAGTTCGATCCTGACTGTGGGCGCTGTCTGTACGGAGTTTGTACGTTCTCCCCATGACCGTGGGTTTTCTCCGAGATCTCCGGTTTCTTCCCACATTCCAAAGACGTACCGGTTTGTAGGTTAATTGGCTCGGTATAATTGTAATTGTAAATTGTCCCTAATGTGTGTAGGATAGTGTTAGGGTGGGGAGTAATCGCTGGACGGTGCGGACTCGATGGGCCGAAGGGCCTGTTTCCGCACTGTACCTCTTAACTAAACTAAACTAATCAACGGAGATTGGATTCAGTGCAGGTAGACCATCATGTTACCATTACTGTGTCCATCTATTTCCTGCCACACCTTGTTCTGCCTCTCCCCTCTCCAACCCCCCCCCCCCCCCCACCCACACTACAATAAGTCAGAAGATGGGTACCAACTTGAAATGTCACCTATCCATGTTCTCCAGAGGTGCTGCCTGACCTGCTGAGTTACTCCAGCACTTGGTGTCCTTTTTGTGTGAATCAGTATCTGCAGTTCCTTGTTTCAATGTTTTGCACTTTGGAAGAGTAACATGAGATATTCAGGAATGCCAAGATTATTGATGAAATATTGAAGAATACAAATGACGATTTTTTTGGTCTTAATTTGTCTTTGTTTTTCCAGAGGAGGAGTTATATGCTGGGACGGTCAGCAACTTTCAAGGCAATGAGCCAATTATTTCCAGAAGTCTGGGGAAAAAGCCACCGTTAAAGACAGAGAATTCCCTCAATTGGCTCCAGGGTAAGTTCCAGGCAACAAATGTCTCACCCCGAAACGTCACCCACTCCTTGAAAGGTCTCCCACTCTTGAAGGGTCTCGCCCCGAAACGTCACCCGTTCCTTCTATCCAGAGATGCTGCCTGTCCCGCTGAGTTACTCCAGCATTTTGTGTCTATCTTCAGTTTAAACCAGCATCTGCAGTTGCTTCCTAAACAAATGTTGAGACGCAGGTTGTGGAGATGATTGTGGTAAAGAGGCTGGTGTAAATCACTGGGGTGTTTCAGAGGAGTGCTGATAGAGAGGGGGGTGGGGGGGGGGGGGAGGGGTGACACAGAGTGGGGAGATTCTGGTTCATTGCCTCCACACAGAGAGATGTTTATTTGGTTGAACGATTGATACTTCATTGCCACGTGTGCTTGGTGCAGTGTGATTCTTCGCATACAGTACAAGTATGCAAAGAGTAGCCACGTAAAGGGCGCCGAAAAAGTTACAGAAGTATTCAATATAGTCCCTCTTCCTTCTCCCCCACCTCCCTCCTCTCCCCACTGCCTCCTTTGTTCTCGGCGCCCCCCCCACGCCGGGTCCCGCCTTGTTCTCAGCGGTGCGTCCACCATCGGCCGCCGGGGCTCACGCCGGTCCGTGCGCAGAGACGTGGCGGGTTGGACAGTCGCCAAGGGGTCAGATTACACCCCCAGTCGGATGAAGAAAGGATCTGCTATCACTGAGCTTTCCCTCTCTCCACCCTCCTAACTACAGCACACCACACCCCACACCACCCCACCCCCACACCACCCCACACCACCCCACCCCACCCCCACACCACACAACCCCCACACCATCCCACCCCACCCCACCCCCACACCATCCCACCCCACCCCACCCCCACACCACCCCACCCCCACACCACCCCACCCCCACACCACCCCACCCCACCCCACCCCCACACTACACCACCCCACACCACACCCCACACCACCCCACCCCACCCCACCCCCACACTACACCACCCCACCCCATACCACCCCACACCACACAACCCCCACACCATCCCACCCCACCCCACACCACCCCACCCCCACATCACACCACCCCCACACCACCCCACACTCCACCACACCACTCCCCACCCCCACCCCACACCACCCCACACAACCCCCACTGCACACCACCCCACACCACACCACCCCACACTCCCCACCCACCCCTCCCCACCCCACCCTCCTATCTACACCCCACCCACTCATCAAACCACTCCTCATCCTCCAAACCCCCTCCACATTCTAAAGCACCTTCATCACTAAATCCGTTCCACCACTAAACCATCTTCACCATTAATTCTCCTCCAACACAAACCGCCTTCACCACCAAACCAAATATATCTTCGAGAAACGTTAAAGATGAACCTTTGCAATTCCACGGTTTAAACCCTTCAAGCTTGTCCCTTGAGTTCAGTAATCATAAAATTAATCGTGATGTTCACTGTATTTAGCCGGCCCATCTATTGCACTAATCTTCTTCCAGACAAACAATAAAGTTATTTTAAGACAAGGCGTCTAGTAAAACTATGGAAGGATTAATGTAAACAGTGGCCCATAGTTGCAGTTGCCCAGTCTCACAGTCCACTAGACCTGAGTGTGGATGCAGAAACATACAGATGGAAATATGAGCCAGTGATCCCACTGACCGCACCAGCAAATACTTTCTCTTAGATTATATTATTACTTCAATAACATATCAATCATCTTTACATCTCTGCTTGCCCTGGATCACCAAGCCAAGCTCAATGTGAACGGAAAGAGATTTTCACAGATGTGCAGAGATCTGTAACATTGGTGGAGTTGAGAACCACGTGAGTCACTGCCTCACAGCGCCGGAGACCCGGGTTGGATCCTGACTCTGGGTGCTGTCTGTACGGAGTTTGTACGTTCTCCCCACAAGGGCTTTCTCCGGGTGCTCCGGTTTCCTCCCACATTCCAACGACGTGTAGGTTTGTAGGTTAATTGGCTTCCGTGAGTTGTAAATTGTCCCTAGTGTGTATGTGTGTGTGTGTGTATGTGTGTGTGTAGGACAGTGTTAGTGTGCAGAGACCACTGGTTGGCGCAGATGTGGTGGGCCGGAGGGGCCTGTTTCCGTGCCGTATCTCTAAACTAAACTAAACTAAGCTAAAGCCCTGGTTTAATACGGAAGCATTAGACATGACCCTTTTAGGATGCAGAAGATAATAAGTTGCTGAGCTCCACAGAAGGCAATATAAACCTTGCACTTCTACACAGCTAGTGTTCTATGATTAAACAAACCTGCAATGCTCACCTCAATTAGCTTCATGATGGACTTTGCGCTTTATTTAAGAAATGGTAAACGTCAAACTGAACTGTGAGAATAATTGTAATTTTAATTAAATGTCAACATTGCTTGCAGTTCCCTGCTTAATTCATGAATGGTCTTTATAACCGCTGATTTTATTCCCCACTTACAGATCCATCATTCGTGGGTTCGGAGTTTATCCAGGAGAATCCTGGTACAGAGGATGGCAAGATCTATTTCTTCTTCAGTGAGACTGGCAAAGAATTTGACTTTTTTGAGAACACAATTGTTTCACGGATAGCCCGAATTTGTGACGTAAGTTCAGTCAGAAGAGAGGTGTCTTACTTGGTGTGGGGAGAAGGCAGGAGAATGGGGTTGAGTGGGAAAGATAGATCAGGCATGATTGAATGGCGGAGTAGACATGATGGGCCGAATGGCCTAATTCTGCTCCTAGTAGGTACTTATGAACTTATCTGGATATGGCACTGTGGTGGAGCAGAAATCTCAGGGCATGGACTATCAACTAAGGGGTTTAAACTAATAATGAAAAGGATTTCAGCTTGCATCCAACGTTGGAGTCTGAGAATTCGAGAACAATACATAAAAGAAATTGTCAATAAAAGTCATAACGTCATACAGCACAGAAATGCCCTCAGTATTCTTTCCCCTACAATACCAATGGAAGTCCAGGCACCAAGCAGGTACAACAGGAAGTACAACCAGCTGAGATGTGAGGTTGGAATCATTCAATTTTAGTTTAGTTTAGAGGTACCGCGCGGAAACAGGCCCCTCAGGTCCACTGAGTCTGCACCGACCAATGATCCCTGCACACTAACTCTGCCCTGCACACACTCGGGACAATTTATATTTACACCAAGCCAATTAACCGACAAACCTGAACGTCTTTGGAGTGTGGGAGGAAACCGAAGATCTTGGAGAAAATCCATACGGTCACGGGGAGAACATACAGACAGCGCCCGTAGTCAGGATCGAACCCAGGACACAGGTCTCTGGCGCTATAAGGCAACAACTTTATCACTGCACCACTGGCCTGCCCTTATATGATATGAAAGTTAATGACTTCTCGCTCTAATTGAAGCCTTAAGAAATGCGTATCACAAGGCAACCATTATATGATCTCCTTCCAACCCTGTGACATTTGTATAAAGATCTTCTTTCATCGAACAGTGAAAGGCTTGGATAGAGTGGATGTGGAGAAGATGTTTCCACTAGTGGGAGAGTCTAGAACCAGAGGGCACAGCCTCAGAATAAAAGGACGTTAGTTTAGTTTAGTTTACTGTCAGGTGTATCGAGTTACAGTGAAAAGCTTTTGTTGCTCATAATTTAGTTGATAGTCACGTGTACCGAGGTACAGTGAAAAGCTTTGTTGCGTGCTAACCAGTCGGGATCGAACGCGGGTGTCTGGTGCTGTAAGCGCTGTAAGGCAGCAACTCTACCGATGCCCCACCGTTCCCTATTTTCAATTCATCAGTTACCTCATAAAAATCAAATGAAGAACTAATTATATAATCGGGAAATTGTCGCTGCTAGACCAACAATAAAAAGGCAGTAACTCTTCGACAAAAACAATTAGCAGAGTAAGTCATTCAAGAAATTGTTCCATTATTAGGATGGGAATAGACTTGCAACAATTTAGCTGTTGCAACAATGAATTAGGTTTCCATAACTGGTGGAAAGGAAAGATTGAGCAGGTTGTTAAAGAGCAGGGAGAGAGAATCAAGAGTGGAATTGCCGTAGGAGGTGAGAAATGGCACAGGAATAAAAGTGCTGAAAGGTCTACTTTCTGATGAAACTGTGTCTAATTACAAATAGTGGCAGATTGCACACTGGGCTATTCAGAGCACTTATTTAAAGTCTGCAAGAAGGTTTAATCGTCCGTGTAAACTGTGAAAAGTGCAGCAAGCATCGACAGTGATAGTCCAACAGTCTCTGATGAGGTGGATGGGAAGTCAGGACCGCTCTCTGGTGGTGAGAAACTGTCCCTGAATCTGGTGAGAAACTGTCCCTGAATCTGGAGGTGTGCATTTTCAAACCTCTGAACCTCTTGCCCGATGGGAGAGGGGAGAAGAGGGAGTGACCTGGGTGAGACTGGTCCTTGATTATGCTGCTGGCCTTGCCGAGGCAGCGTGAGATGTAGATGGAGTCGATGGAAGGGAGGTTGGTTTGTGTGATGGTCTGGGCTGCGTCCACAACTCCTTGTGATTTCTTTCTTAGAGCTCTGCCCTCTAGTGTTGAACATCTCCACCCTGGGAACATCCACCATATACTTCAGATATACTTCAGATCAGTGCTCTCTTTGTGGTCACAAAGGTGGCGATACACGCCTTTAATAGCTGGATAGTGAAATAATGACGTTTAATATAATGACATTGAACGTTTTGAAGTTGTTGGGATTCTGTACGTGTGCATAAAGTCACAAAAGAAGCACGGCCTTGGATATCTTGCGCAGTTTAAGGAAGCCTGACGTTATCAATAGATTTCTCCATTATTCTGTAATTGGAGATTTGATCAAATTGACTTGGTTTCTCAAGTTTTACCTTTCCAATCCCTGTGCCATAGTAATAGTCACGGTGAAATCATTATTAAAGTGAATGAAGTGCGCTGTCTTGTTTAATTATGCTGTTTCCTTATTTTGCCCAGTCGCTAGTAAGAAGCATAGCTTTATCTGTCATTTGGACTCTGTCATTCCCATTAGTTTCTGTTCCATACCTCAAAAGGCTTTATCATTTTTCAGTGGCATTATTGAACGAGATAATCGCGGTCTTACAAATTTCACCCTTAAGTGTGCTGAGCTATTAAACATTGATGCGATAATCAGAGGCAGCTCGTCAAATGGCAAAGTGCCATTGCTTAAGCTGCCACCATTGATTTCTCCTGAGCCGTTCTAACGTTTACTGCACCTTCTGGTCCTGATGAAAATAAATGGGAAGTGGAGGGGTTTAGGAGCTGGAGATGGTGATGGATTGTTTAAAGGGGGGAGACCGTGGTTCTGAAGCACACAAAATGGAGTAACGATCAGAAATCGTAAAGTGGAGATGACAAGTAATTAAACCGGAAGTGAAAATTAAGAAATGAATGAGTAAAATACTGGGGCAGTGTTTTTTTTTTGTGACAATAAGATGCAGATCATTCGTTGCTGTCGATGTCTATTTTACCATCATCATCCTATAAACTGCTGAAGCTGTTTGAGGCCCTAACTGCCCAATTTAATTCATAAATTTTACTTTTAAGCATCAGTAACAGTTTTACAATGTTAAAAAATCCTAACCACATTGAAATGTGAAAATCTGACAGCACACCATCTGATTATTTTAATAAATTTCGCTTTTGTGATATTTTTGCCACAATAAACATTTTGAAATGTGAAAATCTGACCGCACACCACCCAATCTAATTAATAAATGTTATTTTTAAACTTCAGTAATATATTTGCAACTTTAAAAATGTGAAACGTTTTGAAATTAATTAATACATTTTTTTTAAACGTAATTAATATTTTTGCAACATCAGAAATTTGGAACATTTTGAAATGTGAAAGCCTGACACCGTAGCCCCTAATCTAATTAATACATTTTCTATTTGAAACATAATTAATATTTTTACAACATTAAAAAAATTCTAAACATTTGACATTGCAGAGTCACACACAAAAAAAGCATCCCATTGGAGTGAAAGGAAAGATGAGAATTTGCAGATCAAGTAAACAATTTTATACAATGAATTCCAAACACAAATTAATCTTCGACTGTCCAACTGAATGGATCTGCCAGAGACACAAGTAGAGCAAAATACACTAGCTTGCTAAATAATGTAGTGGAAATGTTTGGTAGAAGCAAAATGCTGGAGTAACTCAGCGGGACAGGCAGCATCTTTGGAGAGAAGGAATGGGTGATGTTTCGGGTTGAGACGCTTCCTACCGACACCCCTAGTGAAAATGTTTTTTGGGAGGAGCAGCCTGGTTAATTTAGAATAACATCACTTTGATAAGAAAAGAGGATGTTGAAGATCTTGTGAATAAAAAAATAGATACGTTTGTAAAACGTTAATGTTTTTTGTAGAATCTTGTGCTAGATTTGTAGCGTTAAGGAAGTGATTTGAACACATTTTCACAATATTAAGGCATTCTGATACAGTGAATAGAAACTATTCCCACTGGCGTGCAAGATATCTGTGGATATTGTGTTTCTAAATCTTTATGTAGCTATATTGAAAAGCATGGCGTGCTGGAGTAACTCAGCAGGACAGGCAGCATCTCTGGAGAACATGGATCGGCTAAGTTTCGGGTCGGGACCCTTCTTCAGAATCTGCCGGGTTACTCCAGCACTTTATGTCTTTTCTTTATAAACCAGCATCTGCTTGTTCCTTGTGCCGACTTTATGTAGACATAAAGAACTGCAGATGCTAACGTGGACACAAAATGCTGGAGTAGCCCAATGGGCCAGGCAGCATCTCTAGAGAAAAGGATGGGTGATGTTTCAGATCGGGAACCTTGTTCAGACTAAAAGTATGGGGTGAGTGGGGAGGTGGGGAGGGGGGAGGTGAAGAGCTGGAGGCGAGAAAAGACCAGGACCAATCAGCCCGCTGAGTTATTCCAGCATTTTGCGTCTACTTTGGTTCAGTTCAGTTTATTGTCGTGTACCGAGGTACAGTGAAAGGCCGCACATGATTACAATCGAGCCGTCCACAGTGGAAAGATACAGGATAAAGGGACTAACGTAAATAACGTTTATGTAGCTAGGTTTTGAAGATCAACAGTGTTATAATCCGGTGTGTTGCCTCTCCTGCGTGCTTTCTGGCTGTGATAATGATCATGGATATATCTTTCCACAGGGAGACATTGGAGGGGAGCGAGTTCTTCAGAAGAGGTGGACAACGTTCCTGAAAGCCCAGCTCTCCTGCTCACTCCCAGATGACGGCTTCCCGTTTAATGTCATTCAGGATATGTTTGTTCTGTCTCCGGGAAAGGAATATTGGAAAAACATAACCTTTTATGGAGTCTTTAGTTCCCAGTGGTATGTGAATAGTACTTTTTTTCTGAAATACAAATGAGTAGCTGTCACCTCTCCAGGTAGATCAGGGTAGTTTAGTTTAGTTTAGAGATACAGCACAGAAACAGGCCCTTCGGCCCACCAGGTCCATGCCGCCCAGCGATCCCTGCACACTAACACTATCCTGCACCCACTAGGGGCAATTTTTACATTTACCAAGCCAATTAACCTACAAAACTGTACGCCTTTGGAGTGTGGGATGAAACCGAAGATCTCAGAGAAAACCCACGCAGGTCACGGGGAGAACGTACAAACTCCGTACAGACAGCTCCCGTAGTCGGGATCGAACCCGGGTCTCCGGCGCTGCTTTTGCTTTAAGGCAGCAACTCTACCGCTGCGCCACTGTGCCGCCCTTAGGCTGAATCTACAGGATATTTTCAATAAAATCTGGATTTTCTAAATATTATTTTGAACTTTCATTAAGGATGGAACTGGACAGAAATTAAATATTAAAGGTTCTTAGCACCGTGCAATATTGGTAGCTGTTTTTTCTCTATTTTCGTGGATTTGCTGCAATTTGTCATCAATACTGTGACTTTTACAAATCTTTTACTATTACAAGAATGATCCCAGGAGTGAGTGGGTTAATCTGTGATGAGCGTTTGTCAGCACTGGGCCTGTACTCACTGGAGTTTAGAAGAATGTGGGGGGGGGGGCCTCATTGAAACGTACAGAATAGTGAGCGGCCTGGATAGAGTGGATGTGGAGAGGATGTTTCCACAGTTTGGGAGAGTCTAGGATTAGAGGTCATAGCCTCAGAATTAAAGGATGATTTTTTAGGAAGGAGATAGAGAGCAATTTCTTTAGTCAGAGGGTGGTGAATCTATGGAATTCATTGCCATATGAGGCTGTGGAGCCAAGTCAGTGGATATTTTTAAGGCAGAGATAGATAGATTCTTGATTAGTATGGGTGTCAGAGGTTATGGGGAGAAGGCAGGAGAATGGGGTTAGGAGGGAGAGATAGATCAACCATGATTGAATGGCGGAGTAGACTTGATGGGCCGAATGGCCAAATTCTACTCCTATTCCTTATGACATGACTTGATCGGGGGTTTCTATTTAATGCAATAATTTATAAATCCCTTCAGAGCTACATTATTGTGGGAACTGGAGATGGAAGCGCGTGCTTGAGCATTGAGCTTATTTGTTGTTTCTTTTCTCAGGTATAAAGGTGGCGCTGCCTCCTCGGCAGTGTGTGCGTTCTCCATGGCTGACGTTGTGAGGGCTTTCTCTGGGAGGTACATGGAGGTGAACAGAGAAACACAGCAGTGGTATCCTTACAACCAGAATCCCCCAGAGCCAAGACCTGGTGCAGTAAGTATCCTCGGAGTAACTCTGCGGCTTCTCAATGTCTGTGTGTAAAACGTCCTTGTACTTTAACCACTTGAGGGTGTGATTTAGAAGCCATTCGGATCTCCAGAAGACTGGAGCAGGTTTGAAAATGGACATCTTGCACTAAGCATTATTCTCTTTATCCTATATCTGTAAACTGTGGGTAGCTCGATTGTAAACCAGCATAGTCTTTCCGCTGACTGGTTTGAAAATGCAGGCAACAAAAGCTTTTCACTGTACCTCGGTACGCGTGACAATAAACTAAGCTGAATCAGCTTTTCCTGTCACGTTCCTCTTCCTCAGCTTTCTTCACTCTGTGTTCCTTGCCTGATCTCCCGGTTGCCGAACACTTTAATTCCCCTTCCCATTCCCACATAGACCTTTCTGTCCTCGATCTCCTCCATTGTCAAAGTGAGGCCAAATGCCCATTGGAGGAACAGCACCTCATATTTCACTTGGGCAGCTCACAACCCAGTGGTATGAATATTGATTTCTCTCACTTCAGGTAGTCCCCGGCATTCCCTCTCTCTCCATCCCTCCCCCACCCAAGTCACACCAGCTTCTCATTTTCACCCAATAAACAGTGGCCCGTTTCCTTTATCATCGTAACTTTTTGCATATCTTTCATTCATTGTCCTTTAACTCTCCACATCACCGTCTATATCTCTCTTTTCCCTTATCCCTAACCAGTCTGAAGAAGGGTCTCGACCCGAAACGTCACCCATTCCATCTCTCCAGAGATGCTGCCTGTCCCGCTGAGTTACTCCAGCATTTTGTGTCTTCTTCCCTTCCCGACCAAACCCATGTCCACGTGTCTGAGAGGCTATGCCTGATGAAAACACCAAGTTCCTCCATTCCCCTGTGATATGAATCACAAGCCATCGCAAGGGGATGGAGGACACAGGCTCGTGCAGTCCCATACAGGGTTCTCTGGATGTTTTGACAGGTTCGTGGCTGGATGAATGGGCTGTTCTTTATTTAACGGGCCCATTAGTTGCTTGAAGGGTGTGTACGGAGATGTGTGTGCAGTTACTGGCTGCCTCCTGTCACTTTCCACTGACAGATTCACGGAGTATGAAATCTCCGCGGAGTTGGCTCCGACTCCTAGTGTCTACTGACGGCAAACTAGCACTGTATAATCTCTGATCTCAAACGCTGGGTGTGTGCAAGCAGTTCTTGCAGCAGTGCTGTTCATAAGTGATAGGGGCAGAATTAGGCCATTCATCCCATCAAGTCTACTCCGCCATTCAATCATTGCTGAACTATCTCTATCTCTCCCTCTCAACTCCATTCTCCTGCCTTCTACCCATAACCCCCGACACCCGTAATAATCAAAGAAATGTTAGAATTAAATGTTAATGAATGAATGTGAGCATGTCTTTTGTTATCTCTCTCTCTCTCTCAGTGCATTACGGACAGGGCAAGAGCCATGAACATCACCTCTTCGTTCCAAATGCCAGACAAAGTATTGAATTTTGCGAAGGACCATTTTCTGATGGAAGAGAGCATCAAGGGTCATCCCCTGCTGATGAAGAAGCACGTTAAGTACACGGAGCTGGCTGTGGACAGGGTCCAGACCATCCGGGGCCAGTATGATGTGCTGTTTGTGGGCACAGGTATGGAGAGATATGCAGACGACAACATCTCCACTCCTGTCGTTTCACGGAGACGATCCGGAAATTAAATGTGGAGGAAAGAACTGCAGATGAAGATAGACACAAAATGCTGTAATTGTTACTACACCTTCCCTGGAGTAACTCAGCGGGTCAGGCAGCATCTCTGGAGAGAAGGAATTGGGTGGCATTTTAAGGTCAAGACACTTCTTCAGACTGAGAGTCAGGGGAAAGGGAAACGAGAGATACACACCGATCAGCCAAAACATTATGACCACTGACAGGCGGAGTGAATAACATTGACTATCTTGTTACAACGGCACCTGTCAAGGGGTGGGATATATTAGGCAGCAAGTGAACAGTCAGTTCTTGATGATGATGTGTTGGATGCAGGAGAAATGGGACAGGAGTAAAGACCTGAGCGACTTTGACAATCGGCCAAATTGTTATGGTCAGGCGACTGGGTCAGAGCATCTCTGAAATGACAAGGCTTGTGGGGTGCTCCCGGTCAGCAGTGGTGAGTACCTACCGACAGTGGTCGGACAGGACACCTTCAGGGGTCTTGTGGAGTCCATGCCTCGGTGGGTCGGCGCTGTTTTGGCGGCACATGGAGGACCAACAGCATATTAGGCAGGTGGTCAAAATGTTTTGGCTCATCAGTATATATATATATATATATATACACACAGTAGATGTTGATATAGAACAAATGAATGAAAGATTTGCAAAAAGCAATGCTGATCAAGGGAAGGTGAGCCCACAATGGTCCATTGTTGGCTGTGGGGTAGGTGATAACCAGTTATACTGATAATTAAACTAGTACGATGACTCGAGTCGGGGAGGGACAGAGAAAGAGGGGATGCAAGGATAGCTCGGAGAAATAATGGCTTGTTTAGCGTGGAACTCATTGTTGCAAATTGCTTTATGCTTCCTGTCTAGGGAGCAGAAGACTATCAGTACAATGGATGTAACAATTATAAGTCTGATTGTAATCAGCAACACAAACTATTAGAGGATCATTTCATGCTCCATTAGGAAAGTGAAAATTAATTGTTTGTGAAATATATGTAAAAGACTTGGACGTAAATTAAAGATAGACACAAAAAACTGGAATAACAGCGGGCCAGACAGCATCTCTGGAGAAAAGGATTAGGTGACGTTTCGGGGCGAAACCCTTCTTCAGATGTAAATGACGGGTTAGGTCGGCACGGTGGCGCAGCGGCAGAGTAGCTGCCTTATATCACCAGAGAACCGGGTTCGATTCTGACTATGGATGCTGTCTGTATGGAATTTGTACGTTCTCCCTGTGACTGCGTGGGTTTTCTCCAGGTGTTCTGGTTTCCCCCCACACTCCAAAGATGTGCAGGCTTGGAGGTTAATTGGCTTCAGTAAAATTGTAAAATTCTAATTTGTGCCTAGTTTGTGGGATAGTGCTAGTGTACGGGGTGATCGCTGGTAAGCACGGACTTGGTGGGCCGAAGGGCATACAATAGTGGCATTTAAGAGGTTTTTAGACACACAGGGAATGGAGGTATATGGATCACGTGCAGACACGGGAGATTAGTTTAAGATGGCGTCATGTTCAGCATGGATTTTGTGGGCCGAAGGGCCAGTTCTTGTGCTGTACTATTCTGTGGTCTTTAGAGGGTTGCCAACTTCCTCACTCTCAAATAAGGGACAAAGGGTGACATCACCGCCCCGCGCCACACGTGACCTCACCCAGCCAGCGGCCACGTGCTCCCGTTCCACCAATGGTGAAAAACAAGTGATTTCTTTTCAGAGGTAATCAGTGAGAGATCTTTTAATTCTGGTAAAGGGTCGATAAAGCAGGCTTGATAAAGATGTTCACATTCTGATGGTTGTTGAAAACTCGGGAGTCATCAGTGTAAATTAGTCACGAATAGGGAAATTGGCGAGGACATTCAGACCTGAGATTAGATTTCACTTTAAACTTTAGAAATACTGCGCAAAAACAGGGCCTTTGGCCCACTGTGTCATAAAGTCATAAGTGATAGGAGTAGAATTAGGCCATTCGGCCCATTAGGTCTACTCCGCCATTCAATCATGGCTGATCCATCTCTCCCTCCTAACCCCATTCTCCTGCCTTCTCCCCTCTGATACCCGTACTAATCAAAGTCCACGCTGACCGGTGGTCACCAATGCCCAAGGACTGTCCTGCACACACTAGGAACAATTGGCAGTTTACTGAAGCCAATTAACCTACAAATCTGTGTAAGAAGGAACTGCAGATGCTGGCTTAAACCGTAGATAGACACAAAAAGTTGGAGTAACTCAGCGGGACTGGCAGCATCTCTGGTGAGAAGGAATGGGTGACGTTTCAGGTCGAGACCCTTCTTCGGACCTGCGAACCTCCTTGTCTTTGGAGTGTGGGAGAAAGTACCTGAGTGGTCTTGGTAGCTGGAAGCACAGAATGGCTCTTGGCCACTGATAATTGTGTTCAACACTGTCTGGGGAGCAGCTGGACTTCAGAGAACTTGTGTGAAAGCGCTGAGCTCAATCCCCAGCCTGCAATTCACAGTGATCTCACTTTGCCTTGGGCTGACGTTCCACTTTAGATGCAATATTTGTTCAGTAATAAGATTCTGGCTATGGCTCGTTAGCAACCAGACAGAACACAGCTATCATATATTTCGCTTGGGCAGCTTACATCCCAGCAGGGGGAATATCGACTTCTCTAACTTGTGACCCTTGCTTTCCCTCTCTCTCCGTCCCTCCCCCACTCTCGTTCTCCGACTAGTTCCACTGTCCTCCTGACTGATTGTTGGCCTCGTGGTCACCCACCTTCTGCTAACAATGATCCATTGTACAATTTCCTTGATCTGCGTCCCCTTTGATTTCTCCTTTTCACGCCTCACCCTTTCATATCTCGGTGTCTCTCTCTTCCTCTCTCCCCTGACTCAGTCTGAAGAAGGGTCTTGACCCGAAACGTCACCCATTCCTTCTCCCCAGAGATGCTGCCTGACCCACCGACCATTGGGTCAGTGCTGATCCCAATCAAACACCTGTTACACTGAAGGACACAAAGTGCTGGAGTAACTCAGCAGGACAGGCAGCACCTGCAGTCGGAATCAAACCCGTGTAAAGCAGCAACTCTACCGCCACGCCACTGTGCCGTCCTGAGTTGCTGTGAAAAGTTGGGGAGGGGATGAGATCAGAAACGCCAATGTAATACCCATGGGTGATAAACTCTACCTCGTTATTTTTCGTCACTAAGTCTCTGTTCAAATGAGCACAACATAACCAGCAGATGCACTAAAGCGATACGGTGGTGCAGCTGTAGAGTTGCTGCCTCACAGCGCCAGAGACCCGGGTTTGATCCTGACTACAGGTGCTGTCAGTACGGAGTTTGTACGTTCTCCCCGTGACTGTGTGGGTTTCCTCCGGGTGCTCCGGTCTCCTCCCGCGCTCCAAAGATGTGCGGGTTTGTAGGTTAATTGGCTTCTGTAAATTGCCCCTGGTGTGTAGGGAGTGTATGAGAAAGTGGGATAGCATAGAACCAGAGTGAATGGGCGATCGCTGGTCGGCGTGGACTCGGTGGGCAGAAGGGCCTGTTTCCACACTGTATCTCTAAACCAATCCAAAATAAACAAAAAAAATTATTTGATTTTTTTTCATCCTTTATCATCCTACAGACTTGCTAATGCATTTCATCGCATGTAAAAAAAACACTGCATGCTGAAACTAAGAGGTGCCTGATTCTCTTCAGAAGAGAACAGTCCCTGTAAATGTCACTGTCTTAGACCATTGTCTGCACAAATTATGGACCAATTGATGACTTTTAATAAAATCCTGCCTGTCAAGGCTAGTAATTCAATAATTTGTCATGTGGTTAAAAATGCTGAACAGATGAAAATAATTTAACGTTTCAAGATAGCTTTTTAAGATAACTCATGAGAGACATTGTCAAATCCATACCGGAACATGACATCTTAATAACAAGTGCCCAGCGCATAGATTTCAGATGAAATATATTTAAATCGCGTGAAAAAAATAGCCTCTGGATCTTTTTATTTTGCACTTAAAATATTTACGGTGATATTATTTCTTGTTTACTTGACAGATACTGGAATATTGCATAAAGCCATAAACGTGAATGATAAGGTGCACATTATTGAGGAGATTACTTTGTTTGCTGAACCACAACCAGTGCAGAACCTGATTCTGGATTCAAAACAGGTAGGGGTTTTATTAAAGATGTCTCTTCGTTTCCCACATGGAGAGTAAATAAACTACTTTGCATCTCGGGCAACACACAGCGATGAATGCCGACACATGGCCCATTCTGTGAAAAGATATTTGCTTTCATTCCAATGCTTTCTCCCAGCTATCAATCACGGTAAGATTACAAAGGTCTTCACCAGCAGCCGCGGCTTAACTGAACAGCAATGGGAATGAGCAGTGGGGAATGTCGTGCAGCGGTAGAACTGCAGCCTTACAGCGCCAGAGACCCCGGTTCGATCCCGACTGCGGGTGCTGTCTGTACGGAGTTTGCACGTTCTCTCTGTGACCGCATGGGGTTTCTCCGGTTTCCTCCGACACTCCAAAGATGTGTGGGTTTGTAGGTTAATTGGCCCTCTGTAAATTGTATGCAGGATGCAAAACTGGAATAAACTTAGAACTCGTATATCGTTGGTCAGTGTGGACTCAGTGGGCCTGTTTCTACGCTGTATAAAACTATATTAATGTAGGAGTGAGAAATTTTAGATTGCTGTTTCAGTAACTGAACTCACACCTCACTGATAACATGTCAGACAACGGGAGGGATATGATTGCTGGCATAGCTGGCTGCAACATCGACCCTCCTCCCCTGCAATACGACTATCTTTATGCTACTCCACAGGATGATAGTGCAGTGTGGCATGCCCACAATGGGCTCCTGTGTGTTGTCTTTCTTAGAGTCTTAGCGGCGCGGTGGCATGGTGGTAGAGCAGCTGCCTCACAGCGCCAGAGACCCGGGTTCGATCCTGACTACGGGTGCTGTCCGTACGGAGTTTGTACGTTCTCCCCGTGACCTGCGTGATCCGGGTTTTCTCCGGATGCTCCGGTTTCCACCCAGAATTCTCTATTCTCTCTGCCATCACTCTGCGGTCATGAATGATCATGAGCCCGGCTCGCCAGTCCGTGTTTGGGAAGCAAGCCGAGGGTCTCCTGCCTAGAGTCAGGCAATCGAGAACCAGAGCACATAGGTTTAAGGTGAGCATGGATAGATTTAATAGGAACCCGAGGGGGTGTTGGGTGTATGGATCGAGCTGCCAGCGGAGGTAGTGGAGGCAGGTACTATCGCAACTTTTATGTAACATTTGGACAGGTACATGGATAGGACAGGTTTAGAGCAAGGATACTAGAGGAACAAGATAGACCACTCGACCCTAAAAACCGTAGTATGTCACGGCGCCATTTTAGTAGGCAGAAACATTGGAAAAGAAAAATAACAAAAATCTGTGAATTGATAGATGAGATATATTCTGCATTTTTATGGTATCATCACACATACTGGTCCCCCAAAACACTGATTACACTGCGAGAGGCAGAGCGAACAGCGGGTTTTGCTCACTAACATGGCGGAGGTTACGCTCCTTTGCGTACTACACTTCAGTATAGGCGATTACAACGGAGTGGTTCATCTTGCTCCTCTAATATCTTTGGTTTAGATTTAGAGATACAGCGCGGAAACAGGCCCTTCGGCCCATCGAGTCCGCGCCGCCCAGCGATCCCCGCACATTAACACTATCCTACACCCACTAGGGACAATTTTTACATTTTACCCAGTCAATTAACCTACAAACCTGCACATCTTTGGAGTGTGGGAGGAAACCAACGATCTCGGAGAAAACCCACGCAGGTCACGGGGAGAACGTACAAACTCCGTACAGACGGCGCCCGTAGTCAGGATCGAACCTGAGTCTCCGGCGCTGCATTCGGTGTAAGGCAGCAACTCTACCGCTGCGCCACCGTGCCGCCCATCTTTAAAAGAGAGGGATATGGGCCAAACGCGGCAGGTGGAACTAGTGTCGATGCGCAAGATGGGCCGAAGGGCCAGTTTCCGTGCTGTATCGCTGTCTGACTGCGTGTTGTTGTCACTCCACAGGGCATGTTGTACGCGAGCTCGTACTCCGGAGTGGTGCAGGTGCCTGTCTCCAATTGCAGCGTCTACCACAGCTGTGGGGAGTGTATCTTGGCCCGTGACCCTCACTGCGCCTGGGACAGGAACATGTGCAGAGACATTCGAGGACTGCCGCTAGATCCGTACGTAGCTCCACCGCAAACTACCACACTCTCTGACGGAGGGGCGTTGATAAGGTCATACGATATTGGAGCAAAAATGTTCCCAATGTTGGGGGAGTCCAGAACCAGGGGCCACACAGTCTAAGAATTGTCAAGTCAAGTCAATTTTATTTGTATAGCACATTTAAAAACAACCCACGTTGACCAAAGTGCTGTGCATCAGTCCAGGTACTAAGAACGAACATACAATGGCACACAAACATAACAGCACATACATAAACAGTTCACAGCGCCCCCTCAGAGGGCCTCAAACGCTCGGGAGTAGAAATAGGTTTTGAGCCTGGACTTAAAGGAGTCGATGGAGGGGGCATTTCTGATGGGGAGAGGGATTCTGTTCCACAGTCTAGGAGCTGCAACCGCAAAAGCTAAGGTGAGAAAAAACCTTTTCGCCCAGAGGGTTGTGAATTTGTGGAATTCTCTGCCATAGAAGGCAGTGGAGGCCAATTCACTGGATGAATTTAAAAGAGAGTTAGATAGAGCTCTAGGTCTAGGGGCTAGCAGAATCAAGGGATATGGGGAGAAGGCAGGCACGGGTTACTGATTGTGGATGATCAGCCATGATCACAATGAATGGCGGTTCCGGCTCGAAGGGCCAGATAGCCTCCTCCTGCACCTATTGTCTATGTTTCTATTTTCTATGTTTCTAATTAGGCCATTCGACCCATCAAGTCTATCATTGTAACATGAAACTCCACTCAGGACTCTCCACATTTCCGAATGTCTGAAATTTATGACTGCATATATGTTTAACACAGATTGACTGCATTTTCCAATGAATGCCGGTATTAGTGGGTTTAAGCTACAAGAAGTTCATATGTTCTAGGAGTAGAATGAGGCCATTCGGCCCATCAAGTCTATTCCGCCATTCAATCATGGCTGATCTATCTCTCCCACCTAACCCCATTCTCCTGCCTTCTCCCCATAACCTCTGACATTCGTACTAATCAAGAATCTATCAATCTCCACCGCAAAAAAATATCCATTGACTTGGCCTCCACAGCTGTCTGTGGCCAAGAATTCCACAGATTCACCGCCGTTGATCATGATATTGACTGGAAAATTAGGTGGAATATGCTGGTGGATGCCAAACAGACAGTGAAAAATGGATAGGTAAAATCGGACAAAATGTGTAAGAAGGAACTGAAGATGCTGGTTTACACTGAAGATAGACACAAAATGCTGGAGCAACTCAGCGGGTCAGGCAGCATCTCTGGAGAGAAGGAATGGGTGATGTTTCAGGTTGAGATCTTCAGACTGCCATTAATCAGGGGATATGGGGAGAAGGCAGTCAATGGTCACTGATTGTGGATGATCAACCATGATCACAATAAATGGCGGTGCCAAATGGCCTCCTCCTGCACCTATTTTCTATGTTTCTATGTTAATAAGCTCTTTAAACAAGCACAAAATGAGATCAGTTAGAGATTAATTGCTGCCTAATTAATTAACAGCAGTCTGATGAAGGATGCCGGAGGAAAGCTATGCATTACCTTGAGAAACGTCTTGAGGAACTGAAGATATCCCGTGACTCTGGACTCAGAATAACTGCGGCAGCTCATCTTCCTAAACAGTTGGATTTTCTGACCTCCGAAAACCTGCAGACTCCATCTGTTCTGTAAATACTTTCTGCTGGTGCAATTAATCTCTAACTGACCTCATTCTCTGCTTGTGTAAAGAGCCCGTTGAAGGTGCAGTGTTGGGAAGACAAAGATGTAACTCTGCCACTGAAGGCAGTGGAGGCCAATTCACTGGATGTTTTCAAGAGAGAGTTAGATATAGCTCTTGGGGCTAATGGAATCAAGGGATATGGGAAAAAAACCAGAATGGGGTACTGATTGTGGACGATCATATTGAATGGCGGTGCTGGCTTGAAGGGCCGAATGGCCTACCCCTGCACCTATTTTCTATGTCTCTCATTGGAAATATTGGAAATATTGAGCACTCTTCACTCAAAGGGCACCTTGAAGAATAACTTTTTCACTCAGAGGGTGGTGGGTGTATGGAATGAGCTGCCAGAGGAGATAGTTGAGGCTGGGACTATCACAACATTTAAAAGACCTTTGGATAGGAACATGGATAGGAAAAGTTTAGAGGAATATCGGCCCAACGCCGGTATCTGGTTATCCATGTACTGATTTAAGTGGGTTAAATGGTTAGGTTTCTCCTTCTTTAAGCTATTTCTTAAAATCTGTTTGACATTATTCAACTCTTAGTCATCCCACACTGATCTCTCCAGACTAACTCTCCAGACTCAAACGTCATCTGGTTGCACTTCCAGACCTGCTGTCAATGAAAGCTAAAATCCTCGTCCTCGTGTTCAAATCCCTGCACGTTCTTGCTTGCCCCAGTCTACCTCTGGGCGGCACGGTGGCGCAGTGGTAGAGTTGCTGCCTCACAGCACCAGAGGCCTGGGTTCGATCCCGACTACGGGTGCTGTCTGTACGGAGTTTGTACGTTCTCCCCGTGACCTGCGTGGGTTTTCTCCGGGCGCTGCGGTTTCCTCCCACACTCCAAAGACGTACGGGTTTGTAGGTTAATTGGTTTTGTTGACGTTGTAAATTATATCCTCGTGTGTGTGTGTGTGTAGGACTGTGTTAGTGTGCGGGGATCGCTGGGCAGCGCGGACTCGGTGGGCCAATGGGCTTGCATCCGCGCTGTATCTCTGGTCAATAGACAATAGGTGCAGGAGGAGGCCATTCGGCCCTTCGAGCCAGTACCGACATTCAATGTGATCATGGCTGATCATTCTCAATCAGTACCCCGTTCCTGCCTTCTCCCCATATCCCCTGACTCCGCTATCCTTAAGAGCTCTATCTAGCTCTCTCTTGAATGCATTCAGAGAATTGGCCTCCACTGCCTTCTGAGGCAGAGAATTCCACAGATTCACAACTCTCTGACTGAAAACGTTTTTCCTCATCTCAGTTCTAAATGGCCTACCCCTTATTCTTAAACTGTGGCCCCTTGTTCTGGACTCTCCCAACATTGGGAACATGCTTCCTGCCTCTAACGCGTCCAACCCCTTAATAATCTTATACGTTTCGATAAGATCCCCTCTCATCCTAGTCTAAGGTTAATTCCCGGAATGGCGGGACTGTCGTATGTTGAAAGGCTGGAGCAATTAGGCTTGTATACACTGGAATTTAGAAGGATGAGGGGGGATCTTATTGAAACATATAAGATAATTAGGGGATTGGACACATTAGAGGCAGGAAACATGTTCCCAATGTTGGGGGAGTCCAGAACAAGGGGCCACAGTTTAAGAATAAGGGGTAGGCCATTTAGAACGGAGATGAGGAGGAACTTTTTCAGTCAGAGAGTGGTGAAGGTGTGGAATTCTCTGCCTCAGAAGGCAGTGGAGGCCAGTTCGTTGGATGCTTTCAAGAGAGAGCTGGATAGAGCTCTTAAGGATAGCGGAGTGAGGGGTTATGGGGAGAAGGCAGGAACGGGGTACTGATTGAGAGTGATCAGCCATGATCGCATTGAATGGCGGTGCTGGCTCGAAGGGCTGAATGGCCTCCTCCTGCACCTATTGTCTATTGTCTATTGTCTAAGTCTCTGCTCCTGCTCCTGTTACTGTACTTACACGGAATGTTTTGTTTATAGCCATTGGAAACAGGACATTGAGAACGGGAGGCCAGGACTACACTGCCGACAGCTGTCTGATTCACTCCTGGGCCCCAGGTCCAGGCGGCCAAACCGTAAGTGCTCCTCACTCCTCAGCTCTGGATGATAGTTACTGATGCAGGAAGCTGGTTGAAATTGAAGGTAGGCACAAAATGCTGGAGTAACTCAGCGGGAGAGGCAGCATCTCTGGAGAGAAGGAATGGGTGACCTCTCGGGTCGAGGCATCTTCTTCAGACTGGAAGGTCAGCAGTCTGAAGAAGGGTCTCGACCCGAAATGTCACCCATTCCTTCTCTCCAGAGATGCTGCCTGTCCCGCTGAGTTACTCCAGCATTCTGTGTCGATCTGGTGGTTATTTATGTTTGGTCGTGTCGTCTTGCAACTGCTTTAACGATTGCATAATCAGCATCGGGACGAGTTGGCATCCCAGCGGTATGAACGTTGATTTTTTTTCTAGTGTCAAGTAATTCCTGCATTCCCTCCCCTCCGCCCTCTCCCCTCCTCCCCCGCCCACCCTAGTCATCCCACCAGTTCCACTGCTCATGTATCCCTTTTATCATCACGCCTTCCTTCCCCCCCATCAACAACGGCCCTTCCTGATTGCACCTGTGACATCTTCTGGTGTGCCAGTCGATGAATGTTAAAATCCTCATCCTCAGCTTCAGATCCCTCCACATCCTTGCTCCAGTCTACCTCTGAGCATCACGGTGGCGCAGCGGTAGAGTTGCTGCCTCACAGCGCCAGAGACCTGGGTTCAATCCTGACTATGGGTGCTGAGTGTAGGGAGTTTGCACGTTCTTCCTGTGACCACGTGGGTTTTCTCCGGGTGCTCCGGTTTCCTCCCACGATCCAAAGAAGTGCAGGTTTGTAGGTTAATTGGCCTCTGGAATTTGTCCCGAGTGTGTTGGATAGAGCAGATGATCACTGGTTGGCGTGGATTGGATTCTGTGGGCCTGTTTCCACGCTGTATCTCTAAACTAACCCTCTACCCTATCATACTCCAGGATCCCCCTGCTGCTCCAGCTCGGGCCTCTCTTTACACCCTTGTTTGACCTTGTCTTCATCAATGATTGATCTACTTTCAGCTCTTTAGCCCCTGACTGAAGACTTCTCTGCCCACGTTCCTCTGTCCCCTCTCCTCCTTCCACTTATGCGTAAAGCGCAATAATTGGTCTTAGCTTTTGGTCTCGTACAGAGGTCATTTATTGCCTAATAATGCTTCCGTGAGGTGCAATGACTCTCTAGTAATGATGCTCCGCCATTGTCCATGTGCACTGGGTGGCAAAAGGCGTACAGCCCACAGCTGTACACGTGCCATAGCGTGCAAGTTTGTCAGCGCCCTTTGTGTGGCGACTATTTGTATACCTTGTGTATGCAAAACAAAGAATGCCACTGTGACAAATCACATGTGACCATAAAGTATTCATTCATTCATTCATTCATTCATTCATTCATTCATTCATTCATTCATTCATTCATTCATTCATTCATTCCTTTATTCCTTCATTCATTCATTCATTCATTCATTCATTCATTCATTCATTCATTCATTCATTCCTTTATTCCTTCATTCATTCATTCATTCATTCATTCATTCATTCATTCATTCATTCATTCATTCATTCATTCAGTGATGTGTGAAATAAATGCACTTTGTTGCCTTCCCCTTCAAGTGCACAATGTTATTTTTGTGCAACTGTATTTATCCAGCAAAAAGGATTTGCCGTCAGATGATCATTGCTCGGGGCTAGAGGGCCTTTTGTTTATTTATTCTATATCAAGCGGTGAGAAGTGTAAATTCCATTTTCATGCCCACATCAGATCTCTGCCAGAACAGTCCCATGGGACTAAAGTCGACAGAGTACCGGCTTGAAGGCACAATTTAGAATATTCTTTGCACTGAACCACACTACAGTGGGTTTAATGCCAGGTACCAGATTATTCACGAATCTCTGAAGAGGTTTCCCGACCTGAAACGTTGCCTAATCATTCCCTCCACAGATGCTGCTTGACCCACTGTTACTCCAAGATCTCAAGATCTGCAGTTACCATCTCCCCATTACCAATTGGACCATAGGGCTGTAAAACATAAGGCCATTCAGCCCATCCAATCTAGTCCACCGTTCCATCATGGCTGATCTCAACCCCATTCCCTTGCCTTCTCCCCGTAACCTTTGACACCCTTACTAATCAAGAACCTATCAACCAACCTCCGCTTTAAGAATACCCACTGACTTGGCCTCCACAACCGTCTGTGGCAATGAATCCCACAGATTCACCACCCTCTGGCTTCAGAAATTCCTCTTTATCTCCTTTCTAAAGGCCTGTCCCTTTATTCTGAGGCTGTGCCCTCTGGTCCTGGACTCTCCCACTAGTGGGAACATCTTCTCCACAGCCACTCTATCCAGGCCGCTCACTATTCAGTACATTTCAATGAGGTCGCCCCCCCTCTCATCCTTCTAAACTCCAGCGAGTCGAGGCCCAGTGTCTTCAAATGCTCATTAATCGTTAACCGTTCCTGTTGAAGTGAGGGTTTAATAATTATAAGGGGCATTTATTTCATGTCTGTGCTCCATGCAAATGGACCTCATAGTCAGCACTTTTGAGGTGTATTTATATTAAAATGGAGGGAATGTTGAACAGTTTGTAAGCCGTTCTCTGTGCACGTGGGTGGCATGGGCTTGATGATGTTTCTTTGATTCCCTTTCCCTTGCCGACAGGACCCGCTACCTGTGTGAAGGTCACGGTGCTACCCAACAACTTCATGGTGTTGCCCTGTAACGTGCAGTCCAACTTTGCAGTGAGGAGGTGGATACACAATGGGGTAGCGGCAGACACTGGCTTGCTGGTGCTGCCAGACGGCAGCATTATCGCCACCGCCGAGCCGCTGGGGGTATTCGAGTGCTGGGCCATCGAAGAGGACTTCAGGCTGCTGGTCGCCAACTACTGCGTGAGGTGGGACCTCTCGGCCGAGACCACCACCTTGCGCGCGTCGAGGAAGTCCATCGGGGTCTTGAGCAGAGGTGGCGGGCTGCCGGAGAGCGGGATCGTGATCAACCCCCTCAGCAGCGAGAGCCGGTTTTCCCAGCACGCCAACGGCAAGAGCTATTGGACGGAGTTTGTGACGGTGAGCGTGGTCTTTGGGCTGACGGTGGCCGTCTCCTCCCTGGTCTTCTTGTACCGCAACAAGGACCGCATGAAGTCGCTGATCAAGGACGGCGAGTGTTCCGACATGCAGCAGAAGAAGCCCAGGAAGATTGAGATCCAACACGAGAGCCTCCCGTTAAACGGAAACCCCGTGCAACTGGCAGCCTCCGAGCACCACAAAGGTTATCAAAGCTTGAATGACAAACACATCTGCAGCACTCCAGTGCTGGAAAACACAGGTGGTAGCAAGGACCCAGGCTACACCCAGACCCCAAACAACCAAAACAACCCAAAATACCTGTACGTGGAGATATCGGCTCACTGCCTGCAGCCGCGCGTGAGAATCGGGCCTGAAATCAAAGACTCGGTGGTGTGAGCTATCAAGGGGCAGGGTGAGGAAGCACACTTGCCAAAGTAGCCTTGGGAAAAGGGACCGACCGCAGAGAATTGGAAAGAGCAAGGCTCGGCGGCCTGAACGACAGAAACATTTGTACTGTGCCATTTAGTCTACCCCTTCAGTTTGCGAACCACAAGCATGGATGGTTACCAATGTCCCGGTCTTGCTTCAGTGAACGTGTGTGTCTGTTGTCGCCGGTCAAACTGCATGGAGCAGTGCATGAGTCACAACCGTCCCCACCTTGGGCTCAGGGTCCACCAGGACTTGGGCTTCTTTGTATTTTTTGGTGGAGTGGAGAGTGATTGCAAGACTTCTGATAGTGGAAATTAAACAATGCCCCTGTGCCAAATGAACTGGAGCAGGTATTCAGAGGTAACACCAGGAGTTGGTGGAAGTGGCTATACTACCTGTATTGATTGTACGAGACCTAACCAAACATCGTTCATAGCATGAAGCCATTTCACTGCAGTTGCTGGGGACTATATTGATTGTCTCAACCAATGTATCCTCTGGCAGAATTGCAAAATGCAGGAGACCCACTCAAAACCTTTGACTATACTGTGACATGGACAGACTGATGACTGGCTGCAGACGAGCAGCATCATGTAGCATACCGAACCAGAGTACATTCCTCCTGTTTAAGTAACAATTGTAATATATCTTTGCAGATGGGGGAGAAGTTTGTCAAAAAAACCAAGGCTGCAGCTTCAAGAAAAAGATCACTTGAAAATTGTACGAGTGATTTCTTCCTAATCTGACGAGGCATTTTTTGTATATGGTTGAAGGAGAAACAAAGTTAAAATGACTAGTTATTATGTAGTACGTTCTTGCATTTGTCGACAGTGAGAACAGTAGGGCTGGGTGCACGTGTGTTTGGCTAAATAAGCTCCAGTATTTGGACAGGTTGTCCATGTGCCAGGCGGGCGATGTGTTGTGTTTGTGCACCTGATAGAATGGTTGCATGGTTGATAAATGACAAACCTGCATGAGAACAAGGTGGCATCTTAGTTAGGTCAGTAAAATTACAATAGGTCACGATATGAAATAATGATAATGGATCACCGAACCGAAGAATTTCAATCTCTCCAGCCGTGGAAAGACAAAGGTGACAATGTGCCCTTGGGTGGGGGGTGCACTGGGACGTTCTGTGGCTCCGTCAGGAAGCAAGCAGCAGTCTGCATCTTTATAGGGCCTTGAATGTAGTGGCGTGTCCTTAAACATTTCACAGTGGTGATGCCATGCTGCAGAGAGGGAAGTTAACGAGGCACTCGAACCAATGTGAACGGTCAACATGACATACTCCCCAAGAAGGGGTGGCATGGCGGTGCAGCGGTAGAATTGTGCAGGAAGGAACTGCAGATGCTGGTTTACACCGAAGATAGACACAAAGTGCTGGAGTAACTTGGAGAGACAGGCAGCTTCTCTGGAGAGAAGGAATGGGTGACATTTCGGGTCAAGACCCTTCTTTAGACTCACCGGGTCCGCGCCGACCAGTGATCCCCGCACATTAACATTATCTTACACACACTAGGGACAATTTTTTTAAACATTTACCAAGCCAATTTACCTGCAACCCTGTACTCCTTTAGAGTGTGGGAGGAAACCGAAGATCTCGGAGAAAACCCACGCAGGTCACGGGGAGAACGTGCAAACTCCATACAGACGGCACCCGTCATCGGGATCGAACCCGGGTCTCCGGCGCTGCATTCACTGTAAGGCAGCAACTCTACCGCTGCGCTACCGTGCCGCAAAAATGTGCATGCAAAACTAAAACAGGGCCATTTACATCCCATACCAAGGCAGATGTCATTAAATGCACAATGAGAAAGCCCAATGCCTTTCCGAACAAACTGGGATTCCAGTTTGTGTTATTCAGCAGCTTGGAATCTCAATGATCAGCCATATAGTCAAAGAGCACAAGAACAAGCCCTGTGGCCCACTGAGTTACCACTGCCGATCAAGCACAGGCGTGCACCAGTTATATTTTATTCTCCCCAACTTGTGTGAAGAAATGTTACCCATCCATGTTCTCCAGAGACGCTGCCTGATCCGCCGAGTTACTCCAGCACTTTGTGTCCTTGTGTGTGATCCAGCATCTGCAGTTCTTTGATTCTACGCGCAAATCTCAGTCTCTGGATTTTGTTTTCTCTCTACACTCTCTACACTTAGATTCACAATTTCTCCCCACTTTCTTCTCTAATGAACCTTCGCTTATCTGGCAAGTGTTTTCACAGTTCACATCTTCTGACAAGGATGCGCAAATAACAAAGTAACTAGCGATGTATAGTGTGAAAAGATGGTTTGAAAAATATGTCTAGGTGTAAATGTGGTTTCATTTTAACAAGATGTTCATATTGATGGGAATCTTTTACTCTCCCGATCCAGATTGTAATGTAAGAGGATGGAATGGTATCTGTGTGGACAGGCAATCTCATTTTATAGTCCAACATGGTTTAACCTGGTACACAGCCAATCGCTTGTTCATTGTTGTCTAGAGAGGATAACATGTTATCTGATCTAAAACGTTGTGTAAGTTTACATAGAATTCACAGCACAGATACACAGAGATGGGAATAACAGACCATTCAGTCTTTTAAATGTGTCCTGCTATTAAGGTTGCCAACTGTCCCGTATTAGCCGGGACATCCCGTACTTTGGGCTAAATTGGTTTGCCCCGTACGGGACCGCCCTTGCCCCGTATTAGTAGGGTTGCCAACTTCCTCACTCCCAGATAAAGGACAAAGGGTGACGTCACCGCCCCGCGCCCCACGCGACCTCACCCAGCCAGCGGCCACGTGCTCCCGCTCCACCAATGGCGGCCGCCATTGTCCCCTATTTAGTCCCCTATTTTGGATTGAGGAGGTTGGCAACCCTACCTGCTATTCGGCCTGAGCCTGGACGATCTGTACTTTCATTGCCTCTACATGCTTGGGTCAATATGTCCACACCACTCATTTATCGCACTGCCCAAGCCTCCTATCATCCAATTTAACGTCACTATCAGCAGCTCTATCAACGGGTGTCAGGGGTTATGGGAAGAAGGCATGAGGATGGGAATGAGAGGGAACGGTAGATCAGCCATGATTGAATGGCGGGGTAGACTCGGTGGGCCGAATGGCCTAATTCTGCTCCTATCACTTATGGACTTATGAACATTTCCTCCCAATCCTTTCTCTTCTTCCCTTGCTTTCCCTTGATGGTGGGCAACACAAAGTGCTGGATGGAGTAACACAGTGGGTCAGGCAACAGGTGTGGCATGGTAGCGCAGCGGTAGAGAATGCAGCGCTGGAGACCCGGGTTTGATCCTGACTACGGGCGCCGTCTGTACGGAGTTTGTACGTTCTCCCCGTGACCTGCGTGGGTTTTCTCCGAGAACTTCAGTTTCCTTCCACACTCCAAAGATGCACAGGTTTGTAGGTTAATTGGCTTGGTATAAATGTAAAAATTGTCCCCAGTGGGTGTAGGATAGTGTTAGTGTGCGGGGATCGCTGGTCGGCGCGGACAAGGTGGGCCGAAGGGCCTGTTTTTGGGCTGTATCTCTAAACTAAACTAAACTAAACTAAATCTCACGAGGACGAGGATAGCAGACATTTCGAGGCAAGACCCTTCTTCAGACTCATTGGCGAGGGGGGGAGAAGACTGGAAAAGAGGTGGGGGCCTGGCACAAGCCCGGCACGTGACAGACGCTGGGACTGAACAAGGGCAGAGAGCAGCAGGAATCACAGAGGGGGAGCAGTGAGGGAGGGAGGGTCTCCGGCCCCAGTGACCACTCTGGCCCCAGTGACCGCTCCGTGACCGCTCTGGCCCCAGTGACCGCTCTGGCCCCAGTGACCGCTCTGGCCCCAGTGACCACTCTGGCCCCAGTGATCGCTACATTAGCGCTGCAGCACTGGAGAGAGGAGAGCTTCTTCAAAATAGGCGTAACTTGAGGAGATTTTGCAGTGGCCCATGGTAGTCTGAAGAAGGGTCTCAACCCAACAGGTCACCCATTCCTCCTCTCCAGAGATGCTGCCCGACCCGCTGAGTCGCTCCGTCAATTTGTGTCTTATCTCTGATGGTGTTGTTCGTAGGTTTAGAAAGCCACGTCTCATCCCATGTCTGCCCTTCCCCCCGACCCCTCCACCTGACCCTGATAATTGGACATCTCTAACCTGGTTGCTGCTGACTACCGCACTGAAGAGCTGTCTCACCATTTCCCCCTGAACAGCCGCCTGTGAAATGTGGCAAGCACATCAGAAAGGCGTTTGAGTTTTAACTGACAGATAATATTACCACTGTGTCACAAACCTCCCATTGAGAACCAAGCCTGTTTTTAATTGATCTGTGTACTTTTAAATCAGTGTGCATGCAATGTTCCATTTTACTGCCTTTTGTTATGAATACCTGAGGATCTTTTTAACATAAAAACAAAGGTAACAACATTATAATTGAAATATAATTTTACAAAAGTACATTCGAGCAAAGCTTTACGAAGGTGCAATTCTTGTACTGAATCTTACTATTTATGTTCTAACACTCTGCACGATATTAAATAGTTAAACACAAACCACCAATCTCCAGCTGGTTATTAGACACCAGAAGCTGGAGTAACTCAGCGGGTCAGGCAGCAACTCAAGAGAAAAGGAATAGGTGAAGTTTCGGGTCGAGACCCTTCTTCAGACCGAGAGTCTGGGGAGAGGGAAACGAGAGGTATGACGTGGCACACAGAACAAGTGAATGAAAGGTATGGAAAAAGGGCAAATCAGACTGAAGAAGGGTCTCGACCTGAAACGTCACCCATTCCTTTTCTCCAGAGATGCTGCCTGACCCGCTGAGTTACTCCAGCATTTTGTGTCTATCTTCCGTGTAAACCAGCATCTGCAGTTTCGTCCAACACACTCCAAATGGTCATTGTTATTTTCTGATTTCCTATGCACTATGTATAAAATCTTTCTTTTGTGTATCAGTGCCTGCACATTGTCTTTTAATCTCAGGCTTTTTGCACACGTGCTGTGAATATTATATCGATTGTGTTTGTGTATTTTCTGTAAATTGTGATGAAAGATGTTCCCCAGTCCCTTTTACAGGCAGCATTCTTCACCTGTTAAGTGTTTTGTTACCAAGTGTTTATTTGCCTTTTGTAAATTGCTGTTGAGTGTAATAATTCCAGCAGAAAGTTGCCTTACTGTTTGGCATTTTCACTGTAGTCAGTGTCGGCTTGGCAGTCTTTATTAATGAAAGCTAATGAAACCAATCCACATCGCTCCCTGCGTTCGTGTGTGTCTGTTTTTACAATCAAATGCTATCTGAAAGCAACGACCAAACATAAAATGTATTTTAAGATTTTATTTTTCTGACATTTTCTACAGTTGGCCTGAAGATCTCACCATCGTCCTTGATACTTGTGAAGCTTTTCGTGACCAATTTTAAAATTGAAAAGCATTTTTAGTATTGGGGTCTACAGCGTGGCTGTTATGGTGGTTTAATGAAATTCCTCGTAAGTTGCAAAACACACTTGGCTAATAAAGTATGATTGTGAAGAAGGAAAATAATTCGTTTGGATAGACTTTGGGTGGCACAGTGACTCGGCAGGAGAGTTGCTGTCTTACAGCGCCAGAGACCTGGGTTTGATCCCGACTACAGGTGCTGTCTGTACGGAGTTTGTACATTCTCCCCGTGGCCTGCGTGGGTTTTCTCCGAGATCTTCGGTTTCCTCCCACACTCCACAGACGTACAGGTTTGTAGGTTAATTGGCTTGGTATAAGTGTGAAATTGTCTCTATTGTGTAGGATTGTGTTAGTGTACAGGATGATCGCTGGTCGGTATGGACTGGGAGGGGCTGAAGGGCCTGTTTCCGTGCTACACCTCTAAACTAAATTAAACATCGAGATGGAAGATGCTCCAAGGCATTCTAAGTGCACAATCCTCAACATTTGTCTTTAATACCTCAAAATAATCTATTGGTTATAAAGCACTTTGAGGTTTCGTGTGGATTTGATAGGGAGGGGTATAATTGCAGCTGTTTAACAAAAAAACATTTCTTGTAGCATATTTTACAGTATACCAAAGTTGCTTATTCTTATTATGATTAATAATGTGACCATTTTGTACCGACACATCCATGAATGCGGGTAGTTAATGCATTCTAATTATTGAATATTAACATTGAATGATGTAAATATTTTAATAAAAGTGGAGACGTGCCAGAAAAATGGCAGATGAAATTTCATAAGACAAGTGCTGGGTGTTGTCCTTTGATAAGTTAAATTAGGCGGGACTTTCACAGTAAACAGATGGTCCCTGGAGATGGATGTACTGTGGAACAGTGAGACTTATGGTATAGGTGCAGAGTTCCCTGAAAGTGGAGACATGGGTAGACAGGGTGTAGAAACAAAGAACCACAGATGCTGGTTAACACTCAAAAGGACACAGAGTGCTGGAGTAACTCAGCAGGTCAGGCAGCATCTCTGGAGAGCATGGATAGGTGATGTTTTACAGAGTGCTGGACTAACCCAGTGGGTCAGGCAGCATCTCTGGAGAGCATGGATAGGTGATGTTTCAGAGAGTGCTGGAGTAACTCAGCGGGTCAGGCAGCATCTGTGGGGAACATGGATGGGTGACGTTTCACAGAGTACTGGAGTAACTCAGCGGGTCAGGCAGCATCTGTGGGGAACATGGATGGGTGACGTTTCACAGAGTACTGGAGTAACTCAGCGGGTCAGGCAGCATCTGTGGGGAACATGGATGGGTGACGTTTCGGGGCGAGAGCCTCAAGAAGGGTCCCGACCTGAAACTTTACCTATCCATGTTCTCCAGAGATGCTGCCTGACCCACTGAGTTACTCCAGCACTCTGTGAAACGTCACCAATCCATGTTCTCCACAGATGCTGCCTGACCCGCTGAGTTACTCCAGCACTCTGTGTCCTTACAGAAAGGCAGGGTGGTGAAGAGGGCACCTGGGTACGACCGTCTCTGTTGTTCAGTGTATTAAGTATAGGAGACTAGACCAGGGGGGAGGGGGTGAAATAGTGGGATTTTATCCAGTACTATAACATGGTGATCTCGATCAATCATCTTCCCTTTTGTACAATGGAGATATAAATCAATGGGCGAGGGGAGAAATCTGCCTTTTTATAGTATCTGATGCAAATGACAGTCAACACTTTTGGACCAAATATATTGCCAGAGACTGCCAAGCCCTCTAGGTAGTACCGAAGCAACAATTGTGCTTGTTCAGTGTTTTGTATGTTAACCTTGTAATTGTATTGTATTATTAAAAAGGCACTTTATTTTCTTTTGTTTGTAATAAAAAAATTAAAATATTGTATTTTGTTACTGGTGTTTGTGAATGAGTTTTGGCAATTTGGCCTTGCGCGTTTGATGTTGAAGGGCGTGTACGGCAGGAATAGGCAGACGTGGGATTGGCTGGGGATCGCAAAGGAAAGATTGAAGGAGAAATTCTAATTTAGTTTAGTTTCGTTTATCATCACGTGTACTGAGGTACAGTGAAAAAACCTTCCTTACGTGCTATCCAGTCAAATAAAAGACTATACATGCTTACAATCCAGCGATCCACAGCGTACATAGAAACATAGACATGGAAAATAGAAAATAGGTGCAGGAGTAGGCCATTCGGCCCTTCGAGCCTGCACCGCCATTCAATATGATCATGGCTGATCATCCAGCTCAGTAACCTGTACCTGCCTTCTCTCCATACCCCTGATCCCTTTAGCCACAAGGGCCACATCTAACTCCCTCTTAAATATAGCCAATGAACTGGCCTCAACTACCTTCTGTGGCAGAGAATTCCACAGACTCACCACTCTCTGTACAGATACGGGATAAAGGGAATAACGTTTAGTGCAAGATTAAGCACTCCAGTTGGTGAGAGGATAGTTCAGTTGCCTGATTCCAGCTGGGAAGAAACTATCTCTGAATATGGATCGTTTCTGGGATACGAGGCAGGCAGTGAATGGGCCACCATTTAAGCCACCGTTTTGGGTGCAGTTCAGGAACAGACAAAGAAACAAACGAGAGTTTTAGTACATAGATGTGTAGAATGTTACACCTTGGCAGAAGCAATGTTGTCAGGAATGCCTGCTCTACCCCTCAGGAACACAGACGGTCTGATTTTTGACCTTACCCAAATCCATTTTTCTGCCTGAGTTCATTCATTTGTCGTGAGTCAGAACAGATAGCAAGTCACCAGCCTAAACATACACAAGCAATTTAAACCGCCAGCCCTCCTTCGCTGTGACTCCGTGCTACATAATCCATCTCTGTGACAATGCTGCTTACTCCTGCATCAGTGCACATCACAAATGATCAGGGCCTGTCCACTGTAATTACTGCTGCAGCCTACCGTACACACGACTGCTTTGTGCAGAAGAGTGACAATACTCGCTAAATATAATACTGAATGAGCACAAAGGATTGTTTAAATCACTTAAAATAATTGGATTAATGATTACTAGAAATAGCCCAAAGATTTTAACATCCGGAAGCATTCACAGACTTCTTCGGAAGTTAACGCTAAATTTGTCCTTTCGTTTCCAATCCACACAATTATATATCACGTGCGCAGAGAACATTACCACACCCCACTATGCTGCAAAATGTAGAGCATAAGCTCTCTCCAGTTTAGTTTAGTTTGCATATGATTCGACCTCTCCATCCTTCTTTCTGTGTGAAACACGGAAATTCTCCTCTGGAGATGTAGCAACGACATGGCTAGACACAAAACGCTGGAGTAACTCAACGGGTCAGGCAGCATCTCTGGAGAAAATGGCTTGGTGATGCTTTAGGTCAGGACCCAAAACGTCACCTTTCCGTTCTTCAGATTTGTGTCTGAAGAAGGATCTTGACCCGAAACGTCACCCATTCCTTCTCTCCAGAGATGCTGCCTGACCCGCTGAGTTACTCCAGCACTCTGTGAAACGTCACCTATCCATGTTCTCCAGAGATGCTGCCTGACCCGCTGAGTTACTCCAGCACTCTGTGAAACGTCACCTATCCATGTTCTCCAGAGATGCTGCCTGACCCGCTGAGTTACTCCAGCACTCTGTGAAACGTCACCTATCCATGTTCTCCAGAGATGCTGCCTGACCCGCTGAGTTACTCCAGCACTCTGTGAAACGTCACCTATCCATGTTCTCCACAGATGCTGCCTGACCCGCTGAGTTACTCCAGCACTCTGTGAAACGTCACCTATCCATGTTCTCCACAGATGCTGCCTGTCCCGCTGAGTTACTCCAGCACTCTGTGAAACGTCACCTATCCATGTTCTCCACAGATGCTGCCTGACCCGCTGAGTTACTCCAGCACTCTGTGAAACGTCACCTATCCATGTTCTCCAGAGATGCTGCCTGACCCGCTGAGTTACTCCAGCACTCTGTGAAACGTCACCTATCCATGTTCTCCAGAGATGCTGCCTGACCTGCTGAGTTACTCCAGCGTTTTGTGTGTGTCGGTGGAGTAGACTTGATGGGCTGAATGAGATAAACAAAGTTCCTTTGTTGATTCAGGCTCTGTTTCTCTCTCTACTGATGCTGCTCCACTACCTCAGTGCGAAGACCATTCTGTGTGTGTGTGTGTGTTTTGGACTTTCAGCACCTCTAGTTTAGGTTTTCTCTAATTATCGCTCTGCTGTTTCTCTGAGCTTGTGTGCTGTTCAGCAGCATTTACTGCACAACTATGGGCCCTCCACTTCAACAGCACTTCGTGGGCTGCAGAGGGAGTTCTTCCAGTTGCCATGAAACTATGAAATGTAAATGCATATTCTTGTTGAATTCAACTCCATCGTGACCTAATGTGGTGGGATCCAGATTCCTAGTCGTGCATTGCAGTCACCAGCCTATTATAGTCACAAGAGAATTTGAAATCTGCGTTTGTTTCTTATGAATGATGTGGTTTAATATGCCAGATGCCCAAAATGTAAGTTATGGCATCAAGTGTAGAATATGTATGAGCCATTATACCCTCTCCTTACACAGTGTGCACTTTGCATCGTTAGTCTTTCTGGTGATCCTTTATTTTTGCATGGGATGATAATAGATGCTAGAAAAATAAAAAAAATCCCCCTTCGTTCACGACCCCCCCCCCCCCCCCCCCCCCCCCCCCCCCGAGCTCATTTAGGGTCCGATCCTGACCACAGGTGCCGTCTGTACGGAGTTCGTACGTTCTCCCAGTGACTGTGTGGGTTTTCTCCGGGATCTCCGGTTTCCTCCCACACTCCAAAGACGTACGGGTTTGTAGGTTAATTGGCTTGGTATATATGTATAAATGTAAAACTGTCCCTAGTGTGTGTTTAGGGTAGTGTTAGTGGGCAAGGATCGCTGGTTGGTGCAGACTCGGTGGGCCGAAGGGCCTGTTTCCGCGCTGTATCTCCAAACTAAACTAAACTAGGGCCAATTTACAATGTTACCGAAGCCAATTAACCTACAAACTAAGATAACTAAAATAAACAAAAACATTAGTTGATTTTTCTCATCCAAAGTCTTAGCTACAGATTTGCTAAAGTGTTTCATCCCATATTAAACACTGGATGCTGAAATCTAGCTGGATTTCTCCAGTTCCGTTGTCTGAACTCACCTAACTGTCCTAACATATTCAGAAGGCAGCAAAAGAAGCAAAGTTATATTAATTCAAACCAGTCATCTTCAAGTATCAATTTAGTTCAGTTTAGTTTAGATATACAGCACAGAAACAGGCCCTTCAGTCCATCGAGTCCGCACCGACCAGCAATCCCCGCACACTAACACTATACTACACATTGTAGGGACATGTTACAATTATACCGAGCCATTTAAACTACAAACCTGTATGTCTTTGGAGTGTGGGAGGAAACCGGAGATCCTGGAGAAAACCCACGCAGGTCACGGGTGAAACGTACAAACTCTGTACAAACAGCACCCGTAGTCAGGATCGAACTTGGGTCTCTGGCGCTGTGAGGCGGCAGCTCTACCAATGTGCCACCGTGCCGCCCAAAATCCATCCAAACAAATTATTTTCCTTCTTAAACCATGATTGTACCATTGTAGTGTCTGCTGAGACAATACCTCCAAAGACGTACAGGTATGTAGGTTAATTGGCTGGAAAAATGTAAAAATTGTCCCTAGTGGGTGTAGGATAGTGTTAATGTACGGGGATCGCTGGGCGGCGCGGACTTGGTGGGCCGAAAAGGCCTGTTTCCGCGCTGTATATATATGATATATGATATGATATTTCACTTACCGGTGGTTGAATAGCTCTTTGCTTTATTTCTCCGGAGTTAGGCTGTGTCCTTGGGATGGAGATGGAAGGTTGTCCCGGGTTAAGTTTCCTACACGTCAGACAGAGCCACAATCTGGACTCTGACCTGTTACAAATGCAATTCATTATTGAATTTCTGTTCAATTCATTTTTGATCCCTGAGGTCAAGACGTGCTGTGTGAATTGAAAACTGCTTTTGCCATCTCAGGTTAATGACAACTTTAAACTTGTTTCCATTAATTGAATTTCTCCTCTATGGCAAAGTGTTCCTGGTTCACCAGCGATGAATATACAAACATATCGGTAATAGGTCCAGACCCAATTACATTGAATTGTACTTTCCCCAACGTTGTCACAAAGATAGGCACAAAATGCTGGAGTAACTCAGCAGGTCAGGCAGCATCAATGGAGAGAAGGCATTGGTGACGTTTCGGGTCGAGACCCTTCTTCAGACTGAAACGGGAAAGGGAAACGAGATATAGATGATGATGTAGAGAGATAAAGACCAAATGAATAAAGAACAATATGCATATCTTTCATTCTATGTGTGATAGATACATCCTCTGGATGCACTGGGACGCATCCTCAGTGATGTGACCTGGGGTCATGGGGTGTTTCGGGTCTCACGACATCAGACCCCCTCGCCCAGGCGACCCAGCCAGGGGTGATCAGGCCCCGACTTGCGTCCCAGCAGCAACCGCCCACGGATCGGCCCTCTCAATAACCACTCTGCAGGGTTTGGGAAACTCTGGTGCGTGGAGGGACTGGGCTCTGTGGGGTGAGTCCTGGCCGGGCTCCTCCTGCCCCTCACCAGGTTCAAGGCCTGTGCACTACACCACTTTCTCCTTCTCCGAGCATTTCATTCTTGCCTGATGGCATAAGGCCTTTCCAATAGACAATAGACAATAGACAATAGGTGCAGGAGGAGGCCATTCGGCCCTTCGAGCCAGCACCGCCATTCAATGTGATCATGGCTGATCATTCTCAATCAGTACCCCGTTCCTGCCTTCTCCCCATACCCCCTGACTCCGCTATCCTTAAGAGCTCTATCTAGCTCTCTCTTGAATGCATTCAGAGAATTGGCCTCCACTGCCCTCTGAGGCAGAGAACTCCACAGATTCACAACTCTCTGACTGAATTTTTTTTTCCTCATCTCTGTTCTAAGTGGCCTACCCCTTATTCTTAAACTGTGGCCCCTTGGTTCTGGACTCCCCCAACATTGGGAACATGTTTCCTGCCTCTAATGTGTCCAACCCCTTAATAATCTTATACGTTTTGATAAGATCCCCTCTCATCCTTCTAAATTCCAGTGTATACAAGCCTAGTCGCTCCAGTCTTTCAACATTCCGTTGCTTATTGGGTTTCTTTCTCACGAAAGACACAGACTGTGTGCCAATCCATCTTGTCCCGGGTGCCACTGGCACCTAGGAATATCATCTCCTGTAAATCTCTCGCTTCCCTTTCCCATGACGTTCAGTCTGAAGAAAGGTCTCGATCCAAATCGTCACCCATTCCTTCTCTCCAGAGATGCTGCCTGTCCCGATGAGTTACTGCTGCATTTTGTGTCCATCTACGGTTTAAACCAGCATCTGCAGTTCTTTGCTACACATTTTCTCTACATTGTCATGTTCCTTTTGCCTCAGGTTTGTCAAGGTGAGGGGGTTAGAGAAAGGCAGGAAATGTTGACAATGCAAAGCAATTCCTTTCCCTTCTTCCCTGCGGAACATGATGGAGAAGCCAGAGGTGCAGTATGTTCCCTCGTCTTCCAGGGGCCACACAGTCTAAGAATAAAGGGGAGGCCATTTAAAACTGACGTGAGAAGAAACTTTTTCACCCAGAGAGTTGTGAATTTGTGCTGTGCCACCTTGTGGAATGTGGACGGGAAATAAAGTCACAATGTTTCACGTTTGTGGACAGTACCTTCTTGATGCCCTTGACTTGATGTTGTGTAAGTTGAGCGAGACCTTGATGTAAGCCAACACCAGCCAGACATCTAACTGAAGTCAGACTTGGCACAACTCGGTGGGGGCCTTGTGAAACACACGTGATGTGCTCTGCTCTCTTGTATTGAGTAAACAATGAAGGAGAGGCATGCTTTTGGACGTTCGGGAGCTGAGTGCCAAGCATTTGTGTTACAAGGTTACAGAGATTAGGAGCGTGTAACTTAGATTTGGAAAGGAAAGTAGTAACTTCAAGGCATACCATGTTCTGCCTCGTGACCTCCAAACTCACCACCTCTTCAAGCCAGAAGGGCAAGGGCAGAAAACGCATGGGGTCACCACCACCTGGAGGTCACCATCCAAGCCACACGCACCATCCTGACTTAGAGATATGGGCGGTGCGGAGACGCAGCGGTAGAGTTGCTGCTTTACAGCACTTGCAGTGCCAGAGACCCGGGTTCGATCCCGACCATGGGTGCTGTCTGTACGGAGCTTGTATGTTCTCCCCGTGACCTCGTGGGTTTTCTCCAAGATCTTCGATTTCTTCCCACACTCCAAATCTGTAGGTTAATTGGCTTGGTACAAATGTAAATTGTCTCCAGTGTGTGTAGGATAGTGTTAATGTGCTGGGGTCATTGGTCGGCACGGACTTGTTGGGCCGAAGGGCCTGTATCTCAAAACTAAACTAAACTAAACTAAATATGTGTCGGAAGGAACTGCAGATGCTGGTTTATATTAAATGGTTATCGGTTAATCGGCTTCTGTAGAAATTGCAAATTGGCCTTAGTGTGTAGGATAGCGCGAGTGAACTGGGTAATCGCTGGTCGACGCGGACTCGGTGGGCTGAATGGCCTGTTTCCACACTGCATCTCTAAAGTAAAGTCTAAAATCGATTTTTGTATGAATTCTATTTCTTTTACAAGCTCTCACTGCCATTTCGATGTGTGACGTGAGGACTGTCAGTCAGTCAGTACAATCAGTACCGCTGCCCATTGAAATACTCAACCAAGACCCCATCTGCTTTCTACGGTGGACATGTGGGCTACTGTGGAACCATTAGAAGAAGTCAGGAGATCATTTCCATTGAAGATTGGCACAAAATGCTGGAGTAACTCAGCGGGACAGGAGGCATCTCTGGAGAGAAGGAATGGGTGACGTTTCGGGTCGAGACCCTTCTGGAGACTGTTTCCATTATTTCCATCTTTTCCATTATTGTCCTTTCAATTAACAACTGAACAAAAAACCTGGTATTCTGGTCATCGGTAAGAAGAAAACCATGCCATTAAACTAACCACTTCACTGCTGTCTCTTGGGTGGACAGAGGTGAAGCTGAATTTGTTGCCCCATTAGCCACATTATAATGGAAGGCACTCCACCAAATAATACATCATGAACTTCAAAGCACTATGAGACACGAGAGCCAAAGGTGAAAATAAGTCTTTGTTTCTAATTGCAGGTTAAAAGGTGACTGCTTTAATTAGGTCAGAGGTGGTTTTGAACTCTGCCACACACTTTCAATGCGATATTTTGCCCTTCATTTTTTGTTGGATGAAGTCTGGTCGGCTTGCTGCCATTCATTGGCTGCCAATAGTTGCACTGGAAAGGTCAAAAATGGACTAAAAGCTTCAAGTCGTCAAGTTTATTTGTCACGTTCACATACACGATGTGCAGTGAAATGAAAGTGGCAATGCCTGCGGATTGTGCAAAAATTACAATTACAGCATATAAATTAAAATTAATACAGAAAAGAAAATTTAGTCCCTGTAGTTATAATAGTTAACAGTCCTGATGGCCTGTGGGAAGAAACTCCGTCTCATCCTCTCCGTTTTCACAGCGTGACAGCGGAGGCGTTTGCCTGACCGTAGTAGCTGGAACAGTCCGTTGCTGGGGTGGTAGGGGTCCCTCATAATGTTGCTGGCTCTGGATCTGCACCTCCTGATGTATAGGTCCTGCAGGGGGACGAGTGTAGTTCCCATGGTGCGTTCTGCCGAATGCACTACTCTCTGCAGGGTCATTCTGTCCTGGGCAGAGCTGTTCCCAAACCAGACTGTGATGTTGCCGGACAGGATGCTCTCTACAGCCCCAGAGTAGAAGCAATGAAGGATCCTCAGAGACATTCTGAATTTCCTCAGCTGTCTAAGGTGGTAAAGGCGCAAGAATGCCTCAATAAGGACGGCACGGTGGCGCAGCGGTAGAGTTGCTGCCTCACAGCGCCGGAGACCCGGGTTCCATCCTGACTTCAGGTGCTGTCTGTACGGAGTTTGTACTTTCTCCCCGTGACCACGTGGGTTTTCTCCGGGTGCTCTGGATAGCTGTGGATGTTTGATACAATCACCTCTGGCTCACCCCATTAACAGCAAGTACCGTTGGTCATTTGTCGGGGAAAATAACTCGGACTTAGTTTGAGTTTAGTTTAGTTTAGAGATACAGCGTGTAAACAGGCCCTTCGGCCCACCGGGTCCGTGCCGACCAGCGATCCCTGCACATTAACACTGTCCCACACACACTAGGGACAATATTTTAACCTTTTTTTGTACCGAAGCCAATTAGCCGACAAACCTGCACATCTTTGAAGTGCAGGAGTAAACCGGAGCATGTGGTCACAGGGAGAACGTACAAACTCCGTACAGACAGCACCCAAGGTCAGGATTGAACCCGGGTCTCTGGCACCGTGATGCAGCAACTCTACCGCTGCTCCACCATGCTGCCCTCCTCGAGGCATTCTTGTGATATATTCTCATTGATGATTCTGTGTGAGGCATCACCATCTACTGCCTTGGCCTCTCTTCATCTGTCTCACCACCTCTCCAAGCCTCAGGCTCTGCTCCATCCTGTTCAAACGTTGCCTGTCTTGCTTCAGATGCTCCTGTGATGGGACCACTCCCCCTGCAGCTTGCAACAGCAAAGAACAGAATGCTATTGCTTCACATTACCTCCCTGGAAATCAACCTCCCCATCCCCTCCCTTGGCTCCCCTCCTGGGCAGCCATCCGTTCACCAAAGCTACCCACGCCACTGACACATCATCTCTCCAAACTGGTTTCCCTGCTTCCTACTCCTCACAAACCAAAGTATCCTAATCCATTTTCCAAACAGATGATGCCCGATCCACTGAGTTCCCCCAGCACTCTCCAGATCCCTTGATCCTATTTCTCTCCCCATTGCTCTCGATCTTCCAATCTTGTCTCAAAACCTTTGTAGATTAGATAGATGGACAATGTCCACATTAACAATATCTATGGCTTTGCCCTCATCAAACAGATAGATAGATAGATAGATAGATAGATAGATAGATAGATAGATAGATAGATAGATAGATAGATAGATAGATAGATAGATAGATAGATAGATAGATAGATAGATAGATAGATAGATAGATAGATAGATAGATAGATAGATAGATAGATAGATAGATAGATAGATAGATAGATAGATTTAGACTTTAGAGGTATAGCACAGAAAAATGCCCTTCGGCCCACCGAGTCCGCACCGACCAGCGATCACCCCGTATACTAGCCCTATCCTACACACTCTAGGGACAGTTTACAATTTTACTGAAGCCAATTAACCTACAAACCTCTACATCTTTGGAGTGAGGGAGAGAGAAAGAGAGAGAGAGAGATAGATATTCAGAATGGATAGATGGCTGGAAAGACAGATAGATGGCTGCATAAATCAATGGGTTGGGTAACTGATACCTCTGCAGGCAGACTAAAAATAGTTTTGTTCTTCCGTGTGTGCAACCCCTGTCATAGATAGATTGTAGATGGGGTCGTCGACAGTCAGTCAGACAGATGGATGGATGGATGGATGGATGGGTGCGTAGACAGAGAGAAAGACAGATTTAGAAATGGATAGACAGATAAATTATAAATATTGTACCAATTGAATTGCCAGAGGGTTTTGTAAAATAAATGATTGTCACCAACAGTAGTAGTTCAGTGCATCAGGTAATGTTCGGTATCACTCATTTTAAAAGCTCATTCCTCCATGAAAAACTCAATTAGAATGCTTTCTTAAGCCAGGCATGGGGTGCTATTAATCCTGTAGCAACTTCAGGCTGGATTTATCGAGGGTTCTAGGTTTCTTACAGCAGTGAACTAATTGCAAAGGCTCCTGCTGACATGACACTAACTTCATTCACGTTTTGTGTGATGTGCGTGTTGACAGGAGATAACTACACTTGGCTTCTCAACAGCAACAGCTAGCGCGAGCTGGAAAGCAAATCAGTCGACTCAACACGCCGACATTAATCTCTTTCTCCAGAGGGCTTCGTAGAATATATTCTGGAGTCTTGTCACCTCCTGCTTTTAAATGTTAATTTTTCCTTCTCCAGTATCTGGCACTCCCCAAATCTTTGTTCAAAGCTCCCACACTCAGTCCCACCCTGGCCATCAATCCTTGCGTAGATGACATCAACTGTCTTGAAGGAACACTGGGCCTCATGACAAGTTATTGCCCAATTTGAAGCAGAGTTTGTTCAAATGTTACATCTCCAGCAAAGGAGTCTTTGGGAGTTGAAGTGTAGAAATCTATTTTCAAGGTCTAAAAGCTCTTCTTTCAAGAGTTTAGTCCATATACTTGACTCATTTTCGCTTCGCCTTTGCAACATCACAAAGCCTGGTTTACATTTTTCCAGAGAGTTTGGGTTGATCCCAAGGTGACGCGATACGTTGGACAATGCAGTGGGCGGCATGTATTGGGCGGCATGGTGGCGCAGCGGTAGAGTTGCTGCCTCACGGTGCCAGAGACCCGGGTACCATCCTTACAACGGGTGCTGCCGGCATTGTGCGTCTAAAGTTTGTACGTTCTCCCCGTGACCGCGTGGGGGTTTTTTTTCCCGGGTGCTCCAGTTTTCTCCCACACTCCAAAGACGTGCAGGTTTGTAGGTTAATTGGCTTCTGGATATTGTCCCCTAGTGTGTAGAATATAACTAGTAGTTAGGTGATTGCTGGTCGACGCGGACTAGATGGGCTGAAGGGCCAGTTTCTGCGCTGTATCTCTAAAGTCGGATCACTGTATCTCTAAATTTGAGTGGCACAGCCTAGAGTTGCTGCCTTACAGTACCGGGGACCTGGGTTCGATCCTGACTACGGGTGCTGTCTGTGTGGGATTTGCACCTTCTCCCTGTAACTGCCTGGGTTTTCTCCGGGTGGGTGCTACGGTTTTCTCCCACACTCCAAAGATGTACAGGCTTGTAGGTTAATTGTCAATCCTAGTAAATTGCCCCTAGTGTGTAGGATAGAACTAGTAGTGCAGGGGCGATCGCTGGTCGGCATGGGCTAGGTGGGCCGAAGGCCCCATTTCCACAACTGTATCTCCAAAACCAGTAAAGGTGTGACAAAACAGATTTGTACACAAAGTGAATTCCCCATCTTAGCCAAGCTTAGTCAACTCGCCAAAACTTACTCATTGCTCCAGAGACTGAGCTACAACAGAAAGTTGAACGTGCCACAGGTATCAGGATGCTTCACAGGGGACTTTGCAAGCAAGATCTGAAACCATAAGGAGACAATAGTGCGGATGACCAAACATAGTGGTTATGAGATTTCAAGGCAAGGGGGTGAGGCCACGTGCCCGGGGCACGGGGCGGTGACGTGTCCCTTATTTGGGAGTGAGGAAGTTGGCAACCCAACTAATACGGGACAAGGGCGGTCCCGTACGGGACAAACCCCAATTTAGCCCAAAATACGGGATGTCCCGGCTAATACGGGACAGTTGGCAACCCTATAAGTAAGTGTATAGTGTGGGTATGAGCATTTTAGAAAGTAGGAACTTCTTTAGTCAGAGGGTAGTTAATCTGTGGAACTCATTGCCACAGAGGGCTGTGGAGGCCAAGTCAGTGGATATTTTTAAGGCAGAGATAGACGAATTCGTGAAAGAAAATGGATTCGGAGGCAGAGATCAGCCATGATTGAATGGCGGAGTAAACTCGATGGGCCGAATGGCCTAACTCTACTCCTATACCTTGTGAACGTGAGCATAAAATGGCCTGTACACATTGGTACATGTGGAAATGTATCTGTATTCGCATTGCAAACTGTTACTCAGAAGAAGGTCTATAGAAGGGTCTCGACCTGAAACGTCACCCATTCCTTCAGTCCAGAGATGTTGCCCGTCTGGCTGAGTCACTCCAGCATTTTGTGTCCACCTTCGATGTAAACCAGCATCTATGGTTCCTTCTTCCTACACACTGTTATCGTTGATGTTTGGAGGTAAATGAGGCATTGTGTTGAGGGAGAAGGCTAATTTTAACTTTCAGCACAAGAATAAACCAGGCGATACAGCTGCCAATTATGAAGGTCCCCATTCGCTTCAAGCGCCACTGGCTTGGAGATTATTAACTGGACAACGTTGTGACTAAAAGGGCTTGAATGCACAACCATCTGAAATCCATGGTAGTTTTTCAGCAGGATCCTGCAGTATGGCTCAGGCACGCCGCCCAGTGGCTGAACATGAATACTGCGTGCAGACAAATCCTCTCTCAATTCCATTCACAAACTAACTCATTTATCTATTGTAATTAATGTATACAAATCACCTCATGAAACAGGTCATTTAGCCCATTGAAAATATACTGGCTCGCACCCATTTCTCCAGTAATTTTCCCTGTAACCTGTTTCCCTCAAATTCCCTTCAACCACCCACCCAAAGTTTACTCAGCGGGTCAGGCAGCATCTCTGGAGAAAAGGAGTAGGTGACGTTTCGGGTCAAGATCCTTCTTCAGGCTGGATGTCAGACCCAAAGCGTCACCCCTTCCTTCTCTCCAGAGATGCTGCCTGTCCCGCTGAGTTACTTCAGCTTTTTGTGTCTATCTCCGGTGTAAACCAGCATCTGCACTTCTTTATTTCTGTTGCCTACCAATTACATCCTTTTGGAAGGGGTAGGAAACTGGAGTACCCAGCCAATGTGATCTGTCTGTCTGTCTGTCTGTCTGTCTGTCTGTCTGTCTGTCTGTCTGTCTGTCTGTCTGTCTGTCTGTCTGTCTGTCTGTCTGTCTGTCTGTCTGTCTGTCTGTCTGTCTGTCTGTCTGTCTGTCTGTCTGTCTGTCTGTCTGTCTGTCTGTCTGTCTGCCTGCCTGTCTGTCTGCCTGCCTGTCTGTCTGCCTGTCTGTCTGTCTGTCTGTCTGCCTGTCTGTCTATCTGCCTGTCTGTCTATCTGCCTGTCTGTCTATCTGCCTGTCTGTCTATCTGCCTGTCTGTCTATCTGCCTGTCTGTCTATCTGCCTGTCTGTCTATCTGCCTGTCTGTCTATCTGCCTGTCTGTCTATCTGCCTGTCTGTCTATCTGCCTGTCTGTCTATCTGCCTGTCTGTCTATCTGTCTGTCTGTCTATCTGTCTGTCTGTCTATCTGCCTGTCTGTCAGTCTTGGCCTTGAGAGGTGATGTTGCTCTATCTCCTTCACACAGTGCAGTCCTCTGGTGAAGGGAAGGTACTTTCACAGTGTGTGGGAAGGAAGTGCAGATACTGGTGTATACCCAAGATAGACACAAAAAGTTGGAGTAGCCCAGCGGGTCAGGCAGCATCTTTTGAGAAAAGGAAGAGGTGACGTTTCGGGTTGGAACCCTTATTCATGCAGTATTGTCCCAGTGTTTAGTTCAGATTCCAATCCCAATAACAATTAAAGAATGACATGGAGGAAAGAGCTGCAGATGCTGGTTTAAACCGAAGATAGACCCAAAAACCTGGAGTAAATCAGCAGGACAGGCAGCATGGCGCAGCGGTAGAGGTGCTGCCTTACAGCAAATGCAGCGCCGGAGACTCAGGTTCGATCCCGACTATGGGCGCCGTCTGTACGGAGTTTGCACGTTCTCCCCGTGACCTGCGTGGGTTTTCTCCGAGATCTTCGGTTTCCTCCCATACTCCAAAGACGTGCAGGTTTGTAGGTTAATTGACTGGGTAAATGTAAAAATTGTCCCTAGTGTGTGTAGGATAGTGTTAATGTGCGGGGATCGCTGGGCGGCACGGACTCGGTGGGCCGAAGGGCCTGTTTCCGCGCTGTATCTCTAAAACAAAATCTCTGGAGAGAAGAAATGGGTGACGTTCTGACCCATTAAAGAGAAACTTTCTGATTTCTATTTTTCAAACCCTCTAACCATGCTAATTTATTACTTTTGACCCATGTGGGGGTCAAGGAAAGAACGTTCACATCGCGGCACTGTTTCCACCAATCTTTCCACCAACATGCACCAGAAGCTTTTTCCTGTGTGTTCAGCTCTGTCTGAACAACTTCTAATCTTGTGATGTGGACTCGATAAGAAGAAGGCCCATGTTGCTTTTTTAATGTACCAAGCTTCGGTGAATTACTAGATTAAATGTTTTCCGCAAATCCACATATATCACATCCTGTCGTTAATACAATATCCTCTGATTCTCTGTTAGTTGCCACCTTCAACAACAACTCGTGCTGCACGGTGGCGCAGCGGTAGAGTTGCCGCCTTACAGCGAATGCAGCGCCGGAGATCCGGGTTCGATCCTGACTACGGGCGCCGTCTGTACGGAGTTTGTACGTTCTCCCCGTGACCTGCGTGGGTTTTCTCCGAGATCTTCGGTTTCCTCCTGCACTCCAAAGACGTGCAGGTATGTAGGTTAATTGGCTTGGTAAATGTACAAATTGTCCCTGGTGGGTTTCGGATAGTGTTAATGTGCGAGGATCGCTGGTCGGCACGGACCCGGTGGGCCAAAAGGGCCTGTTTCCGCACTGTATCTCTAAGATAAAAATAAACTAAACACTAAAGTTGCTCTGTCACTGAACTATAGAGATTGTGCTTGGTCATGGATTTCCATCAGCCCTGCTACTATGCCCTTACTAAGTGATGATTTTTATTGCTCATAATCAGTTGCAGACTAACAAGACACATTGGTCTTGATTTCCCATGTCTCGTAATGAATGGATATATCCCATTTGTTATCTGTGCTGGTTCTGCATTTAGAGTACTTTGGAAGATCATCTTTCTTGACTAACCTTTGTGACTGCAAATATCTTCTATTCCTCCCTTAAATATTTGATGGTGATTTGCTATTTTCTTTGCTAACCCCGTGTCTTTGCTTATAATGTAATAAAAAGGAACTGCTGATGCTGGTTTAAACCAAAGTAGACACAGAGTGCTGGAGTAACTCAGCGGGTCAGGCAGCATCTCTGGAGAACATGGATGGGTGACGTTTCACAGAGTGCTGGAGTAACTCAGCGGGTCAGGCAGCATCTCTGGAGAACATGGATAGGTGACGTTTCACAGAGTGCTGGGGTAACTCAGTGGGTCAGGCAGCATCTCTGGAGAACATTGGATAGGTGACGTTTCACAGAGTGCTGGAGTAACTCAGCGGGTCAGGCAGCATCTCTGGAGAAAATGGATAGGTGATGTTTTGGGTTGGGACCCTTCTTCAGTTTGAAAATGGACAGGTGATATTTTGTCCCCAGTGTGTGGGATAGAACTAGTGTAAGGGTGATCATGTTTGGTGTGGACTTGGTGGGCCGAAGGGCCTGTTTCCACGCTGTATCTCTAAAGTCTAAATGCAGTAGGTGAATCTCAGTGTGTAGGAAGGAACTGCAGATGCTGGTTTAAACCAAAGATAGACACAAAATGCTGGAGTAACTCAGCGGGACAGGCAGCATCTCTGGAGAGAAGGAATGGGCGACGTTTCGGGTCGAGACCCTTCTTCAGACTGAAGAAAGGTCCTGACCCGAAACATCACCAATCCATTTTCCCCAGGGATGCTGCCTGACCCGTTGAGTTACTCCAGCATTTTGTGTCTAGCCATGTCTTTGCTGGTTGCGTGAGTTGATTTAACTATAGTATATATTTGAATTGATTCAAATAGAGTGAATGGGTCTAAATAAATACTGTTGTAGTGGGAGTCCCTGCTTGTTGTTAGAGTGAACGTGATACTTGATGGCACGTTGTGTAAGTGGAGAAGAAGGCGGCTGCAATTCCTCCAGCAGTTTCCGCTAGTAAAGAATGGACCCGGAGATCAAAAATGTATTTACAGTGAGATAAGTAATCGCGTAAGAGTTTGTGGAATGTATGTTGGACTGTGGCCAAGGGTGTCAGGCCTTCCATGTTTACTCCGTTTCATCCACCTTCAGCTGAGACCAGGAAGAGAACAGAGGACTTCTGCCAAGGGGAGCTGGGTGAGGTGGCACAGCGGTAGAGTTGCTGCCTCACAGCGCCAGAGTCCCGGGTTCCATCCTGACTACCGGTGCTGTCTGTACGGAGTTTGTACGTTCTCCCTGTGACCTGCGTGGGTTTTCCTCAGGTGCTCCGGTTTCCTCCCACATTCCAAAGATGTACAGTAATGTAGGTTTTTTTGGCTTGGTATAAAGAGTAAGAAAATAACTGCAGATGCTGGTACAAATCGAAGGTATTTTATTTCACCAAATGCTGGAGTAACTCAGCGGGTCAGGCAGCATCTCAGGAGAGAAGGAATGGATGACTTTTCAGGTCGAGACCCTTCTTCAGACTGAAGGCTTGGTATAAATGTCAATTGTCCCTAGTGCATGCAGGATAGCGTTACTGTGTGGGGATCGCTAGTCGGCACGGACTCGGTGGGCCGAAGGGCCTAATTCTGCTCCTTTGTCTTATGATCTTATTCACTTAGACACTGTCAGGTAAGTTACAGATGAAATTTAATATCAAGAGATGTGAGGTGATGCAATTTGGCCGAAGGGAGGGGAGGGGAGGAGAATAATACACTTTATTTCAGTTTAATATCGTCACATGTACCAAGGAACAGGAGCAAGCTATTTGTTGTATGCTATGCAGTCAGCGAAAAGACTATACAAGATTACAATTATGTATCTATGTAAATGGATCGATTGTAATCATATACTGTCTTTCTGCTGACTGGTTAGCACGCAACAAAAGCTTTTCACTGTACCTCGGTACACGTGACAATAAAATAAAGTGAAACTCAAGCCACCCACAGTGTACAGATACAGGGTAAAGGGAATAATGTTTAGTGCAAGATAAAGTACAGTGAAGTCTTCTTAAAAATAATCTGAAGGTCTCCAATGAGGTAGATGGGAGGTTTGGACCGCACTCTAGTTAGTGAGAGGATGGTTCAGTTGCCTGATAACAGCCGGGAAGAAACTGTCCCTGAATCTGGAGGTGTGTGTTTTCACACTTCTGTACTCATACCTGATGGGAGAGGGGAGAAGAGGGAGTGGCCGGGGTGAGACTGGGCCTTGATTATGCTGCTGGCCTTGCCGAGGCAGCGTGAGGTGTGGATGGAGTCAATGGAAGGGTGAGGTTGGTTTGTGTGATCTGGTCTTCATTCCCATTGAACACTGGTGGTCATGTTCTTCACTTAGAATAAAGGAGAGGCCGTTTAAAACTGAGGTGAGAAGGAACGTTTTCACCCAGAGAGTTGTGAATTTGTGGAATTCTCTGCCACAGAGGGCAGTGGAGGCCAAATCACTGGATGGATTTAATAGAGAGTTAGATAGAGCTCTAGGGGCTAGTGGAATCAAGGGATATGGGGAGAAGGCAGGCACGGGTTATTGATTGTGGACAATCAGCCATGATCACAATGAATGGCGGTGCTGGCTCGAAGGGCCGAATGGCCTCCTCCTGCACCTATTTTCTATGTTTCTATGTTTCTAGCTAGGTTCACCTATTGAGAGCCTCAGCGGAAAGACAATTTATGATTACAATCCATCCCACTTACTCCTTTAAGATATTTCTTTAAATCTTTTTGTCAACTGTTAGTCATCCACACTAATCTCTCAATCAAACTTTCTTTGATTACAGAGTCACGGTTATAACTGCTGTGTAGGAACAATGACCACAAGGGTCAAGGGAGTGTAAGGAATGGGTGACGTTTTGGGTCGAGATCCTTCTTCACCAGACACAGCTGGATTGCTGAGGTGAGGCCAAGTACTACTTGTGTCATACAATAAGGGAGGGAGAGAGAAAACGTGGAATTATAGACCAGTTAGCCTAACATCGGTAGTGGGGAAAATGCTAGAGTCAGTTATTAAAGATGTGATAGCATCACATTTGGAAAGTGGTGAAATCATCGGACAAAGTCAGCATGGATTTACCAAAGGCAAATCATGTCTGACGAATCTTATAGAATTTTTCGAGGATGTAACTGGTAGAGTGGATAAGGGAGAACCAGTCGATGTGTTATATCTGGACTTTCAGAAGGCCTTCGACAAGGTCCCACATAGGAGATTGGTGTACAAACTTAAAGCACACGGTATTGAGGGTTCAGTTTTGAGGTGGATAGAAAATTGATTGGCGGACAGGAAGCAAAGAGTAGGAATTATCCGGGTCCTTTTCGGAATGGCAGGCAGTGACTAGTGGGGTACCGCAAGGCTCAGTGCTGGGACCCCAGTTATTTACAGTGTATATTAATGATTTGGACGAGGGAATTGAATGCAACATCTCTAACTTTGCGGATGACACGAAGCTGGGTGGCAGTGTTAGCTGCGAGGAGGATGCTAGGAGGCTGCAGAGTGACTTGGATAGATTAGGCGAGTGGGCAAATGCATGGCAGATGCAATATAATGTGGATAAATGTGAGGTTATCCACTTTGGCGGCAAGAACAGGAAAGCAGAGTATTACCTGAATGGTGACCGATTGGGAGAAGGGGAGATGCAACGTGACCTGGGTGTCATGGTGCACCAGTCATTGAAAGCAAGCATGCAGGTGCAGCAGGCAGTGAAGAAAGCGAATGGTATGTTGGCATTCATAGCAAGAGGATTTGAGTTTAGGAGCAGGGAGGTTCTGCTGCAGTTGTACAGGGCCTTGGTGAGACCGCACCTGGAGTATTGTGTGCAGTTTTGGTCTCCTAACCTGAGGAAAGACGTTCTTGCCTTAGAGGGAGTACAGAGAACGTTCACCAGATTAATCCCTGGGATGGCGGGACTTACATATGAGGAAAGACTGGATAGACTGGGCTTGTACTCGCTGGAATTTAGAAGACTGAGGGGGGATCTTATAGAAACATATAAAATTCTTAAGGGGTTGGAGAGGCTAGATGCGGGAAGATTGTTCCCGATGTTGGGGGAGTCCAGAACCAGGGGTCACAGCTTAAGGATAAGGGGGAAGTCTTTTAGGACCGAGATGAGAAAACATTTCTTCACACAGAGAGTGGTGAGTCTGTGGAATTCTCTGCCACAGAAGGTAGTTGAGGCCAGTTCATTGGCTATATTTAAGAGGGAGTTAGATATGGCCCTTTTTGCTAAAGGGATCAGGGGGTATGGAGAGAAGGCAGGTACAGGCTACTGAGCTGGATGATCAGCCATGATCATATTGAATGGCGGTGCAGGCTCGAAGGGCCGAATGACCTACTCCTGCACCTATTTTCTGTTTCTATGTTTCTATCCTCCTCACTATCTTCTGAACTACCCTTCATCCGAACAGTGCGCAAGTTTGCCCCAGCTGCCAGACTGGATGGAGTTACCTGTTGCCTTGTATCATGACAAATAAACAAGACTTGCTCTAATACACAAGAGGCCGAAAAAACAAGTTTCATTGCATGCAACACAAAATGCTGAGGTAGACACAAAATGCTGGAGTAACTCAGCGGGTCAGGCAGCATCTCGGGAGAGAATTTTCCTGTACAAAATGCTGAGAATGTGAAAGACGATTAATTATATGTACCGAAAACAGAACAATGAATGTCTTACTTGCAGCAGCATAACAGGTCTTAAAACAGTCTCAAGAAGGGTCTCGACCCGAAACGTCACCCATTCCTTCTCTCCAGAGATGCTGCCTGACCCGCTGAGTTACTCCAACATTTATCTATCTTAGGTCTGTAAACGCAGTGCTCAAAGGTAACGCGATAAACGAAAGCAAGTTCAACAAATTAAACATTGAGGTCTCTGTTTTTGAAGGTGATGCAGTAGTAGATAAGGTGCAAACTCCACACAGTTAGCAGGATTGACCCAAGGTCGCTGGGGCTGTGAGACAGCACCATTGTGTCACTGTGCCTACTTCAGAACATTATAAGGTAAGTGCTGACAGGTCTGGTCCTGTCGTTGTGTATGGGCCTCACCCCTTGTTTCACTGCACTGATATATTTCTGAAGCTGACACCACCCGTCTCTTATTTCCAGCTAATATTCACTGAGTTTTCAGCTGTAAGTTTGCCAATAAACCTAAAAGTTGGTCATTAAAGCTTTAATAAAAATGCCCCCCTCCCCCCCCCTCCCCCCCCCTCCCCCATCACCACCATGTACGATAAAGTATAATTTGCTTAAAAACACATCCCATTGTTTAAAATTTATTCTCCACAGTGGTTAGGGGTAGAGTTGCTGCCTTACAGCACCGGAAACCCGGGTTCGATCCTGACTATGGGTGCTGTCTGTACAGAGCTTGTATGTTCTCCCTGTGACTGTATGGGTTTTCTCCGAGATCTTCGGTTTCCTCCCACACTCCAAATACGTACAGGTTTGTAGGTTAATTGACTCGGTATAAATGTAAATTGTCCCGAGTGTGTGTAGGATAGCGTTAATGTGCGGGGATCGCTGGTCGGCGCGGACTCGGTGGGCCGAAGGGCCTGTTTCCGCGCTGTATCTCTAAACCAAACTAAACTCAGCAACTGCCCGTTCTGCATAGTCAGACATGAAGGATCTCAAAGCTTTAAGCACAGCAGGAGCAAAGCATTGTGTATGAAGGAACTGCAGGAGCTGGTTTAAACCAAAGATAGACACGAAATGCTGGAGTAACTCAGCGGGACAGGCAGCATCTCTGGAGAAAAAGAATGGGTGACATTTCGGGTCTGAAGAAGGGTCTCGACCCAAAACATCACCCATTCCTTCTCTCCAGAGATGCTGCCTGTCCCGCTGAGTTACGTCAGCATTTGGTGTTTATCTTAGAAGCAAATATTTCTCTGGTGTCCAGGCAATATTCCTTTCTCAGCCATCAATGTTTTCATGATCACACTTCCAAGAAATCGTTTTGTGGCTACAAACATTTGTCGGAGGACACAACAGGTTGTGTTGAGGTTGGTTTGCAGGTATTGGCTGAGGAATAACTGTTGGTCAAGACAGCATAGACAACTCCCATGCCGACTGTCCCAAATAACGTGACAAGATCTTCTGTGTTCACCTTGGCAAGCAGATAGGACAGTTTAAATGTTCATGTGAAAGAAAGCTGTCCTGTAAGTGTAGCAGTCCTTGAAGTCAAGAGATGTTTTATTGTCATTTGTCCCGAAATGGAACAATGAAACACTTACTTGCAGCAGCACAACAGATATGTTAAAAAAATACTCTGCAAAATCCATAAACAACAAAAGTTCAGTATATGTATTAAAAAAAAGCAAACAGACAAATAAATAGACAATAGGTGTGCAAAGTCCAAAATAATGTCCACTAGTCTAGATAGTTCAGAGCTTATTTGCAGGTTGCAGTGTTTAATGACCTGATGGTTGAAGGGAAGAAACTGCTCCTGAACCTGGACGTTAGAGTTTTCAGGCTCCTACTGGAGGGATACTGGCACTGGAGGGCCACTGGCACTGGAGGGCCACTGGCACTGGAGGGCCACTGGCACTGGAGGGCCACTGGCACTGGAGGGCCACTGGCACTGGAGGGTCACTGAACTGTCCTACCACAACCAGAGAGCAGTGCTGAACTACTATCTACCTCATTGGTGACCCTCAGACTATCCTCGACCGGACTTTGCTGGCTTTACCTTGCACTAAACGTTATTCCCTTATCATGTATCTGCACACTGTAAACGGCTCGATTGTAATCGTGCATTGTCCTTCTGCTGGCTGGATAGCATGCAACAAAAGCTTTTCGCTGTACCTCAGTACATGTGGCAATAAACTAAACTGAACAGAAGGCAAGCATGTTGTTCGACCTGTTTACCATCCTATCGACCTGTGTTACTGCTTTTAGGAACAGGGGTGGAATTCCAAGATCTCTCTATTTGTCATCATTCCTTCACGCACTGCCATTCAGTGCGTGCATCCTACCCCTGTTTGACCTCCCATGAGGCATGGTCTAGCATTTGTTAGAACTATGTTCTGTCTACCAATGCTCCAGGTGACTTTCCATCTGATCTATATCCTCCCGAAGGTTTAGACAACCTTCTTCCCTGTCCACGACACCATTCATTTTCATGTCACCTGCAAAATTACGAATCATAGTTCGACTTGTGTTCACACCCAAGTTATTAATATCTATCACAAATAACATGCATGCCACCGCCAATTCCTGTGATCCATTTACTTGTCACAGGCTTCCAATCAGAAACGCAACCTTCCACCACCACCATCTACCTCCGATGTTACACACACTTAGTGAGTTAGCTTTGGATCCCTTGTCTTCTCCGTGGATTGTCACCTTGTGGTAGTGGAGAAGCTCGTGTGGTCCTGAGATCCTGAGAGCGAAGCCATCTGGAGCTACTCTCCTGGTAGGGTCACCCATGGCGGTAAGGTCGAGCGGGGGAGGTCCCTGACAAAGAGCGATCCAACCAAGACCGCAACCAAAGATACTAGAGGAGCAGGATAGACCACTCGACCCTAAAAACCGTAGTACGTCACGGCGCCATTTTAGTAGGCAGAAACTTGCAGAAACATTTAAAACAACAAAAATCTGTGAATTGATAGATGAGATATATTCTGCATTTTAATGGTATCATCACACATACTGTTCCCTAAAACACTGATTACACTGCGAGAGGCAGAGCGAACAGCGGGCTTTGCCTACCTAATGGTGACGTCCCGTATTTGGGAGTGAGGAAGTTGGCAACCCTACCTGCCTGGCCTGCTGAGTTGCTCCAACAGTTAGTTTTTTTGCTCAGAGTTTGCTATGAATCAGGTTGGAAGTCATTTACCTGCTGTACGTTATCATTGCTTAAGGGCACTTACAGAATTGGCAACTTGGCCTTGTGGTTGAGGCATGCCATTGTTCCGTACAACAATGTAGAACATGGGCAAGCGTTGGGTTTGAGCAAGGAACACAAGGAACTGCAGATGCTGGAATCTTGAGCAAAACACAAAATGCTGGAGTATTTCAACGGGTCAGGCAGCATCTGATAGGTGACGTAACAGACCTGAATAAGGGTCCCAACCTGAAAATGTTGCCTTTCCATGTTCTCCAGAGATGCTGCCTGACCCACTGAGTTACTCCAGCACTCTGTGCTGTTGGCTGAAGTTGGTAATATTTTTCACTGGCAGAAGGCAATAGTGATTTTAGTTTAGTCTAGTTTAGAGATACAGCGCGGAAACAAGCCCTTCGGCACAACGAGTCCACACCGCCCAGCGATCCTTGCACATTAACATTATCCTACACACACGAGGGGACAATTGTTACATTTCTACCAAGCCAATTAACCTATGAGCCGGTACGCCTTTGAAGTGTGGGAGGAAACCGAAGTTCTCGGAGAAAACCCACGCAGGTCACGGGGGGAACGTACAAACTCTGCACAGACAAGCACCCTTAGTCAGGATCGAACCTGGGTCTCCGGCGCTGTAAGGTACCAACTCTACCGCTGCGAAACCTACAAATATTTGATGTTGTGTGACTGGCTAAAAGGCCGTGGGGAACGGTACTGAAATGTGTTGACGCTGAAAGCTTGAATCCTGCATGTACTGCCTGAGAGTGTTACAGAGACAGATTCAATGGTGACTTGGAAAACACAGATAATGTGGAACGCAAACAGCCGCAGGGATGTGAGAGAAGATAGTGATTGATTCAAAGTGTCGGTACTAACATGGCATTGCATCCTCCTTCTGTGCTGGATGGCTACTCCATTCCTCCAGTTTCTCATTCCTCACCCTTCCCCACTGGCTGTCTCTTGAGCATCCATGATGGATGAGAAAAGCTGCTGTAGGTACCTCTGTCATGACCAGCACAAAAGTCAAGTCAAGTCAAGTCAATTGTATTTGTATAGCACATTTAAAAACAACCCACGTTGACCAAAGTGCTGCACATCAGTCCAGGTACTAAGAACGAACATACAATGGCACACAAACATAACAGCACATACATAAACAGTTCACAGCGCCCCCTCAGAGGGCCTCAAACGCTAGGGAGTAGAAATAGGTTTTGAGCCTGGACTTAAAGGAGTCGATGGAGGGGGCAGTTCTGATGGGGAGAGGGATGCTTTTCCACAGTCTAGGAGCTGCAACCGCAAAAGCGCGGTCACCCCTGAGCTTAAGCCTAGACCGCGGGATAGTGAGTAGCCCCAAGTCGGCCGACCTGAGGGACCTGGAGTTAGAGTGGTGGGTTAGAAAATTTTTGATATGGGGGGGACAAGCCCGTTTAGGGCTTTGTATGTGAATAGGAGGAGCTTGAAGTTGATTCTGTACCGTACTGGGAGCCAGTGGAGAGAGGCCAGAATCGGGGTGATGTGGTCCCTTTTACGGGTACCCGTCAGGAATCTGGCTGCGGCGTTTTGGACCAATTGCAGGCGGGGCGGGGATGATTGGCTGATCCCAGTGTATCCAGTGGTGAGCTGGCCATTCATGGTCAGGTTCACTGTGAGGCCTTGGCAGAGGAGGCGGTGGTGAAGCCTCGCGGTGGCGGCGATGCCTCGCGGGTCGACCTGTGGTCGACCGTCGACGAGAGCGTGGAGGGACCGCCGTGAGAGGGGAGGGGGGGAGCCGGCGGGCTTTGTAACTTTGTCAGCCCCGTAGGTGGCCGCCATTTATATACATTGGGTTTGCAAGCAAAGAATCTCACTGTGCCTCGTCACGTGTGACCATAAAGTATCCCATCCACTGACAAACTGGTCAGGGGCAACATTGCTCATCCACACCCTTTGTGTCCTTGCGGGTAGAAGACTAACCACAGCTCACAGCTGCCGTCTGAGGAAGGGTCCCGACCCGGAACGTTACCTATCCATGTCCTTCACGGACACTGCCTGGCCCGCTGAGTAGAGTCTAGATTAGTTTAGAGATACAGCGTGGAAACAGGCCCTTCAGCCCACTGCGTCCGTGCTGACCAATAATAAACCAGAATACAACATATTCGGTATTATCCCAGTTTTGCATCCTACATCAGTTGGAACAATTTCCAGAGGCTACTTGACCCACAAACCTGCACGTCTTTGGAATGTGGGAGGAAACTGGAGCACCCGGAGAAAACCCACGCGGTCACGGGGAGAACGTACAAACTCTGTACAGACAGCGCCCGTAGCCAGGATCAGCATTTTGTGTCACTGTGTCCATCATCGAAGTCACACATTGCCCTGTGCAAGTGGGGGGTTACACACCAGGCCCACAAATGCTGAATAACCCTTGGGCTGAAGGGCCTGTTTCCACGCTGTCTGACTCCATGACTCTGATGACTACTAAGTACAAACCAACATACCTTGATTATAAAAACAATCTCATTGAGCAATTCCTGCTACGATATATTTTGTGTTTCACAGTGTCATTTTTCATTTGGTTTGAAAACATGAACCAGTTACACGGGCTATCTGATGAAGACACACCTCATTGCCTCTCCATGAACCAGTTACACGGGCTATCTGATGAAGACACACCTCATTGCCTCTCCCCATTGTATCGATTTAACCATGGCTACTACTTGGGAGTGGTTACTTACTAAACAGGCTTTTCTGACAACACCCACTTGACATCACTGGTTCAATACTAACCTTTTCTAAGGAAGATCCTGTCAAGACGCTACATTCCACATCTCAAAGCTGACATTGCGATTTTCCTTCCTGTCTGAAGAAGGGTCTCAACCCAAAACATCACCTGTTCCTTCTCTCCAGAGATGCTGTCCGACCGGCTGAACTACTCCAGCTTTTTGTGTCTATCTACTGTGATTTTCCCATTGATTTGTTCCCAATTTCCTATTTTACTGAAGGCAACTGATTTTAAACAAGGAACTGCAGATGCTGGTTTACACAGAAAGACACAAAGTGCTGGAGTAACTCAGCAGGTCAGGTAGCATCTCTGGAGAACATGGATGGGTGATGTTTCGAGTGAGGACCTGAAGAAGGGTCCCAACCTGAAACGTCACCTATCCATGTTCTCCAGAGATGCTGCCTGACCCGCTGAGTTACTCCAGCACTCTGTGAAATGTCACCCATCCATGTTCTCCAGAGATGCTGCCTGACCTGCTGAGTTACTCCAGCACTTTTTATCCATTTGAATGATTTTAATCATTTGTGATGCGTATTTAATATAACACAATTATTTATTAAATTATTGAAAAGGCTTTTGTTGCATCGGCCTTTATGCTGGAAATAGTAATATTAGGGGTAGGAAGGAACTGCCGATACTGGTTTACACCGAAGATAGACACAAAATGCTGGAGTAACTCAGCGGGTCAGGAAGCAACTCTGGAGAAATGAAGAGTTTTGGGCCGAGAGTTATCCAGTGGAATTGTTTTAAATTCCTGAATGTTAAATGTGTACAATATTTGTTTTGACATCACTGTAATAAAACTAAGGTGGACACAAAATGCTGGAGTAACTCAGCATCTCGGGAGAGAAGGAATGGGTGACGTTTCGGGTCAAGACCCTTCTTCAGACGGTAATAAAACTGTTGTGTTTAGAGGATATCGGAATGATACAGGCTCGGACAAGGAAGCAGAGCTTCCTGCAGATCCAAGCCCTGCTTTCATAGTTCGTTAAAGAGCTTGACCTGATGATCTACAGCACAATAAACAGCAGGGTAAACCTGGCACACAAGAGCCGTTATTCTCTGCAAAGCTTCCAGCTGCAGCGCCCTATGTGAGTTAAGGTCGGTGAGAAATGGACTGGCAATTAGTGAAGATGAACAGGACAGGGTTCGATCCTGGGGTTACGGAGATGAAAGTGCACCATAGGGAGATAGAGTGGTGAAGAAGACAAAATGTGTAGGAAGGAACTGCAGGTGCTGGGTTAAACCGAAGAGAGACACAAAGTGCTGGAGTAACTCAGTGGGAAAAGCAGCATCTCTGGAGAGAAGGAATGGGTGACGTTTCATGTCTGAAGAAGGGTCTCGACCTGAAACGTCACCCATTCCTTCTCTCCATAGATGCTGCCTGTCCCGCTGAATTACTCCAGCTTTCTGCGTCTGTCTAGAGTGGTGAAGAAGGTTTCTGGCATGTTGGCCTTCATCAGTCAGGGAATTGAGTATATAAAACCATGCTCCGGTTTCCTCCCACACTCCAAAGAAGTACAGGTTTGTAGGTTAATTGGCTTGGTATAAAAGTAAATTGTCCCTTGTATGTGCAGGGGATCGCTGGTCGGTGCAGACTCGGTGGGCCGAAGGGTTCGTTTCTGCCCTGTATCTCTAAACTAACAACTAACCTAAAACCATGAACAATTCCCTTCCCAAATCCAACCTGTGGAAAATTTGTCAGTAGCGTGATAAGCACAAAGCTATCTTTTTAGGAGGGATACCAAACTGACAGTTTCTACAAGTCTTGTCAATTTTGTAATCAAGGTTGGTGTTTTCTGTACAGTTAAAGTTAAATGCTGGGTTATCGTGTTTAAACTTCAGCTTGGTGAACAATGGCACCTTCTGCCCGAGGTTAGTGCTGGCTTATAGAAGCATAGAAACATTGAAAATAGGTGCACCGCCAGTCAATATGATCATGGCTGATCATCCACAATCAGTTCCTGCTTTTTCCCCATATCCCTTGACTCCGTTAGTCCTAAGAGCTAAATCTAACTCTCTCTTGAAAACATCCAGTGAATCGGCCTCCACTGCCTTTTGTGGCAGAGAATTCCACAGATTCACAACTCTCTGGGTGAAAAGTTTCTCCTCATCTCAGTCCTAAATGGCTTACCCCTTGTTCTTAAACTGTGTGACCCCTGGTTCTGGACTCCCCCAACACCTTCACCCCAGCACTCCTTCGAATACCTCCTTCAAATATTTGCTACTGGGGACCAAACTGCGGGTGGGGGGGGGGGGGGGGGGGGGGGGGGGGGGGGGGGGAGGGGGGGGGGTGGATGGGCTACTCTGATAATGAATTGACTCTTGCACTTGAACTGAATTTAAACCTCACCTCTCTGGTCATCGATAAAGTGATTGTCAACCAGAGATGAACAAACATGACTTGACCACAAAACAGTGAGTCAGCAAACCGTGTTTCTTGCCTCTGAGTGGCCTTAAATTGATTTAAAGGGAGTAATTCTACAGCGATGTAAACAGACTACTGACATAAAAGAATTACAAATATTTCACATTAATAGGATTACGTGTGAGGAACAAAATGTGACTTCTCAGTTGGATACTTCCCTGTAACCTGAAGGATTCCATTTTGGGCGGCACGGTGGCTCAGTGGTAGAGTTGCTGCCTTACAGCGCCAGAGACCCAGGTTCAATTCTGACTACAGGTGGTGTCTTCACCTGAGCTGTAGGGAGAGGTGAGGCAGGCTAGGACTTTATTCCTTGGAGCGCAAGAGGGTGAGGGGTGATCTTATAGAGGTGTCTAAGATCATGCGAGGAATAGATCGGGTAGACGCACAGTCTTTTACCCAGAGTAGGCAAATCAAGAACCAGAGGACATAGGTTTAAGATGCGGGGAGAAAGATTTAATAGGAACCTGAGGAGCAACCTTTTTACACAAAGACTGGTGGGTGTATGGAACAAGCTGTTGGAGGAGGTAGTTGAGGCAGGTACTATCGCAACGTTTAAAAAAACATTTGGACAGATACATGGATAGGACAGGTTCAGAGGGATTTGGGCCAAATGCAGGGAGGTGGGACTAGTGTAGATGGGACATGTTGGTTGGCATGAGCAAGTTGGGCCGAAGGGCCTGTTTCCATGCTTTAGACTCTAAGGCTTTGTAATGAAACTGTAATGAGTGTAGAAATAAAGAGATTTAATAAATCTAACAGTTTAATCCATATTCAATTACATTCAACCTTATTCCTAAAATTGCAGAATATATTTCAGTGGCGGTGATAATGAAGCTATAATACACGTGGTCAGAATGAAGCATTAGTATTGTGGTTGTCAGGCAGAATGAAACAATGCACTCAAGAATGCCAGTCTGAGCCACAGTGTTTAGACTTTAAAGATACAATGTGGACACGTGCTTCAGCCCACCGAGCCCGTGCTGACCAGCGATCACCCGTTCACACACTAGTTCTGTGTTTAGTTTAGAGATGCAGCATGGAACCAGGCCCTTCAGCCCACCGAGCCCGTGCTGACCAGTGATCCCTGTACTCTAGCACTATCCGACACACCAAGGACAATTTACAATTTGTTTTACCAAAGCTAATTAGCCTATAAATGATATACGTCTTTGGAGTGTGGGAGGAAACTGGAGTTTGCATGTTCTCTCTGTGACCACATGGTGCTATGGTTTTCTCCCACATCCCAAAGACGTGCGGGTTTGTAGGTTAATTGGCTTCTGTAAATTGCCCCTGGTGTGCAGGGAACGGATGAGAAAGTGGGATAGCAGAACTGGTGTGAATGGGTGATGGAAGGTCAGTGTGGACTCGATGGGCCGAGGGACCTGTTTCCATGCGGTATCTTTCAATCAATCTTTTTTAAATTATTGTACATTATCGGTATGTTATTGCCTTTAGGAGCCGCGTTGAGCTGCTGCAAATAAGGATTTCATTCTACCGTTGCCAGCACATGTAACATAGTCACAAGGAACTGCAGGTGCCAGTTTATGAAAGACAGAAAGTGGTGGAGTAACCCAATAGGTCAGGAAGCATTTCTGGATAGAGACACAAAGAATGAATGAATGAATGAATGAATGAATGAATGAATGAATGAATGAATGAATGAATGAATGAATGAATGAATGAATGAATGACTGAATGAATGAATGAATGAATGAATGAATGAATGAATGACTGAATGAATGAATGAATGAATGAATGAATGAATGAATGAATGAATGAATGAATGAATGAATGACTGAATGAATGAATGAATGAATGAATGAATGAATGAATGACTGAATGAATGAATGAATGAATGAATGAATGAATGAATGAATGAATGACTGAATGAATGAATGAATGAATGAATGAATGAATGAATGACTGAATGAATGAATGAATGAATGAATGAATGAATGAATGACTGAATGAATGAATGAATGAATGAATGAATGAATGAATGACTGAATGAATGAATGAATGAATGAATGAATGAATGAATGACTGAATGAATGAATGAATGAATGAATGAATGAATGAATGACTGAATGAATGAATGAATGAATGAATGAATGAATGACTGAATGAATGAATGAATGAATGAATGAATGAATGAATGACTGAATGAATGAATGAATGAATGAATGAATGAATGAATGACTGAATGAATGAATGAATGAATGAATGAATGAATGAATGACTGAATGAATGAATGAATGAATGAATGAATGACTGAATGAATGAATGAATGAATGAATGAATGAATGAATGAATGACTGAATGAATGAATGAATGACTGAATGAATGAATGAATGAATGAATGACTGAATGAATGAATGAATGAATGAATGAATGAATGAATGAATGACTGAATGAATGACTGACTGAATGAATGAATGACTGAATGAATGACTGAATGAATGAATGAATGAATGAATGACTGAATGAATGAATGAATGAATGACTGAATGAATGAATGAATGAATGAATGACTGAATGAATGAATGAATGAATGAATGACTGAATGAATGAATACATTATTGTCACGAGTGACAAGTCCCAGTGACATTCTTTGCTTGCATGCCCAAGGTATGCAAATAGTCGTCACATAAAGGGCGCTGACAAAGTTACAAAGTACCCGCGCCAGGTCCCCCTTTGGTCTCTCCCCTCATCTCCCGCCATCGGTCCACATCTGCGAGACCAAACGTAGACTGGGTGATCGTTTCGCAGAACACCTTCGCTCAGTCCGCCTGGACCTACCTGATCTCCTGGTTGCCAAACGCTTTAATTTCCCTTCCCATTCCCACACTGACCTTTCTGTCCTAAGCCTCCTCCATTGTCAGAGTGAGGCAAATTGGAGGAACAGCATCTTATATTTCTCCTGGGCAGCTTACAGCCCAGTGCTATGAATATTGAAGGAAGGAATTGCAGATGCTGGTTTAACCCCAAAATAGACACAAGAATGGTCTTGACCTGAACCGTCACCCATTCCTTCTCTCCAGAGATGCTGCCTGTCCCGCTGAGTTACTCCAGCATTTTGTGTCTATCTTTGGTATGAATATTGACTTCTCTAACTTCGTAACCCTTGCATTCCCTCTCTCTCCATCCCTCCCCCACCCAAGTTGTACCAGCTTCAAAGTCATCTTGTTGAGTCTCATTGTCTGTACTCATTTTCAACTAGCCCACAGCTAACAATGGCCTGTTTCCTTTATCACCGTCACTTTTTTGCATACCTTTAATTAATTTGTTCTATAGCTCTCTCTATCATCGTCCATATCTCTCGTTTCCATTTCCCCTGATTCTCAGTCTGCAGAAGGGTCTCGACCCCGAAAAGTCACGCATTCCTTCTCTCCAGAAATGTTGCCTGACAACTTTGAGTTACTCCAGCATTTTGTGTCTATCTTCGGTGTAAACCAGCACCTGCAGTTCCTTCCTACACAAGTTTCACACAAAGGGTGATGGGTGTATGGCACGACCTGCCAGAGGAGGTAGTTGAGGCTGGGACCATCTCCACGTTCAAGAAACAGTTAGACAAGTACATGGATAGGACCGGTTTGGAGTGACATGGACCAAACGCGGGCAGGTGGGACTAGTGTAGCTGGGGCATGTTGGCCGGTGTGGGCCGAAGGGCCTGTTTCCACACTGTATCACTCTATGACTAAGTGATTCTTGGATTGGTATAGTAAGAAAATAACTGGAGGTGCTGGTACAAACCAAAGGTATTTATTCACAAAATGCTGGAGTAACTCAGCAGGTCAGGCAGCATCTCAGGAGAGAAGGAATGGGTGATGATTCGGGACTGAAGAAAGGTCTTGACCCGAAACGTCACCCATTCCTTCTCTCCTGAGATGCTGCCTGACCTGCCGAGTTATTGTGTGAATAAATCCCTTGGATTTGAAGTAGGTGAGGGTTTTTGTTTTTCATTGGCAGATGGAGTGGCAGAGACTTTGTGCCTGGTCTTTGACCATCAAACATTCTCCAGCCTTGCCTCCCAGCTGGATGATGTCAGGGTGTATCAGCTCGGGTCCGGCTCACCCAACAGGTGCTGGATCACCTGTACTGTGGGGGCTGGATCACCTGTACTGTAGGGGCCGGATCACCTGCACTGTGGGGGCTGGATCACCTGTACTGTGGGGGCTGGATCACCTGTACTGTGGGGGCTGGATCACCTGTACTGTGGGGGCTGGATCACCTGTACTGTGGGGGCTGGATCACCTGTACTGTAGGGGCTGGATCACCTGTACTGTGGGGGCTGGATCACCTGTACTGTGGGGGCTGGATCACCTGTACTGTGGGGGCTGGATCATCTGTACTGTGGGGGCTGGATCACCTGTACTGGGGGCTGGATCATCTGTACTGTGGGGGCTGGATCACCCAACAGGGGCTGGATCACCTGTACTGTGGGGGCTGGATCACCTGTACTGTGGGGGCTGGATCATCTGTACTGTGGGGGCTGGATCACCTGTACTGTGGGGGCTGGATCACCTGTACTGTAGGGGCTGGATCACCTGTACTGTGGGGGCTGGATCACCTGTACTGTGGGGGCTGGATCATCTGTACTGTGGGGGCTGGATCACCTGTACTGTGGGGGCTGGATCATCTGTACTGTGGGGGCTGGATCACCTGTACTGTGGGGGCTGGATCACCAACAGGGGCTGGATCACCAACAGGGGCTGGATCACCTGTACTGTGGGCTGGATCACCTGTACTGTGGGCTGGGTCACCTGTACTGTAGGGACAGGCAACTGCGAGTGAAACGTCGAAGGTTGCCTGCGATTTGTGGAGCGGCTCTTGAATGGTTGTTTCCGCGGCGCCGCTAAAGGCAGGAACCAGGAAGAGTTTGCACAACTTTGCCCAACTGTCCCAGGAGAAAATCTGCTGCCCTGAGTCTCCAGGTGGAGGGTTAGTGTAGACTTGAGCCTGAATCCAGCCTGCTCGCAGTGGGGTCGGTCTCTGCCTGACTCTCTCTGTCTCTCTCTGTCTGTCTCTCTACCTTCTCCTTCTCTGTCTGACTCTGCGTTCCTGTCTGTGACTCTCTCTGCCTACCCTATATCTGATTCTGTCTGACTCTCTCACTCTCTCTGCCTGTATCCTTCTGTGTCTGACCCTTTCTATCTGTGCCTCTATCTCTCTGTCTCTATCACTGTCAATCTCTACTTCTGATTCTGTCTGACTCTCCCACTGTCTCCTTTTCTGTCTGTGATTCTCTCTCTCTCTCTCTCTCTCTCTCTCTCTCTCTCTCTCTCTCTCTCTCTGTCTCTGATTCTGTCTGACACACTCTCTCTGTCTCTCTCTACCTCTGTGTGTCTAACTCTGTGTCTCCCTCCCTCTCCCAGTCTCTCTCTTTCTCTCTCTCTGCCTGATTCTGTCTGACTCTCTCAGTCTCTCTATCTCTATCTCTCTCCCTCTCTCTCTACCTCCCTCTCCCTCTCTCTCTCCCCCAGCTGTGTGCCTGTGTTGGTCCGGGAGTTGTTGGCTGAGGGTCAGTGACACCTTGTGTGTGTGTGTGTGTGTGGGGGGGGGGGGGGGGGGTCGGGGGGGCTGGTTGGACGCAGAGAGGGAGAGGAGAGAGAGGACAGAGGGCGAGGGTCTCCGGGCAGCACCGTCCCCAGGGGAGGGGGTTCCCGGGACAGGGGGCGATGAGCCGGCCGGACCTGCGGAGGCTTTTCTCGGCGTGTGATGTGAACCGCTCCGGGGTGATCGAGCTGGAGGATTTCTGCGGCGTTTGTCGCGAGTTGGGGGTCTCTAGATCTCAGGTGGCGCCGCTCTTCAGCAAACTGGACGTGGACAACGACGGCTCCATCAACTTCAACGACTTCACGGCCGGTTACGAGGAGGTTTCCCACATCCTCCACCTCTCCTCCCTCGGCACCGACGGCCCTCAGGTGGTCGCCAGAACCCCCCATGATGACCTGCTACACAGGTTCGGGGACGGAGTGCAGTACCTGCAGAGGTAGGGACCACCCTCTCTCTCTCCCCTCTCCCCCCTTCCCTCCCCCCTTCCCTCCCCCTCTCTTCCTCCCCCTCTCTTCCTCCCCCTTCCCTCCCCCCTCTCTTCCTCCCCCTCTCTTCCTCCCCCTCTCTTCCTCCCCCCTCTCTTCCTCCCCCTCTCTCCCCCTCCCCCTCTCTCCCCCTCCCTCTCTCCCCCCTCCCTCTTTCCCCCCCTCCCTCCCTCTTCCCCCCCTCCCTCCCTCTTCCCCCCTCTCCCTCCCCCCTCTCTCTCCCTCTTTCCCCCCTCTCTTCCTCCCCCTCTCTCCCCTTTCCCCCCCTCCCTCTTTCCCCCCCTCCCCCTCTCCCTCTTTCCCTCTTTCCCCCCCTCCCCCTCTCCCTCTTTCCCCCCCCTCCCCCTCTCCCTCTCCCCCCTCTCTCATTTCCTTCCGTATTGTTCCATCCTTAATGGATATTGCCGTCTATTTGGAAACAATGGGAAGGTGTGATGTTGTTCTCTGAATATTTAACACTGAATGAAGGTGTGTGACTTGGAGCTGCTGCTCGCTGTGTGTCTGCCACGCTGATCTTTGGCAAACACATGATGTTTGGAATAAAGAGAGAATGCATTCCGATAATGTCGTCCACCAGATCAGTGAACATTGACTTCTCCGACTTCAAGTGACCCTTGCTTCCCCTCTCTCTCTCTCTCTCTCTCCATCCCTCCCCATCCTAGTTCACCGACCAGTTTCACTGTCCTCCTGATTAAATTGCACCTTCCCCTCAGCTAACAAATAATCAATTCAAGAGATGTATTCCAGATGTATTCAGGAGAGGGTTATATATAGCTTCTAGGGCTAAAGGAATCGAGGGATATGGGGAAAAAGCAGGGACGGGGTACTGATTTTGGATGATCAGCCATGATCAGTCATTATTGACAATAGACAATAGGTGCAGGAGGAGGCCATTCGGCCCTTCGAGCCAGCACTGCCATTCAATGTGATCATGGCTGATCATTCTCAATCAGTACCCCGTTCCTGCCTTCTCCCCATACCCCCTGACTCCGCTATCCTTAAGAGCTCTATCTCGCTCTCTCTTGAATGCATTCAGAGAATTGGCCTCCACTGCCTTCTGAGGCAGTGAATTCCACAGATTCACAACTCTCTGACTGAAAAAGTTTTTCCTCATCTCAGTTCTAAATGGCCTACCCCTTATTCTTAAACTGTGGCGCCTTGTTCTGGACTCCCCCAACATTGGGAACATGTTTCCTGCCTCTAATGTGTCCAACCCCTTAATAATCTTACACGTTTCGATAAGATCTCCTCCTATTGAATGGCGGTGCTGGCTTGAAGGGCCGAATGGCCTACTCCTGCACCTATTTTCTATGTTTCTACGTTTCCATTCTACATTTTCCTTGAGCATCGTCCCCTTTGATCTCTCGTTTTCACACCTTGCCCTTCTATATCTCGTGTCTCCCTGACTCTCAAACTGAAGAAGGGTCTCGACCTGAAACTTTACGCATTCCTCTCCAGAGATGCTGCCTGTCCCTCTGAGTTACTCCAGCGGTTTTTTGTCCATCTTCGGTGCCTCAAATATCTTGTGTGCATTGATCACTGGAACGCAAAAAGAAAGTAATATGCCTTCACTGGGGTTGCCAACTGTCCCGTATTAGCCGGTACATCCAGTAGTTTGGGCTAAATTAGATTGTCCCGTATTAGTAGGGTTGCCAACTTCCTCGCTCCCAAATAAAGGACAAAGGGTGGCGTCACCGCCCCGCGCCCCACGTGACCTCACCCAGCCAGCGGCCACGTGCTCCCGCTCCACCAATGGCGGCCACGTGGGGCGCGGGGCGATGACGTCACCCTTTGTCCCGTATTTGGGAGTGAGGAAGTTGGCAACCCTAGCCTGCAGCAAGGTCCATTAAAGGCCAGCTAAACGAATGTATAGGAAGGAACTGCAGACGCTGGTTTACACCTAAGATGGACACAAGATGCTGGAGAATAGGTGCTCTACAAATCAGGGCCGGCAATCGATGCTCTGAGTAATGGTGGAGCCCATACTGGTCCATTGTTGGCTGGGGAAGGTGTGATAACAAGAGGGATCCAAGGATGCCTACAGTGGAACTGGTTGGTAGTCCTTGTCAGTCTTTGCACAATGCAGTCTGTCTGTGTTAAACATGTACAGTCATTAATTACAGACATTACGATACGTGGATAGTCCTGAGTAGGAGTTTCATGTTTCAATGATTGAATTTACCACTTCAAAGGCATCATCATCAGTGGTGTCCGCTTGACATTTGACAACTGTAGTACGTGGGAAAGAGCCAGGCATCATGTAAACGGGAGGGAGGGGCAGCATCGTAGCAAACGAACAACATGCCTTCAATGTGTAGGAACTCAGCGGGTCAGGCAGCATCTCTGGAGAGAAGGAATGGGTGACGTTTCTGGTCGAGACCCTTCTTCAGACCGAGACTGAACATGCCTTTAGTAACTTATACTGCTTTTCTCAGGTGATAATACTGTAGCTTTCTGAGAAATCCCTCTCTCATATAAATAATTTGATTGCTGTTACATTGCGGTACACCAGACCTAAAGTAGGGGTGAAGAAGGAACAGATTGATGTAACCTGAAAACGATTGCTGCTAATTGGCACTTTGGTTTTGTGTGGGTGGGGTACACCGTGATTAAAATATCTCCCTTTTTTTCCCGGCTCAGCTCTAACTCTTTAGTTTATTCTTGTCATGTGTACTGAGGTAGAGTGAAAAGCTTTTTTGTTGCGTGCTATCCAGACAACGGAAAGACAATACATGATTACAATCAAGCTGTCCGCAGTGTACAGATGCAGAATAAAGGGAATAATGTTTAGTGCAAGGTGAAGTTCAGTGAAGTCTGATTATAGGTATTCCACCAGATTGATGTCCAACCCATTACTCTAAAATAGTCTCACAAACCTGAAGTAATTCAGGTCTCTGGAGAGAAGGTCTGGGTGATGTTTCGGGTCGAGACCCTTCTTCAGACCCTAAACTTTTACTCTGTCAGCTACCAACATAAGGTGGCTATCACAAAATGCTGGAGTAACTCAGCGGGTCAGGCAGCATCTCTGGAGAGAAGGAATGGGTGATGGTTCGGGTCGAGACCCTTCTTCAGACTGAAGAAGGGTCTCGACCCGAAACATAGAAAATAGGTGAAGGAGTAGGCCATTCGGCCCTTCGAGCCTGCACCACCATTCAATATGATCATGGCTGATCATCCAACTCAGTATCCTGTACCTGCCTTCTCTCCATATCCCCTGATCTCTTTAGCCACAAGGGCCACATCTAACTCCATCTTAAATATAGCCAATGAACTGGCCTCGACTACCTTCTGTGGCAGAGAATTCCACAGATTCACCACTCTCTGTATGAAAAAAAACTTTCTCATCTCGGTCCTAAAAGACTTCCCCCTTATCCTTAAACTGTGACCCCTTGTTCTGGACTTCCCCAACATCGGGAACAATCTTCCTGCATCTAGGCTGTCCAACCCCTTAAGAATTTTGTAAGTTTCTATAAGATCCTCCCTCAATCTTCTAAATTCCAGCGAGTACAAGCCGAGTCTATCCAGTCTTTCTTCATATGAAAGTCCTACCATCCCAGGAATCAATCTGGTGAACCTTCTCTGTACTCCCTCTATGGCAAGAATGTCTTTCCTCAGATTAGGAGACCAAAACTGTACGCAATACTCCAGGTGTGGTCTCACCAATGCCCTGTACAACTGCAGCAGAACCTCCCTGCTCCTATACTCAAATCCCCTAACATCACCCATTCCTTCTCTCCAGAGTTGCTGCCTGACCCGCTGAGTTACTCCAGCATTTTGTGATACCTTCGATTTGTATCAGCATCTGCAGTTATTTTCCTACACTATTATAATGCGGTTGATCTACAAAGTGCAGGGCAGTAACAGCCTGCGCTACTTTAAAAAACCTCCCAAACTTGTCAAATCAACCACCAATATGGGTAAGGCCGGCACGGTGGTGCAGCGGTAGAGTTGCTGCCTGACCGCGCCAGAGACCGGGTTCGATCCTGACTACGGGTGCTGTCCGTACAGAGTTTGTACGTTCTCCCCGTGAATGAGTGGGTTATCCCCGGGTGCTCCGGTTTCCTCCCACACTCCAAAGACGTGCAGGTTAATTGGCTTTGGTAAAATTGTAAGTTGTTCCCAAAGTGTCGGATAGTGCTAGTGTTTGGGGGGGATCGCTGGTTGGCGAGCACTGGGTGGGTCGATGGGCCTGTTTCCGCGCTGTATCTCTAAAGTCTGAAGCTCTGGGTGACTAGAACATCACTATCTACAGGTTCCTCTGCAATTTGCACACATCCTGCAAGTCTGGCAGCGTCTCTGGGGAACATGGACAGGTGACATTTCAGGTCGAAAACCTCCTTCAGTCCCTGAGTCAGAGTTTGAAGAAGGGTCTCAACCTGAAATGTCACCTGTCCAGTTCCCCAGAGAAGCTGCCTGACCCGCTGAGTTACTCCAGCACTCTGTGAAACATCACCTATCCAAGTTCTCCAGAGATGCTGCCTGACCCGCTGAGTTACTCCAGCACTCTGTGAAACATCACCTATCCAAGTTCTCCAGAGATGCTGCCTGACCCGCTGAGTTACTCCAGCACTATGTGAAACGTCACCTATCCATGTTCTCCTGAGATGCTGCCTGACCCGCTGAGTTACTCCAGCACTCTGTGAAACGTCACCTATCCATGTTCTCCAGAGATGCTGGGGCGAAAGGGATACTGGTCAATTAGTTTGAGTCTAGTTTGAGCCTTGTTTGAGTCTAGTTTAGCCTAGTTTAGCCTAGTTGAGTCTAGTTTGAGTCTAGTTTGAGCCTAGTTTGAGTCTAGTTTAGATTAGTTTAGTGCAGTGATACAGCATGGATAACAGGCCCTTCAGCTCACCAGGTCCGTGCTGACCATCGATCACCTGCTCACATTAGTTCTGTGATGTCCCACTTTCTCATCCACTGCCTACACACTAGCAGCATTAACCTACAAACCCGCACGACTTGGGATGTGGGAGGTACCTAGAGAGCACGGAGGAAACCCACGAGGGAGAACGTGCAAACTCCACACAGACTGTGGCCGAGGTCAGGATTGAACCCGGGTCTCTGGCGCTGTGAGGCAGCAGTTCTACCAACTGCTGTTGCATTATTTCTTCCCCTCAAGAATCAAAACTAGTGTACAAGATCACCTTGACCATACCTGAGTTAATTATTGACTGTCATCTTTCAGTGCTAACTAATCTCTGGCCCAGACCAGAATCGGTTTCAGTTTTACAGACGTGGGGAGTTAATGGTGCAGTCTGCATCGATAGCATGTTCCGGACAGGAGTGAGATGGGAAACTCTACGTTTTTTCAGTTGAGTGCTCCTTCATCAGTGACTGAGAAAGAAGTTTCAGAGCCATAGAGTCATGGAGCATGAAAACAGGCCCTTTGGCCCAACGTCCATGCTGACCCATATGTGTAGGAAGGAACTGCAGATGCTGGTTTACACCGAAGATAGACCTACAAAATGCTGGAGTAATTCAGCGGGACAGGAAGCATCTCTGGAGAGAAGTAATGGGTTCCAGATCAAAACCCTTCCTCAGACTGCCTCATCTATGCCAGTCCCACCTGCCCGCATTTGGCTCGTATCCCTCTAAACCCAACGTTTCCATGTACCTGTCCAAATGTTTCTTGACCCCTCTCACCCTGGCCACAAAATCTTTGAAGCACTTCCCTCTGGAAGGTGACTCCGGACTGTCAAAGCAGCCACAGCCAGACATAAAAACAGCTTTCTTCCACGAGCAGTAGCTCTACTCAACAGCCAAAGTCTGTAGTCTCTTTTTTGCTCTGGTTTATTTTCACCCACATGTTTAGACCTTCCTTGTATCCTTATTGTTTTGATGTGGTTGTGCTTTATTCTTAATTGTTAACTGTATGTTTGTGTTGTCATTTGTGAGCGGAGCACCAAGGCACATTCCTTGTATATGCGCATACTTGGCCAATAAACTTATAAACTTTAAAAAACTTAAACTTAAACCACCTCCTCTGGCAGCTCGCTCCATACACCCGCCACCCTTTGTGGAAGAAAGAAGTTGTTCCCCTTTGTTGGCGTAGAAGAAATAATTCCTCCACCTATAACCTCTGGTTATATCACTTCAATAGCATGAGGTCACCCAAGACAACAGGAGTGTTCCACATGGATCTCTGGAGGTTGACACTTGAAAGACTGCTCTTTATTGCACTGGTCGGAATGGAGGTTTCAGTAGTTATGCAAGGACTTGCCAGGGGCACACTGAGGTGTGGTGTCCACCCTGAAGGGGATTTACCACAAGATTTATGAGGCCTATTGCAAAAGTTACCTTTATGCTGATCTTTGACTTCAACCTTCGTGAGGGCGAATGAACAGAGAGACAAGAGTAGACGGTATTTCTGACGTTAGGTGCTCCGGCACTTCCAACGGTGGGTGATTTTAGTTGAGAGATACAGTTTAGAGATACAGAAGGTGAACAGGCCTTTCGGCCCACCAGGTCCATGCCCACCAGCGATCCCACCTACACCCACTAGGGACATTTTTTTTTTACATTCACCAAACCAATTAACCTACAAACCTGTGCGTCTTTGGAGTGTGGGAGGAAACCAAAGATCTCAGAGAAAACCCACGCAGGTCACGGGGAGAACGTACAAACTCCGTACAGACAGCACCCGTAGTCGGGAACCCGGATCTCCGGCGCTGCATTCGCTGTAAGGCAGCAACTCTACCGCTGTGCCACCGTGACTGCCCTTATTGTAGAAGGTGATGGAGTGCAAGGATTAGGAGGTTGGTCATGCATTGGGCATTGGACCTTGTTCCCTGATTCAATCAGTCTTTGGAAAGGGTTTATAATAGGGTAGACACAAAAAGCTGGAGTAACTCAGCGGGTCAGGTAGCATCTCTGGAGAGAAGGAATGGGTGACGTTTCGGGTCGAGACCCTTCTTCAGACTGAGAGTCAGGAGACAGGGAAACTTGAGGTATGAGCAGGTACAAAGAACAAATGATTGAAAGGTGTGAAAAAGAATAAATTAAAGCCAGCATTCATAATCAATGAAAGGTGGAGCCCACAATGGATCATTGTTGGCTGTGGCAAAGGTGATAATGAGTGTATACAAACAGTGAAACCCAGCAGGACGATGGTGAAACTAGTAGCACAATTAGGGTGGGGGAGGGAGGGAGGGAGGGTGTTCATGGTTCACTGCTGACTAATAATCCTGACAAACTCGTCATACTTTATTTTATTGTCCCGTGTACCGAGGTACAGTGAAAAGCTTTTCATTGCGTGCTCTCCAGTCAGCGAAAAGCCTAGACATGATTACAATCGAGCTGGTCATAATCAGTGAGACACAGCGTCATGAACACAGTATGGGACGGCTCGGTGGCGCAGCGGTAGAGTTGCTGCCTTCTAGCGCCAAAGACACGGGTTCGATCCTCACTACGGGTGCTGTGAGAAAATAACTACAGATGCAGGTACAAATCGAAGGTATTTATTCACAAAATGCTGGAGTAACTCAGCAGGTCAGGCAGCATCTCAGGAGAGAAGGAATGGGTGACGTTTCGGGTCGAGATCCTTCATGACAGACTCACTACGGATGCTGTCTGTGTGGAGTTTGCACATTGTCCAGGTTTCTCCGGGTGCCCCGGTTTCCTCCCACATTCCAACGACGTGCGGGTTTTTGGATTAATTGGTTTTTGTGAATCATCCCTCGTGGGTCAGGTAGAACGAGTGTACAGGTGATCGCTGGTCGGCATGGTCTGGACACAGTGGCTGAAGGGCATGTTTCCACGCTGCATCTCTAAAAACTGAAAAAGAAACATGCCCTTTATCTAGCCCATTGGCTCTGTACCAGACATAAGCCATCCACCTACACCTATCTGACACAAATCTACTTTACATTTATGTATAGGAAAATAAACTGCAGATGCTGGTTAAAAAACTGCAGATATTGGTTAAAATCGAGGGTAGACATACAATGCTGGAGTAACTCAGCGGGTCAGGCAGCATCTCAGGAGAGAAGGAATGGGTGACATTTCGGTTCGAGACCCTTCTTCAGACTCAGTCTGAAGAAGGGTCTCGACCTGAAACGTCACCCATTCCTTCTCTCCTGAGATGCTGCCTGACCCGCTGAGTTACTCCAGCATTGTGTGTCTTCCTACTTTACATTTATATAATTTTGGAAACACATAATTACTCTTGTACCCAAACCCTCTTGTAAAACATGGCCTACTTCCCACTTGTCTTTGTACTCGCCCTTTAGGTTTCAGTGATTCAGACACCGAGACAGCCACATCCCACTGAATGTCAACACCTTTCAGTGTCTCAGCATTTAAAGGTAGTTAGTTGCCTCTCTTACTGTCTGCCACAGTGCATGAGCTCAGCCATTTCCACATCATACAATGACTGTAATGTCCACACCTATTCCATCAGCCTGTCTACCTTGCCCGGAGCCTCACTGCATCCTGTGTCCATCCCACACTGCTGCACATCACCAGCACTTTGCCTCTCTCCACATCATAGTCATTTCCTGATCAGTGCGGGTGTCAGGGGATATGGGGAGAAGGCAGGAGAATGGGGTTAGGAGGGAGAAATAGATCAGCCACAATTGAATGGCGGAGTAGACTTGATGGGCCGAATGGCCTAATTCTACTCCAATTCCTTATGACCTTTTAGGAGCAGAATCTAGGCCATTCAGCCCATCGAATCTACTCTGCCATTCAATCACAGCTGATATTTCTTTCCCTCTCAACCCCATTCTCCTGCCTTCTTCCTATAACCTTTGACACCCTAATTAAAAATCTGTCAATCTCAGTCTTAAAAACACCTATTGACTTGGCCTCCACTGCCTTCTGTGGCAATGAATTCCACAGATTCACCACCCTCTGACTAAAGAAATGCCTGCTCATCTCCTTCTTAATGGTACATCCTTTTATTGTGAGTATGTGCCCTCTCCTAAATCACTTGCATTTAACTCCTCTAAATCATTTACATTGATTGGATACTGCTGGGATCTCACCTGTCACTGGGAATATCAAGTACTGATTTACACTCGTCCACAATCAATCCTGTGTTAGTTTTAGATCAGTTTTACATTAGTTTTAGTTTAGTTTAGTTTGGAGATACAGTGTGGAAACAGGCCCTTTGGCCCACTGAGTCCGTGCCGACCTGCGATCGCCCTGTACACAAATTCTATTGTACACACAAGGGGTCATTTAAGGAAGCCAATTAACCTACAAACCTAAACGCCTTTCAGATGTGGGAGGAAAGTGCGGTGAACCCGGTGAAAACCCACGTGGTCACGGGGGAAACGTACACATTCTGTACAGACAGCACCCTTGGTCAGGATGGAACCTGGGTCTCTGGCGCTGTGAGGCAGCTACTGTGCCACCGTGCCACCCCTTTTACTTCCTGACATTTCATCAACCAACCTTTCACAGTGCTGAGATGAAGGAGAAAACCAGAGCAGCTGGAGGAATCCCGCCCAGTCACAGAGTGAACATGCAAACTCCACAAAGACAGGCCTGGTAGTCAGGATTGAATGTAGATCTTTGCAGGTATATTAGGTCTACTACCGCGGGTTGGCACGGTGGCGCAGCGGTAGAGTTGCTGCCTTACAGCACCAGAGACCCGAGTTTAATCCCGACTACGGGTGCTGTCTGTACAGAGTTTGTACGTTCTCCCTGTGACCGCGTGGGTTTTCTCCGGGAGCTCTGGTTTCCTCCCACACTCCAAAGATGTACAGGTTTGTAGGTTAAGTGGCTTCTGTAAGTGGTCCCTAGTGTGTAGGATAGAACGAGTGTGTGTATGATCGCTGGTCAGCGCGGACTCGAAGGGTCTGTTTCCACGCTGTATCTCCAAACTACAAACTAAACTGGATTAAATACTGAGCCACTATGCCAGCCTTTAGATGTCAATTCAATGACTCAATGATACTCTACGTGTACAGTGAGGTTCCTTATTTTTGCCTACAATCCGGTAAAATCATACACCAGACTTCACCTAGGCAGTGCACAGGTTCACAGTGCACCCTTACCTTCTCACGATGATGAACCAGGGGAGTTGTTGCGCGTGGCTGCAACTGGGTTCCTCGTCATCCTTCACGTTCCCCTCACTGGGTCCCTCTGGTTGAGTTCATTGTCACGTGTACTGAGGTGCAGTGAAAAGCTTTACAATGAGAGGGGACCCACTGGGCCCTTCTACGGTCTCCGTGACCCCTCACAGGGCCCCCCTTCATTCTCAGCGGCACCTCTTTGTTCTCAGCGAAAACCCTGATGTCACATGAAATTAAATCATTTCAATTTCTTTATATATAATCCTGTAATTAGCACTGTTTCTTAAAGGCCCTGGGACGACCAAAAGGTTAATACAATACAATACAATACAATACATCTTTATTGTCATTGTACAGGGGTACAACGAGATTGGGAATGCGCCTCCCATACGATGCAATAAATTAATTAGCTAGTCAGTATTAATTTAAACAACCCAATGAAACAAATTGTAACAGTTTTAAAACAGAATAAAGTGCAAGTAGATCTGTGCCGGATCACTGTGCGATGTGACCATCCGGCATTAGGACCGGTTCATAGCAGCTATGGCCCTGGGAATGAAGCAGTTCCTGAGTCTGGAGGTGCGGGCGTAGAAGGCCTTGTATCGTCTGCCCGATGGTAGAAGTTCGAACAGACTGTTGCAGGGGTGTGAAGAGTCTTTGTGGATGCTGGTGGCTTTTCTGAGGCATCGTGTGTTGTAGATGCCCTCCAAGGCTGGTAGCTGTGTTCCGATGGTCCTCTTGAGCTCTATGGACTACCCGCTGAAGAGCTTTCCTCTCTGCCTCCGTGCAGCTGAGGTACCACACAGGGATGCCATGTGTTAGGATGCTCTCTATGGTGCAGCGGTAGAATGTCGTCAGCAGCTGTTGGGGTAGACCAGACTTCTTCAGTGTTCTTAGGTAGAACAGTCGTTGTCCCTTTCTCATTGCACAATACTTGATCTGAACCAGTTCGGGTATCTTGGTTGACATTTGTCATGTCAAACTAATTTTAACTATGCATCTGCAACATCGCACCTCATAGTTCGAACGTATCACCCAATACGGGTAAGACAAAAGGTATGGATCGGCAACCTATAGTTTGCTCATTTCTGAGATGTGGCAGCTTTTGACAAGGGCAGAATTTATTGACTATCCCTAGATACTGGTTTTGATACTGTTGGGCTTCTGGTTAGACGTTTTAGATCTGGGAAGAATCAGGTATTAGTCACACCGGATTAGAACAAGTAACTGTTCCCGAAGTACAAAAATAAACCAATTCTATTTTAAGACACAGAAGGACACAAAAGTGCTGAATTAACTCAGCAGGTCAGGCAGCATCTCCAGACAACATAGATTGGTGCCCTTTCGGGTCGAGACCCATCTTCAGATTGATTCTTCTGGGGGAGATGAAAGCTGGCAGAGAGGAGGACTGTTCACCTATAGAGTCATAGAGTGAGACAGTGTGGAAACAGGCCCTTCGGCCCAACCCTGCACACACCGGCCAACATGTCCCAGCTACACTAGTCCCACCTCCCTGCATTTGGTCCATCTTCCTCCAAATCTGTCCTATCCATGTACCTGTCTAACTGTTTCTTAAACGTTGGGATAGTCCCAGCCTCAACTACCTCCTCTGGCAGCTTGTTCCATGCACCCACCACCCTTTATGGTGGAACAGCAGGTAGTACTGCTAACAGGTTCAATCCTGACCTTGGATGCTGGCTGTGTGGAGTTTGCATGTTCTTCCTCTGACTGCGTAGGTTTCCTCCGAATGCTCTGGGTTCCTCCCACATCTCAAAAAAAAAAATCCTGGTTGATGAATTGTCTCCTGTGAATTACCTGTAATGTAGGTAAGCTGGCAAGAGAGGAGGAATGGCAGATGCTGGCTTACATAAAGAAACAAAAAGTGCTGGAGTAACTCAGCGGGTCAGGCAGCATCTGTGGAGAACATGGATAGGTGACGTTTTGGTTTGGGACCCTTCTTCAGACGGACTGAAGGGGGGGAGGACGCTGGTACAGAGGTGGGGGAGTTGCAGGACAAGGCCAGGCAAGTGATAGGTAGAACACGACACTCCTGACGGAGAGAGGGCGAGAACTTCAAAGTAGACATCCCTTCAGATGATTTCACAGTGGAGCAGTAAAGGTTACACAAAGTTGTGGAGTAACTGGGTCCCGACCCAAAACATCACCTATCCACGTTCTACAGAGATGCTGCCTGATCCGCTGAGTTACTCCAGCAACTTGTGTCTTTTTTAGAATAGACAATAGACAATAGAAAATAGGTGCAGGAGTAGGCCACTCGGCCCTTCGAGCCAGCACCACCATTCAATGTGATCATGGCTGATCATTCTCAATCAGTACCCTGTTCCTGCCTTCTCCCCATACCCCCTGACTCCGCTATCCTTAAAAGCTCTATCTAGCTCTCTCTTGAATGCATTCAGAGAATTGGCCTCCACTGCCTTCTGAGGCAGTGAATTCCACAGATTCACAACTCTCTGACTGAAAAAGTTTGTCCTCATCTCCGTTCTAAATGGCCTACCCCTTATTCTTAAACTGTGGCCCCTGGTTCTGGACTCCCCCAACATTGGGAACATGTTTCCTGCCTCTAACGTGTCCAACCCCTTAATAATCTTATATGTTTCGATAATGTAGGAGGATTGGGTGGTTTAAGGGATATTTGTGAGGGAATTGGTCGAAGGAAAAAAATGGGAGAAATGAGAGTGATGGGAGCAACTCAAAGGGCCAAATGTCCTCATCCTATGTTGTAAGAACAGTTTAGTTTTGTTTAATATTATTGTCACGTGTACTGAGGTACAGTTAAACAGTTTTAGTTGCATGCTATCTATTCAATAAAGAGAGTATCCATGATTACAATCAAGCCATCCATGGTGTACAGATTCAGGATAAAGGGTATATTATTTAGTGCAAGATAAAGTCCAATTGAAACTAAGATAATAAATCCCTTTTGGAAATATGCTGCAGCAGTATTGTATAATTAGCCTGTGAATGACAGGGGGCAGCATTGTTCCTGGTGATTACAATCCTTCAGAGATTCCTGCGTAGATTAACTATCACAATAACTTTAAATATCTCTTGATACCACACCCATGTCATCACCACTATTGTATTGCCTGGCTGTGTGTACAGTTGGTGCAGGGAAGATTTACAAGGATGTTGCCAGGACTCAAGGGCGTGAGCTGCAGGGAGAGGTTGAGCAGGCTGGGACTATTCCTTGGAGCGCAGGAGGATGAGGGTTGATCTTATAGAGGTGTACAAAATCATGAGAGGAATAGATTGGGTGAATGCGCAGAGTCTCTTGCGCAGAGCAGGGGAATCAAGAAGCAGAGGACATATGTTTAAGGTGAGGAACTGAGGGGTAACATTTTTCACACAAAGTGTGGTGGGTGTATGGATCAAGCTGCGAGGAGGTAGTTGAGGCAGGGACTATCACAACATTTAAGAAATATTTAGACAGGTACACGGCTAGGATAGGATTTGAGGGATATGGGCCAAACGCAGGCAGGTGGGACTAGTGTAAATGGGACATGTTGGTCGGTGTGAGCAATTTAGACAGAAGGTCCTGTTTCCACACTGTATCACTCTATGACTCTATGTTTCAATCCATTTCCTATTTGTTTACAAATGCATTCATAAAGATTAATTTCAAATTGACTTACAAATTTTTGATAACTTGGGATGCTTTAGTGTGACCAACAATGCAATGTTTTTCCTTATGGTTTCAATACAAATATACAGTCACATAGTTTGCTGCAGTAGCTGGAGAATCTTAACATCAAGAGCAAGATGCATTCCCTACTTTGTCCATTTTACACCCAAGTCAGAACTTGTGGATCCCACCATAGATATTGCCACGTAGTCCAGACCATCACGCAAACCAACCTAGACAGACATAAAATGGCAGCATCTCCGGAGAGAAAGAATGGGTGACGTTTTGTGTCGAGACCCTTCTTCGAAGGTCTGAAGAAGGGTCTCGACCCGAAACATCACCCATTCCTCTCCAGATATGCTGCCTGCCCCGCTGAGTTACACCAGCATTTTGTATCTCTCTTCAGCTTCATCCCCAGGGCCATAGCTGCTATGAACCGGTCCTGCTGAACCGGATGGTCACATCGCACAGTGAACCGGCACAGATCTACTTGCACTTTATTCTGTTTTAAAACTGTTCTAATTTGTTTCATTGGGTTGTTTAAATTAATACTGACTAGCTAATTAATTTATTGCATCGTATGGGAGGTGCATTCCCGATCTCGTTGTACCCCTGTACAATGACAATAAAGATATATTGTATTGTGTAAACCAGCATCTGCAGTTCCTTCCTACCCAAACCAACCTCCCTTCCATCGACTCCATCTGCACTTCACGCTGCCTCGGCAAGGCCAGCAGCATAACCAAGGACCAGTCTCACCCAGTCTCTTCCTCTTCTCCCCTCTCCCATCAGGCAAGACGTACAGAAGTTTGAAAAGGCACACCTCCAGATTCAGGGACAATTTCTTCCCAGCTGTTAACTGACTAACTAGAGAGTTGTGCTGATCTCCTCTCTACCCCATTGGAGACCCTCAGACTATCTTTAATCGGACTGTACTGGATTCTATCTTGCACGTTATCAACGTTATTCCCTTTACCCTGTATCTGTACACTGCAGACTGTTTGATTGTAATCATATATAGTCTTTCCGCAGACTGAATAGCACGCAACGAAAAAGCTTTTCACTGTTCCTCGTCCTACATGTGACAATACTAAACTAAACTAAACCATTCCTCCTCTCCAGAGATGCTGCCTGACCTGCTGAGTTACTCCAGCATTTTGTGTCCATCTTCGGTTTAAACCAGCATCTGCTGTTCCTCTTTATCACAGTGAAAAACGTTTGAATACTTCAGAAGGGTTTGAAGAAGGGTCCTGACCTGAAACGTCACCCATTCCTTCTCTCTAGAGATGCTGCCTGACCTGCTGAGTTACTCCAGCACTTTGTATCTTTGGAGTAAACCAGCATCTGCAGTTCCTTTTTATTACAAAAAGGTTTTGTTTGCATGCTATCCAGTCAAAGACTAAACATGATTACATTCAGCGGGACGGGCAGCATCTCTGGAGAGAAGGAATGAGTGATGTTTCGGGTCGAGACCCTTCTTCAGAGTGAAGAACAATCTCGACCTGAAACTTCACCCATTCCTTCTCTCCATGGATGTTGCCTGTCCAGCTGAGTTACTCCAGGATTTTGTGTCTACCTTCAGTTTAAGGGGTAGGCCATTTAGAACTGAGATGAGGAAAAACCTTTTCAGTCAGAGAGTTGTGAATCTGTGGAATTCTCTGCCTCAGAAGGCAGTGGAGGCCAATTCTCTGAATGCATTCAAGAGAGAGCTAGATAGAGCTCTTAAGGATAGCGGAGTCAGGGGGTTTGGGGAGAAGGCAGGAACGGGGTACTGATTGAGAATGATCAGACATGATCACATTGAATGGCGGTGCTGGCTCGAAGGGCCGAATGGCCTCCTCCTGCACCTATTGTCTATTGTCTGCATCTGCAGGTCCTTCCTACTCATGACAGTGTACAGGTGGAGGATAAAATGTTCTATTTATTCATCAATTGGTCCGGAAGATGTTGATGCACCATTATAAGCATTTAACCTTAATTGACTAGGATAAACAATCAAGAGAATACCTTTAAATAATTGTTATTGCCTGATTCCCATTACAACTCTCATGGAAGGCATGTTGTGCAACACTTATTGCAACTTTTAATAATCCCACTATTGCAGTGGTTATATTTGTCAGCACTTGCCTTTCAAAAATCTCGTGGCTTGAAAATATATTTCATAATCCCACTGCTTGTACACAGAGGCGAGAAGCTGGAGATATTTGCAATTAATTCTAAACTTTGAGACGAGCTGTCCAAATGCCACACCCAAAGTAAAAAACATAACGACAGAAATAATTTCTTGTCCACACTTGTTTTCAAAGGACCTGGAGGGGAAAACAACACTGTGACAATAGATTCCAGAGAGAGCAACACGAAACAGATACCTGATCGAGAACTCCAGCACTTTTGAGCACTTTTATATTTAAGATGAACAAAATCACGAGGGGAATAGATCAAGTGGGCTCACAGAGTCTCTTGCCCAGAGTAGGGGAATCGAGAACCAGAGGACATGGGTTCAAGGTGAGGGTAGGGGAAGAGATTTAATATAGAACATAGAAAATAGGTGCTGGAGGAGGTCATTCGGCCCTTCGAGCCAGCACCGCCATTCATTGTGATCGTTCACAATCAATAACCCGTGCCTGCCTTCTCCCCATATCCCTTGATTCCACTAGCCCCTAGAGCTTTATCTAACTCTCTCATAAATCCACCCAGTGATTTGGCCTCCACTGCCCTCTGTGGCAGAGAATTCCATAAATTCACAACTCTCTGGGTGAAAACATTCCTTCTCACCTCAGTTTTAAATAGCCTCCCCTTTATTCTAAGACTGTGGCCCCTGGTTCTGAACTCGCCCCAACATTGGGAACATCTTTCCTGCATCTAGCTTGTCCAGTCCTTTTATAATTTTATATGCTTCTAGAAGATCCCCTCTCGTCCTTCTAAACTCCAGTGAATACAAGCCTTGTCTTTTCAATCTTTCCTCATATGACAGTCCCGCCATCCCAGGGATCAATCTCGTGAACCTACGCTGCACTGCCTCAATTACAAGGATGTCCTTCCTCAAATTAGGAGACCAAAACTGTGCACAATAGACCAAAACTGTGCACAATCGGAACCTGATGGGTACCCATTTTACACAAAACATCACCTATCCTGATGCTGCCTGAACCGCTGAGTTACACCAGCATTTTGTGTCTACATTTGGTGTATGGAATGAGCTGCCAGAGGGGATAGTTGAGGCAGCTACTATCACAACATTTACAAAAATTTAGACAGGTACATTGTTAGGACGTTTAGACGGATATGGGCTAAATGCAGGCAGGTGGAACGAGTGTAGATTGAGCCTAGTAGTTGGTGTGGGCAAGTTGGGCTGAAGGACCCATTTCCACCCTGTTACTCTGTGAGTTCCATTCCTGTTGGGAACACATTTCTTGTTGTATAAAGGTGGTGAGTGCAGAACCTCAACAAAAAACAGCTGATGCTGGTTCAATCAATTAGTTCAAATTGAGAGATTGTTGCTACCTGATGTCATGCAAGGGTACTGAGCAAAATGTCTTCCCCCAAACAAAAACTATTCAGAGTAAAAAATATATAAACAGAACGAGAACAGTGTAAAAGCTCCTCTCACATTCTCAGCGTTTATACATTAATTAGTGTTATATTCTGTTGTGTTTTCAAACTAACTTTATATCAAGTACCCTTAGCACTCCTATAACTCCCTAGGGATAATTATATCAGACATCACTCAGGTACTTTGTATCTATCTGGTTTACACGGTATTTAACTTTGATCTTAATAATGTCCAGAACGACCTCAGTCTGAAGAAGGGTCTCGACCCGAAACGTCACCCATTCCTTCTCTCCAGAGATGCTGCCTGACCCGCTGAGTTACTCCCAGCTTCTTGTGTGTAACCCAGCATCTGTAGTTCCTTGTTTCTACACAGTTAAAGATGCTTCTTGCATCGAAACGTATAAGATTATTAAGGGGTTGGACACGTTAGAGGCAGGAAACATGTTCCCAATGTTGGGGGAGTCCAGAACCAGGGGCCACAGTTTAAGAATAAGGGGTAGGCCATTTAGAACGGAGATGAGGAAAAACTTTTTCAGTCAGAGAGTTGTGAATCTGTGGAATTCTCTGCCTCAGAAGGCAGTGGAGGCCAATTCTCTGAATGCATTCAAGAGAGAGCTGGATAGAGCTCTTAAGGATAGCGGAGTCAGGGGGTATGGGGAGAAGGCAGGAACGGGGTACTGATTGATTTCAAGATCAATTTATTGTCACATGTACCAATTAAGGTACATGTGAAATTTGAGTTACCATACAGCCATACTAAATGAAAAGCACCAAGACACAAGATTGAGAATGATCAGCCATGATCACATTGAATGGCGGTGCTGGCTCGAAGGGCCGAGTGGCCTCCTCCTGTGTCTAGTATCTATTGCATGTAAATGGTGAAAGTTATCTGCCCAAAGTTGCTTCCCAGCGGCTTATTCCACCGGCAACACAAACCGTGCGATCAATGGATCTGAAACAAAGCAGGGAAGTCCCCACGCTGCCAATAAATCACAGGAGCGACAATGAACAAGTCCCAGTGCTTGAGGGGTGTACCCCCCAGACTCTGCCCCCCCCAATGTGCAGCAGGAGAGGGGGAGGGAGCCGAGACTGTGGTCCTCCCCCACACACCATTGGCGTTGTCTGTCTGCACTGAGCTGAGCTCCAGCGAATCCCGGAGCAACGCAAGACTTAGACCTGCCCTGGTTTGGGAGAAGGCTGTTGAGGAACTGAATAACTAACTCGCTGTAGTGGCCAAGTGCCCAGTGGGACACACTCGCACACAGCAGGCGGGACCTGTTGGTTGGTTGGTTGGTCGTCGCTCCTGTGGTTTATTGGCAGCGTGGACCAACTCGGCTGCTTTGTTTAAAGACCGATTGACCGCACGGTTTATGTCGCCGGGGTCATTCGCCAACGAGAAGCAACTTTGACAAGAGAACGCTCACCATTTACACGTAAGAAACATCTTTAACTGCGTAGAAACAAGGAGCTGCAGATGTTGCTTTACATTGTGTGCAGAAAGGAGCTGCAGATGTTGGTCTACACCCAAGACACACACACAAGATGCTGGGGTCACTCAGCGGGTCAGGCAACATCTCTGGGGACAAGGAGTGGGCGACGTGTCGGGTCGAGACTCTTCTTCAGACTGATTGGAGTAATGTCTGATATTATAATGTCCACAGTGACTGAAGTCTGAAGAAGGGTCTGGACCCCAAACATCACCTGTCCGTGTTCCCCACAGACGCTGCCTGAGCCGCTGAACTGCTCCACTCTGTGCGTCTGTGTGTGTGTGGGTGTCTGTCTGTGTGTGTGTGTGTGTGTGTGTGTGTCTGTGTGTGTGTGGGTGTCTGTGTGTGTGTCTCTGTGTGTGTGGGTGTCTGTGTGTGTGGGTGTGTATGTGTGTCTGTCTGTGTGTCTGTCTGTGTGTGTGTGTCTGTGTGTGTGTGTCTGTGTGTGTCTCTGTGTGGGTGTCTCTGTGTGTGTGTGTGTGTGTGTGTGTCTCTGTGTCTCTGTGTGTGTCTGTGTGTGTGTGTGTGTCTGTGTGGGTGTCTCTGTGTCTGTGTGTGTGTCTGTGTGTGTGTGTCTGTGTGTCTGTGTGTGTGTGTCTGTGTGTGTGTCTGTGTGTGTGTCTGTGTGTGTCTGTGTGTGTGTGTGTCTGTGTGTGTGTGTGTGTCTGTGTGTGTGTGTGTGTGTGTGTGTCTGTGTGTGTGTGTGTGTGTCTGTGTGTGTGTGTGTGTGTCTGTGTCTCTGTGTGTGTGTGTGTGTGTGTGTGTGTGTGTGTCGTGTTTCACTCTGATCTTCCCGGCATTTGGAGTGAACTACAAACCCTGATGCGGTGTTTCAGGGTGTCTTGTGTACGCTCCCAGTAAACCCCCACCCCTCGCCCCGGGTTCACCCCCCACCCCCACCCCGCCAATGTTGAAGTGCCCGGGGAAGGGGAGGGGGAGAGAATGGGGGGAGAGAGGGGGGAGAGAGGGGGGATCGGCCTCACACTGGGCGGGGAATGAGACCCGCACTGGGCCGGGACCTGCTCAACCCTGTCCCCCTCCCCATTCTCTCTCCCCCCCCCCCTTCTCACAAACTCTCTCTCCCCCTCATTCACACACTCACCGTCTTTCTCTTCATCTCTCTTTCTTTCTCTTTCCCTCTCTCTCTTTCTCTTTCTCTTGCTCTCTTTCTCTCTCTCCCCCTCCTCTCTCTCTCCCTCTCTCACTCACACTCTCTCTCACACTCTCTCACACTCTCTCTCTCTCTCTCACACACACCCCGTCTCTCTCTCACCCACCCACCGTCTCTGTCTGTCTGTCCGTCTCTCTCTCTCCGTCTCTCTCTCTCCGTCTCTCTCTCTCCGTCTCTCTCTCTCTCCGTCTCTCTCTCTCCGTCTCTCTCTCTCCGTCTCTCTCTCTCCGTCTCTCCCTCTCCGTCTCTCCCTCTCCGTCTCTCCCTCTCCGTCTCTCCCTCTCCGTCTCTCCCTCTCCGTCTCTCCCTCTCCGTCTCTCCCTCTCCGTCTCTCCCTCTCCGTCTCTCCCTCTCCGTCTCTCCCTCTCCGTCTCTCCCTCTCCGTCTCTCCCTCTCCGTCTCTCCCTCTCCGTCTCTCCCTCTCCGTCTCTCCCTCTCCGTCTCTCCCTCTCCGTCTCTCCCTCTCCGTCTCTCCCTCTCCGTCTCTCCCTCTCCGTCTCTCCCTCTCCGTCTCTCCCTCTCCGTCTCTCCCTCTCCGTCTCTCCCTCTCCGTCTCTCCCTCTCCGTCTCTCCCTCTCCGTCTCTCCCTCTCCGTCTCTCCCTCTCCGTCTCTCCCTCTCCGTCTCTCCCTCTCCGTCTCTCCCTCTCCGTCTCTCCCTCTCCGTCTCTCCCTCTCCGTCTCTCCCTCTCCGTCTCTCCCTCTCCGTCTCTCCCTCTCCGTCTCTCCCTCTCCGTCTCTCCCTCTCCGTCTCTCCCTCTCCGTCTCTCCCTCTCCGTCTCTCCCTCTCCGTCTCTCCCTCTCCGTCTCTCCCTCTCCGTCTCTCCCTCTCCGTCTCTCCCTCTCCGTCTCTCCCTCTCCGTCTCTCCCTCTCCGTCTCTCCCTCTCCGTCTCTCCCTCTCCGTCTCTCCCTCTCCGTCTCTCCCTCTCCGTCTCTCCCTCTCCGTCTCTCCCTCTCCGTCTCTCCCTCTCCGTCTCTCCCTCTCCGTCTCTCCCTCTCCGTCTCTCCCTCTCCGTCTCTCCCTCTCCGTCTCTCCCTCTCCGTCTCTCCCTCTCCGTCTCTCCCTCTCCGTCTCTCCCTCTCCGTCTCTCCCTCTCCGTCTCTCCCTCTCCGTCTCTCCCTCTCCGTCTCTCCCTCTGTCTCTCTCTCTGTCTGTCTCTGTCTGTCTCTCGCTGTCTGTGTCTCTCTCTCTGTCTGTCTCTCTCTCTCTGTGTCTGTGTCTCTCTCTCTGTCTGTCTCTCTCTCTGTCTGTCTCTCTCTCTGTCTGTCTCTCTCGCTGTCTGTCTCTCTCTGTGTCTGTCTCTCTGTGTCTCCCTCTCCAGACTGGGTTGGGGTCGGTGCGCCACTGTTACTGTTGCAAGTTGCGCGGCCGGGGCAGTGGTGGGGATGGAAGCGCTAACGTTTTGTCCTCTCTCTGTGTCCTCTCCCTCTCACTGTGTCCTCTCCTCCCCCCCTCTCTCTGTCCCACAGCCGGGAGAAGCTGCAGCAGTTCCATCAGCTGATCCGCGCCGGGCCCGACCATGTCCTGTACCAACACTACGAGGAACTGATCCACGGGCTGATTAAAGACGGCAGGGTCCAAATCATGGAGACGGACAACTTGGAGCTGGCACTCAAACGGTAAGGAGCAGCCACACTGAGCGGTCAATCCACCCCTGGACACAAACCCCAGCGTAGAAATCATTTAGATCGACAACAACATGCTGGAGTAACTCAGAGGGACAGGCAGTTTCAGGTCGAGACCCTTCTGCACACTGGAACCGAGACAGGTTAGTTTAGGACAGACACCACAATAGACAATAGACAATAGGTGCAGGAGGAGGCCATTCGACCCTTCGAGCCAGCACCGCCATTCATTGTGATCATGGCTGATCATTCTCAATCAGTAACCCCTGCCTTCTCCCCATATCTCTTCACTCCGCTATCATTAAGAGCTTTATCTAACTCTCTCTTGAAAGCATCCAGGGAATTGGCCTCGACTGCCTTCTAAGGCAGAGAGTTCCACAGCTTCAAAACTCTCTGAGTGAAAAAGTTTTTCCTCATCCCCTTTCGAAATGGCCTACCCCTTATTCTTAAACTGTGGCCCCTGGTTCTGGACTCCCCAACAAATACTGGAGTAACTCAGCGGGTCAGGCAGCATCGCTGGAGAGAAGGAATGGGTGACGTTTCGGGTCGAGACCCTTCTTCAGACTGAGAGTCTGGTTAATACACAAAAGGACACAGAGTGCTTGAGTAACTCTGGGTCAGGCAGCATCTGTGGAGAACATGGATAGGTGATGTTTCACAGAGTGCTGGAGTAACTCAGCGGGTCAGGCAGCATCTCTGGAGAACATGGATAGGTGATGTTTCGGGTGGAGACCCTTCTTCAGCAGGGCTGGTTAATCCTGTTTAAGTTTTAACTCAAACTGACCATTGAAAGCTTCACAAGAGTGAGTGTCTTCGGTTTAAACCAGCATCTGTAGTCTCCCCTGCACATAGTGATAAGGAACTGCAATTAGGTGTAAGGAACTAAGGGATAAGATGCTGGTTCATACGCAAAAAGGCACAAAGTGCTGGAGTAATTCAGCAGGTCAGGGCAGCATCTCTAGTGAACATGGAAAAGGTAACGTTTTCGGGTTGGGACCCTTCTTGAGATGGTCAGGTAATCCTGTTAGAGTTTTCAACTCAAACTAAGCATTGCAAGTTTAATAAGAGGGTGGGCAGGTGTTTACTAGACGTGTCATTGATTTCTTCTGAGGTTCAGTGATTAATTTTTAATGTGGTTTTAAGTGGATGCTATGTTTGGTCAATTCTAACTCATTTAAAATTTTCTCTTGGGAACGTTGCTTACTTTCAGAATAATTGTTTTCAGTATGTGTGTGTGTGTAAGTCGCTGTGAAATGGTTTAATTTATTATTGTTTTGTGTAGTCAAAGAAGAACTTTAACCAGTCAAAGATACTATACATGAATATAGTCAAGCCATCTATAGTGTAGAGATAAGGGGTACAAGTTGGGTCTCAACCCGAAACGTCACCCATTCCTTCTCTCCAGAGATGCTGCCTGTCCCGCTGAGTTACTCCAGTGTCTATCTAAAGGGTACAACATTTAGTGCAAGATAAAGTCTGATTAAAGATATTTCAAAGGTCTCCAATGAGGTAGATGTAAGGTCAAGACCACACTGTAGTTGGTGAGAGGATGGTAATATCTTTTTCTGCGTACCATGAATTTTTGGAACTTGGTTGGTGAAAGAATTGTCTTTTGAGTGTTTTTAAGGCGGTAGCTGATAGACTTGTGAAAGACATGTGGTTGAAAGTTTACCACGGTTGGGTGGATTTGAGATTATAATAATTTCAGCCTTGATCTGACTCAATGGTGAAGCAGGCTCGATGGGCCAAGTGGCCTGTTCCTTTAGGGTTTAGAGATACTGCGTGGAGTATAGATACTGTGGCCCACCGATGTGTGTCGACCAGCGATCACCCTATACACTATGACTATCCTACACACTAGGGACAATTTTCCAATCTTTATCAAAGCCAATTAACCTACAAACCTGTATGTCTTTGGAGTAGGGGAGGCACCTGGAGAAACCCCACGTGCTCACAGGGAGAACATACAAATTCTGTACAGACAGCACCCGTAGTCAGGATCGAACCCGGGTCTCTGGCGATGTAAGGCAACAAATCTGCTGCTGTGCCACCCTAGTTGGTATAGTTGACTGGTTATGATAACTGTTTTAAGTTGGATGCTTTGTCATACAGACTTATGTTTGGATAGTCTTTAATTTAAAAATCAACCTTGAAGAATAGTTGTAGTAACTTTGAAGAATGATAATGTCCTCTCCCATATCTTTGTTTATTCACTTTCCTGCTTTGAAGCAGTTTGAATAGTTTTCAATGTTGCTTCCGGGACAAAGTAAGTTTAAATCCAGCGATGTGAATATCGGCTACAAAATGTCCTGGGCAAGGCCGTCCATTGTGTCAGAGGTGCCCCGAAATCATTTGATAAACATTTTGGACATTTACAATCTATCACTAACAAGATGCATCATCCAAATTTTTGTAGCGTTTGTTTTGATCGTGTTGATCTTTGATTGCATCAATAATCGCGTACAAAAGTATCTTCCAACCACAACTGTAACATGTCTCGCGACTATTTACCTCTTTTGTTTCAGGGCACCTCAGACACAAGATCTTTGTGGACGGCCTTGCAAAATAAATTAATACAGTAAATTAAATGAGTCCCTGGTGATATGAGAGTTAACAGTCCTGATGGCCTGTGGGAAGAAACTCCGTCTCATCCTCTCTGTTTTCACAGCGTGACAGCGGAGGCGTTTGCCTGACCGTAGCAGCTGGAACAGTCCGTTGCTGGGGTGGTAGGGGTCCCCCATAATGTTGCTGGCTCTGGATCTGCACCTCCAGATGTATAGGTCCTGCAGGGGGGTTTAAGTTTAGAGACACAGTGCAGAAACGGGCCCTTCGGACCACCGAGTCCACACCAACCAGAGATGCCTGCACACTAATACTATCCTACACACACCAGGGACAATTTGCAATTTTACCACAGCCAATTAGCCTACAAACCTGTACGTCTTTGGAGTGTGGGAGGAAACCGGAAGAAGCCCATGCAGTCACAAGGACAACGAACAATCTCTGTACAAACAGCACCCGTAGTCAGGGTCTCTGGCGCTGTAAGGCAGCAATTCTATCGCTATGCCACTTTGCTGCCCTGCAAACGAATTATCTACACTTGTAACTGTTGCACATTTGGTGACTACACTACTCTTTTGGCTTCATGCACTTTGGGCACAAGATGAGGACTGATAGATGTAATTTCTTTAAACCAATTGTTTTAAGTTTTGCAGTTTGAGCATCTGGAGGATTTAGTTTCCTTTCCTATTTCTTGTCGAGAGTTTCCTTTAGGTTCTGATTTCAATGCAGTCTTACTTTCAACTGCTTGAAATACAGGTCCAAATAGAATGGACAATAACTAGAAAGGAAGATGTGAAACAGAACACTTCAAAACAATACACAAGTCTACGAACCTCTCTGAAGAATGAGCAGCTGTGAATATTTAGAATGACTAATAATTATTTCTGAGTCAATGCAATTCCATTCCATCATTAAACATTCTTCAGGGTTCAAAAGAATTGGACACAAAGTGCTGGTGTAACTCAGCGGGTCAGGCAGCATCTCTGGAGAACATGGATAGGTGATGTTTTACAGAGTGCTGGAGTAACTCAGCGGGTCGGGCAGCATCTCTGGAGAACATGGGTGGGTGATGTTTCGGGCCGAGACCCCTCTCCAGGAAGAATTGGGTTTCCTACTTCAATTGCATGGAAGGTTTTTAACCAACCTCTCCACCCATTCAAGTTATATCTGAACTTGGTGTTCACAACAGCTGCTTGTTTTGTGTGTTGGGCCGGTATTAATTGGAAGTCTATTTCCTGATCCCTAGGTTGGAACAGAGTAGGGGGTTCATAGGCACTGGAGGAGCTAAGGACCAATAAAGGAAGGCTGAAGTTATTTCTGTTTGCCTCCATGAGGAGCAGTGATGAACTGCCAGAACTCTCAAAAGTTACCGTTTTGGAAACGGGGCCCTTTGGCCAATCGAGTCCGCACCCACCAGCGATCACCCCGTGCACAATCATTTTAGACAACTCTAAAACATTAATCTCTGTCTAGCAGAATAGTTGATGGGTTCACTTCTGAATTGGCAGCACCAGAATCCAACTCCCCGGCATCCCTCCCACTGTTAGAAGGATGAGAGGGGATCCTAGAGAAAAGTATAAAATTATAATAGAACTGGACAAGCTAGATGCAGGAAAAATGTACCCAATGTTGGGGGAGTCCAGAACCAGAGGCCACAGTCTAAGAATAATGGGGAGGCCATTTAAAACTGAGATGACAAAAACTTTTTCAGCCAAAGAGTTATGAATTTGTGGAATTCTCTGCCACAGAAGGCAGTGGAGGCCAATTCACTGGATGAATTTAAAAGAGTTAGATAGAGCTCCAGGGGCTAGTGGAATTAAGGGATATGGGGAGAAGGCAGGCACGGGTTACTGATTGTGGATGATCAGCCATGATCACAATGAATGGCGGTGCTGGCTTGAAGGACAAAAGGCCTCCTCCTGCACCTGTTTTCTATGTTTCTATGTTACTCAAGGAAGATAGAAACATAAACAAAAAAGGTCAGTGTAGTGGTAGAGCTGCTGCCTCGCAGAGCCAGAGACACAGGTTCGATCCTGACTACAGGTGTTATATTTTAAGAGTTTAGACGTTCTCTCTGTGACCGCTTGGTGCTTCAGTTCCCTCCCACACTCCAAGGACATACCGGTTTGCAGGTTAATTGGCTTCTGAAATTTGTCCCAGCGTGTAGGATGCGAAAGTGGGATAACATGGAACTAATGTGCGGGCAATCGATGGTCGGCCTGGACTCGGTGGGCTGAAGGGCCTGTTTTCACGCTGTCTCTCTCTCTAAACTAAATCCTCAGCCTCTTGTGTTCCAGTAAGAATGAATCCAACTGATCCAATCTCTCCTTGTAATTACAACCCTTCATCCCTGTTGACTCTTTTCTGCACCCTGGCTATCACATCTGTCCTGCAGTGCAGTGACCAGACCTGTACACAATACTCCCAGTGCTGTCTCGCCAATGTTTTGCACAGTCTAACCAGCGCATTGCACTGCTGATGTTAAACTGCACGGTGTTGTGCCAAAATAGACTTTTATTTTGTATAAGATCATGAGAGGAATAGATAGGGTAAACACACAAAGTCTTTTATCCAGAGGAGGAGAATCAAGAACCAGAGGACATGGGGTTAAGGTGAGGGGGGAAATGATTAAATAGGAAACTAAGGGGCAATACTTTTGCACGAAACGTGGGAGGTGTATGGAACAAGGTGCTGGAGGAGATAGTTGAGGCAGGTACTATCACAACGTTTAAGAAACATTTGGACAGGTACATGGATGGGGCAGGTTTAGAAGGATATTGGCCAAACGCAGGCAGGTGGGACTAGTGTAGATGGGGCATGTTGGGTTGGCGTGGGCAAGTTGGGCCGAAGGGCCTGTTTCCACGCCGTATGACTCTATGATTTGTCACTATTTTGATGACCAAGAGCACATTCAGGAGAGCTCCGCATCCAAGGAGAGTAAGTGTTTTAATTAGTAGCTTTGCTGATTTAATCAGGAGAAGGTTGAGTTGCCGGCTCTGATGTGAATAGATTCAAAGGAGCTTAAACAAGATTGGTGGGATATCAATTACTGGAGGGAACAGTTCCCCTTGCCTGGTGAGAGCCCACAGGATTTAGTTACCAGACTCCGGATTTAGTTACCAGGCTCAAAATGGGCAGTGTGTGTGGGGCTTGTCATGTACATGTGTTATTTGGAGAAAGAACAATTGTGTTAAGTATGAAGTCTACGGTAAGAGATACTATGCTCCTTTACTGAGGAACATAGCTTGGTGGGTTGAATTTTAGTTTCATTTCACTCCGGTGCTAATCCATCTGCTCGAAAGACGGGGAAAGTATGCGTTGGTTTACATTAGAGGAAGGGGGGGGGGTGATTTTGTACCAGCTCGCTGGGCCAGGCTGTTGCATAACCCCACCGGGCACTAAATGTAAGCTTCTAAATAAACAAATCTGGCATCCACTGTCAAGTGACATTGAAACCAAGAGGTTATCTTGAACAGAGATGAGATTTGTAACTCGCAATGGGCGTGATATCGTGGTTCCCACGTCTGTGTTTCATTACCGGAACAATGAGGTATTGTAACAATAGACAATAGACAATAGGTGCAGGAGGAGGCCATTCGGCCCTTCGAGCCTGTACGCACCGCCATTCAATGTGATCATGGCTGATCATTCTCAATCAGTACCCCGTTCCTGCCTTCTCCCCATACCCCCTGACTCCGCTATCCTTAAGAACTCTATCTAGCTCTCTCAGAAGGAGGTATAACCGTGCTGGCTGACTCCTCTGACATCCTGAAATCTTTGTCACTCTCAAGGATAAATGCATTGGTAATATGGATGAGCTGTGTTTACAGGGAGCGAGCGGGAGGTCCTTAGCTGCCGCGTGCATTCCATCAAACTCGGCATTGTTTCTGGTAAAGTTGGGGAATGCTCCCTTAAAGGTGGGTTGGTGCTATGTCACTGCTGTAGATCAAGACTCTTACCATAGAATGTTGACATCAGTGATACAACGCGGAGACCGACCGGCCCGACAGCCCACAGAGTCCACGCCGACCAGAAATCACCCCGTACACTAGTTTAGTTTTAGATTTAGAGATACAGTGCGGAAACAGGCCCTTCGGCCCACCGAGTCCGCGCCGCCCAGCGATCCCCGCACACTAACACTATCTTACACACACTAGGGACAATTTTTACATTTACCCAGTCAATTAACCTACATACCTGTACGTCTTTGGAGTGTGGGAGGAAACCAGAGCACCTGGAGAAAACCCACGTGGACATTAGGAGAACGTGCAAAGTCTGTACAGACAGCACCCGTAGTCGGGTTCAAATCGAGTCTCTGGCGCTGCTGTGAGGCAGCAACTCTACCGCTGCGCCACCGTGCCACTCACATAGCGACAACATCGATGGTAATAAGATAGAGTGGATGTGGAGAAGATGTTTCCACTGGTGGGAGAGTCTAGGACCAGAGGTCACAGCCTCAGAATTAAAGGGCGCTCTTTTAGAAAGGAGGTGAGGAGGAACTTCTTTAGTCAGAGGGTAGTTCATCTGTGGATCTCATTGCCACAGAGGGCTGTGGAGGCCAAGTCAGTGGATATTTTTAAGGCAGAGATAGACAAATTCTTGATTAGAACGGGTGTCAAGGGATATGGGGAGAAGGCAGGAAAATGGGATTAGGAGGCAGAGATCGGCCATGATTGAATGGTGGAATAGGCTCGATGGGCCGAATGGCCTAATTGTAGTCCTAGAACTTGTGAATACATTGTGTAATAGTTTTAAGAAAATAACTGCAGATACTGGTACAAATCGAAGGTATTTATTCACAAAATGCTGGAGTAACTCAGCAGGTCAGGCAGCATCTCAGGAGAGAAGGAATGGGTGACGTTTCGGGTCGAGACCCTTCTTCAGACTGAAGAAGGGTCTCGACCCGAAACGTCACCCATTCCTTCTCTCCTGAGATGCTGCCTGACCTGCTGAGTTACTCCAGCATTTTGTGTAATAGTTTGTTGAGCTTCTTCAGGCAATAATTCCACACTTTTGTCCACAACATCACAACTACATTCGCCATCCGAACAATTCTTCAAAGACGGGGTTGGAGGTGTAGTGGAGGGGCGCATGTTGTTGTAACTTGCCCGTAAATAGTAACACACGGCAAACAATCTTCTCCTTGTAGGACGGAGGCAACGGCAGAAGTACGTCTGTCCGAAATGGAAGAAGAACTGCAACAGCAGACGATTAAACTGGAGCAGAAAATCCGAGACGAGGTGAGGGAATCGTGTTATGAACATTGAATCAATACATTAAAAAAAAATGTAATTTAAAAATTAAAATTTAAAATAGATTAAAATTAAAAAAATTGGACATTGAATTCTCCAATTTTAGGTAATCTCTAATCAACCCTCTCTCTCTCTCTCCCCTGTGTCCACCTCGACCCCCATCTAAGACACAAAGCGCTGGAGTAACTCAGTGGGTCAGGCAGCATTTCTGGCGAGACGGAATAGGTGACGTTTTGGGTCAAGACCCTTCTTTAGACTTCAGGGGAGAGGGAAATGAGAGACATTGACGGTGATGTGGAGAGATATAGAACAAATGAATGAAAGATGTGCAAAAAAATAACGAAGATGAAGGAAACAAGCCATTGTTAGCTGTTTGTTCGGTGAGAATGTGTACAGACAATTTGGTTCAAACTAGCATCTGCAGTTCCTTCCTGCACATTTTGACTCCCATCTACTTCTTCCGTCTTCCTTCTCCCCCCTCCCCCAAACCTTCCTTTAACTTCACAATCAGTAACTCTTCAAACCCTTTACATGCCTTCTGTTCTTATCTCTGGTCTTTGCACCAACCATCTGCTCATGAAACCACCCCTCACCTGTGACCACCTATTGCCTGCCGTGATTGGACCTGCATCTCCCCTTTACCAGCTTTATTCCCCCCCCCCCCTCCACCCACACTACAATCAGCTTGAAGAAAGGTCTTAATCCAAAACATCACCATCCATTAACCGGTCCTCCCAGCAACTCGAGTGTGGTCCCCATCTACCTCATCTGTGCCTTTCATTATTCTGTAAGTTTCAATGAGGTCCCCCCTCAACCTTGTAAACTCCAGCGAGTACAGGCCCAGTGCTGTCAAACGCTGGCAATACTGCTGGCAATACTGCTGGCAATACTGCTGGCAATACTGCTGGCAATACTGCTGGCAATACTTATCCTGTCGGGCAGCATCTGAGGAGAGATGATGTTTACTTGGACTGAATGTCAAAAACTGATCATGTGTGAAGTGACTTTGATTTCTGGTTGTTGATGGGCCAATTTGGCATGAACAAAATCAATGCTATGTAAATGTTGGATGCAAATACTTCCTTTGTAATTAAACAATTAGTGGTTAGTGGAGAGGAGGGTGAGTCAGATCGCAAATATTTATCACCCTCTCTCTGAAACTTAGCTTTGCAACCTGCCCAGTTTCACGTCACTCTTGTATTGGTTAGTTTAGTTTAGAAATACAGCATGGAAACAGACCCTTCGGCCCATCGAGTCCACACCAACCATCGATCACCCATTCACATTAGTCCCATGTAATCCCACGTTCTCATCCATTCCCTACACATTAGAGTCGGTTTCCAGGGGCCGATTAAACTTCAAAAGCGCACGTATCTGGGATGTGGGAAGGAACCGGAGCACCCGGAAGAAACTCACGCAGGTGACAGGGAGAACGTGCAGACTCCACCCAGAGAGCAGCTGCGGTCAAGATCGAGCCCGGGTCTCTGGTGCTGTGACCAGCCGCTCTACGAGCTGTGACACCCACTGGGTTCAACAGGCACTGCGGTAGAGTTGCTGCCTCACAGCGCCAGAGACCCAGGTTCGATCCTGACTATGGGTGCTGTGTGTGCGGAGTTTTCACATTTCACAAGAGAGAGCTAGATAGAGCTCTTAAGGATAGCGGAGTCAGGGGGTATGGGGAGAAAGCAGGAACGGGGTACTGATTGAGAATGATCAGCCATGATCACATTGAATGGCGGTGCTGGCTCGAAGGGCCGAATGGCCTACTCCTGCACCTATTGTCTATTGTCTATTCTCCATGTGACTGCGTGGGTTTTCTCCGGGTGCATCGGTTTCCATCCACACTCCAAAGACGTAAAGGTTTGTTGGTTAATTGGCTTCGGTAAAAATGGTAAATTGTCCCTCGTGTGTAGCTTAGTGCTAGTGTGCGGGATGATCGCCGGTCGGCACGGACTCAGTGGGACGAGGGGCTTGTTTCCATGCTGTATCTCTAAACTAAACTAATAATTTAGATTAGTGCTACAGCGCGGACATGGATTCTTCGGCCCACCGATACCGCACCGGCCAGCGATCGCCGTGCATTAACACTACCCTACACACACTGGGGACGATTTAACATTCGTACCAAGCCAATGAACCTACGCCTTTGGAGTGTGGGAGGAAACCGGAGATCTTGGAGAGAACCCATGCAGGTCACGGGGAGAACGTACAGACAAGCACCCGTAAATCCTCATTTACTGGTGAAGTGTCCCAACGACAAAATGCTTGTCCAGTTCCTGAACGCGAAAGCTCACTGTGTGGACGTGATCAATTTGCAGGAACAGCGGAAACTGCGAGCCAAAGCAGCAGAAATGGAGAAGCATCACTCGGCAGAGCTGGCGGATCTGCAGGCCGCCATCGACCGGATGAAAAAGGTACGTCGACCCATCGCCATCCAAAGAATGGCGCTAAGCTGTCAATTTGTCTCATCTTTTCTTAAAGATGCTTTCCTGTCGAGGCTTTGCAGGTCGCTCACTCTGCAAAGTCCTCAACCAGTTGGGCATTACGGGGCTGGCAAAGAGGAGGGCCATTCAATCCGCAAGTGAAGCCGCAGAGAAAGCCACGAGGTGGCTTTGGATTGAGGGCTGATCCCTGGGCATTGCTGCTGGGACGCAAGTCGGGGCTTGATCACCCCCGGCTGGGTCACCTGGGCGAGGGTGTCTGATGTCGTGAGATCCGAAACAACCTATGTCACATCACCGAGGATGCGTCCCAGTGCATCCAGAAGATGAATCTTGCACAACAAAACAAATTTATAGATACCAACTTGAAACCAAAACTTGCTCTTCTTGATTTTAGAAATTTATCTTGTTTAAGGCAGGACTAAATCAAGAGGCGTGGACAAAAATAATCTTTCTGAGCAGATTAATATCAAAATTGAATTACTTTAGCAGAGCGATGCCTGGATTAGGGGGTTTCAGCTAGAGGGTAAGGTTGCACAGATTTGGATTGCTTTATCTGGAAGGTCGGCGGTTGAGGAGAGACCTGATAGAAGTATATAAAATTATAAGAGAGGTAGATAGGGTAGATCATGGAGAAATTTTCCCCATGATGGATGAATCTAATATTAGAGGGTATAGCTTTAAGGTGAGATGGGTAACATTTTGGGTGAGAGGGGCAAAGGAGGTCCTACTGCAGTTGTACAGGGCCCTGGTGAGACCACACCTGGGGTATTGGTCTCTTAATTTGAGGAAGGACATTCTTGCTATTTGGGAGTGCAGTGTAGGTTCACCAGGTTAATTCCTGGGATGGCGGGACTGACATATGATGAAAGAATTGGTGATTAGGCTTGTATTCAATGGAATTTAGAAGGACGAGAGGGGATCTTACAGGAACATATAAAATTCGTAAGGGATTGGACAGGCTAGATGCAGTAAAAATGTTCCCGATGTTGGGGGATTCCAGAACCAGGGGTCACAGTTTAAGAATAAGGGTTAAGCCATTTAAGACTGAAATGAGGAGAAACTGTTTCACCCAGAGAGTTGTGAATCCGTGGAATTCTCAGCCACAGAAAGCAGTGGAGGCCAATTCACAGGATGTTTTCAAGAGAGAGTTAGATTTAGCTCTTGGGGCTAACGGAATCAAGGGATATGAGGAGAAAGCAGGAACGGGGTACTGATTCTGGATGATCAGCCATGATCAAATTGAATGGTGGTGCTGGCTTGAAGGGCTGAATGGCCTACTCCTGCACCTATTTTCTATGTTTAAAGGAGATGTGTGGGGCAGGTTTATTCACAGAGGATGGTGAGTGCCTGGAACACACTGCCAGGGTTGATAGTTGGACCAGATACATTAGTGGCATTTGGAAGACCTTTGTATAGGATATGCTGGGAATTTAGGGATTTCAGTTATGAGCAAGTAGATAAGTGATGGTCTAGGCATCATGTTCAGCACGGACATTGTGGGCCGAAGGGCCTGTTCTTGTGTAGGAAAGAAAACTGCAGATGCTGGTTTAAATCGAAGGTAGACACAAGATGCTGGAGTAACTCAGCAGATCAGGCAGCATCTCTGGAGAGAAGGAATGGGTGAAGTTTCGGGTCAAGACCCTTCTGAAGAGGATTATGTTACTTGCAAGGCAACGGTGGCTTTGACATACATTGCTGTTTATTTAAATGATGAAAGTAGTGTGTATATAGAACCCAGAACAGTACAACACAAGAAAAAAGAAAAGGCCCCATCTCTGGAGAGAAGGAATGGGTGACGTTTCGGGTCGAGACCCTTCTTCTGAATTTGTGTACAATTCAATGAAACCTTTTATTTGTTTAAACTGAGGCTAAATGTGAATGTCTTTATCTTCCAAGTATTACAGATGATGAAACTAAGCCAGGCATGACTTATCTAAAAGTTACATTGGTTATAAGTTAGTAAGTCGTAGGAGCAGAATTTGGCCATTCGGCCCATCGAGTCCACTCCACCATTCAATCATTTCCTCTCAATCCTATTCTCCTGCCTTCTCCCATAACCCTTGACATCCATACTAATCAGGTTATGCCTGTTATTAAATGATAAATAATGGTATGTACAGAAAGCAGCCACCAGGGCCATGTTTAGTCTTTTGCAACACTAATGCATCTCACAATTTCGACAGCTAGTCGTTGTCGAATTAAAGCCCATTCTGTTTTTCAATTTTGCAGCTGTATTTGTTGATTACATCTGCATTAAGGTCTTGTTTTGGTGTAAAGTAACATATACCAAATGGGTTTCACAGTACAGTGGGTTTTGCGATTGTATATCATACAATACAGCACAGGAACAGGCCCTTCGTCCCACGATATCTGTGCTGAATGTGATGCCGAATTAAACTAATCGCTTCTGCCTGCACGTGATCCATATCGATTGTAGTCGCGTTCAAATGACAAAGCTAAGATTGTGGTTCTTTCCACTGCAAAATTCTTCATTAGTAACCCCTGATTAAATAATAAATGAACACATGGACAATCTTTTCTGAAAGTCTGTACCAATTGGAACAACGGCTACTGGATAAGTCTAGGGCGTGGAATAATTGTGACTCAAGTTTCTGGCATTATCTCCTGCACTTTGCCTCATTCCTTACTCACCGCTCCACGCCCAATAACTCCACAAGCAGCTTCACATTCCCAGTAATCATCCAACCCTGGCCAACTACGTTCCACATATATTATTTCTGCATCTGAGGAGAACTTTACCAATCGCTGCTGGGGCATTGGCAGGTGTAGTAATCCGTACTCGGCTCTGGATTTTACACTTTGAGTGGAAAGTAAAGGATTGGCAGAGAGTGAAATGGACTTCTACTGGAAAGGTACTGAGCACAAAAGACTGATTATGTAGAGGCCGGAGATGGTGGAATTGATCTGTAGAGCAGAGAATTCTAATAGATTACTACAATTCTAGTGTGTCTGTTTGATAATGTAATGGGCAGTCTTGTTTAATCTGATGGGTGCCTTGTTGACTATGTGATAACCTTCTTTGCCAGTTAATTTAAAACTAATTTAAAATGAGGTGGAAGGACACAAAGTGCTGGAGTAACTCAGCAGATCAGGCAGCAACTCTGGAGAACATGGAGAGGTGATGTTTCGGATTGAGACCTTTCTTCAGTCTTGACCCGAAGCATTACCCTATCCATGTTCTCCAGAGTTGCTGCCTGACTTGCTGAGGTACTCCAGCACTCTGTGTCATTTTTGTGGATTAACCAGCAACTGCAATTCTTTGTTTCCAGGTTAAAACTATACGATATTGATGTTTTTCCCCCAATATTGCAGTTGTTAATCATTTAGAATACATTGACTGAAAGGGCTGTAAAAGCAGATTAATCAGTACCTTGGAGTGTATATTTAAAGGGAGAAGAAACATGTTGGGAAAGGGCAAAGGGGGTGATTCTAATTGTGATTCACGCCTTGCTGATTCATGGCTTTGTGATTCCAGCGAGATTTCCCAACCCCATCCCCTCCCCACCACCAAAAACGCTTTAAATGGAAGTAATTAAAATTCAGGAAGCTCGCACCGTATTTAAAGGGTGACGTTATGCAGCTTGTTTGATCCACCTTGTGAATAATTGATAGTTTGTGAGATGCTAAAGCCTTGTGTTGCTGTGTCCCTTTAGCTTAATGAAGACCTGTGGAACTCCAATTCTAAAGGGGACGTCTCAGCACTGAAGGAACAATTGGATGAATTGACCCAGGTAAGTGTGGCATCTTGGTTTTGCAACAATTAATTAATTTAGTTTGTAGTCAGGTTTACTGAGGTGCAGTGAAAAGCTCTTGTTGCGTGCTGACCAGTCAGCGAAAAGGCAATACATTATTACAATACATGATTACAATCGAGCCATCCAAAATTATTACAATCGATAAAATCCAGATGATCAGGGTGGTCCTGACCTATTATCTACCTTGTTGAAGACCCTTGGACAATATTTTATCAGACTTTATCTTGCACTAAATGGAAAACGGACTTTATCCTGCACTCCAAAGATGTACAGGTTTGTAGGTTAAATGGCTTGGGTTTGTATACTTGGTATAAGTGTAAGTTGTCCTTAGTGTATGTAGGCTTGTGTTAATGTGCGGGGTTCGCTGGCTGGCGCGGACTCTGTGGGCTGAAGGGCCTGTTTCTGCGCTGTATCTCTAACTTAAACTAAATGTGATTCCTGCTATCCTGTATCTGTACGCTGTGGATGGCTTGGATTGTAAGCATGTGTAGTCTTTTTTGCTGGCCGGATAGCACGCAACACAAAGCTTTTAACTGTACCTTGGGACAAATGCAAATAGTAAACTAAACTACTTCTTTGCACTTCTGCATGGTTTGAATTTAAATTGGAGACTGTTCTATTGCGGGTGTGATAATATTCTGTTGCCTTGGAAACCCCTGTGGATTTCTAAAGTTCCTTAATGTTCAGGAATTGTGAATGATAAGTGGTGAAAGACAACACACACGTGCTTTTGCATTGTTACCACTATATTGTTGCTGTCCCTGATGGAGATGTTTTATATTGCTGAAAAATAAAAATAAAAACCTATTTGAATGGCAGTACAAATATTTACAGCTTGTATTTGGCAGGAAACCAAAAAAATTAGATCCAAAATAAACTTGGCTTCTCCAGATTCATAATTAGCAGTAAAGCCGATTGAACAGATTGCACCAGATTTGTGTTAACTTTTGTAGTACTACAGGGAAGGAAGTAGGGAAGGTAGGCACAAGATGCTGGAGTAACTCAGCGGGTCAGGCAGCATCTCTGGAGAACATGGATAGGTGACGTTTCACAGCACGCTGGAGTAACTCAGCGGGTCAGGCAGCATCTGTGGAGAACATGGATAGGTGACGTTTCACAGAGTGCTGGAGTAACTCAGTGGGTCAGGCAGCATCTCAGGAGAACATGGATAGGTGATGTTTCACAGAGTGCTGGAGTAACTCAGTGGGTCAGGCAGCATCTCAGGAGAACATGAATAGGTGATGTTTCGAGTCGGAACCCTTCCTGGGTTGGATGAGAAAGTGGGATAACATATAACTAGTCTGAGTGGGTGATCGACGGTCGGCATGGTATCTATACACTGGGAATGGCTCGATGGTAATCATGTATTGTGTTTCCGCTGACTGGTTGGCACGCAACAAAAGCTTTTTGCTGTACCTCGGTACACGTGACAATAAACTGAACTGGTAGGCGAAGGGCCTGTTTCCATGCTGTATCTCTAAATTAAATTAAATTAAATTAAGCTAATCTAAACTATTATATGCCAATCAGTCAATTATAATTTTAGTCAAAATGTACACTTTGTGCAGTTGTGGAAACATGAATGAATGAATAAGTTTATTGGCCAAGTATGTGCATATACAAGGAATGTGCCTTGGCGCTCCACTCACAAATGACAACACAAACATACAGTTAACAATTAAGAATAAAGCATAACCACATCAAAACAATAAGGGTACAACATTACGGTCTAAACATGTGGGTGAAAATAAACCTGAGCAAAAAAGAGCTGAGATGGTGTTGTCCCGCTGAGTTACTCCAGCACTTTGGGTCTATCCTGTATTGTATATATTTACTTGAATAAAGTCTATTTTGACGTGAAACGTGAAAGATGAGGGTGTTTGATAAGGGCCCCTGCAAGAGGACCATGTGGCTGAGGAGTACTGGGCAGTTAGCAGCGCTTTGTTCCATAACTATATCTTTGTTTTACCGTAGGAAAACGAGCACTTGAGAAGTTCCCTTCTGAAGAGCCATACAGGCGTTTCTATTCTCGAAGCCTCGTTGGACAAAGTCAAAAATGAACTTTCTGATCATCACCTCGATCGGAGTCGGTAAATAAAGAATTCAGATATCAAATCCATTCTGCAACGTTTTGTTGCTGATTTTTTAAATCCATCTGTCCATTATATTCATTCTGGAATATTCACAAGTTCTAGGAGTAGAATTAGGCCATTTGGCCCATCAAGTCTACTCCTCCATTCAATCATGGCTGATCTCTGCCTCCTAATCCCATTTTCCTGCCTTCTCCCCATAACCCTTGACATCCGTTCTAATCAAGAATTTGACTCTCTGCCTTAAAAATATCCACTGACTTGTCCTCCACTGCCCTCTGTGGCCATGAGTTCCACAGATTAACTACCCTCTGACTAAAGAAGTTCCTCCTCACCTCCTTTCTAAAAGAGAGCCCTTTAATTCTGAGGCTGTGACCTCTGGTCCTAGACTCCCCACCAGTGGAAACATCCTCTCCACATCCACTCTATCTTTGCCTCTCATTATTCTGTGAGTTTCAATGAGGTTCCTACTCAACCATCTGCAGTGAGTGCAGGCCCAGGGCTGTCAAATACTCATCATAAGCTAACCCACTCATTCTTGGAATAATGTCAGTCTCCAATGTGTTACAATTAGAATGGGATAGAGCTGATGTCGGTGCTTATATAGGGACTTGTGTGGCCGTCCTTACATCTGCCCCAGTTTCCAGCACTGGCTAATGCTGTTATTGATAGTACCTGCATCAACTACCTCCTCTGGCAGCTCGTTCCATACACCCACCACCTTTTGTGTATGTAAAAAGAAAAAGTTACGCTCGGGTTCCCATTAAATCTTTCCCCCCTTGCCTTAAACCTATGTCCTCTGGTCTGGTCTCTTGTGCATATCCAACCTCCCCTGTGTCTGTGGCACAGTTAGTGAAGCTGCTGCCTTGCACTCAGTCCTGACCTCTCGTGATGTAGCTGTGCCATTCGCACTTTCTTACGCCGTGTACATCTCCTCTGGGTGCTCTGGCGTTCCCCTAATGACATTGGGGTTGGTAGCTTAATCAGCTGCTGTAAAATGTCTCTCATTTAGGTTAGTTTAGAGATACAGCACGGAAACAGACCCTTGGGCCCACTGAGTCTGCACCGACCAGCGATCCCCGTACACCAAAACTATCTTACACACTAGGGACTATTTGCAATTTTACCGAAGCCAATTATCCTACAAACCTGTAAGTCCTTGGAGTGTGGGAGGAAACCGGAGCACCCGGAGAAAACCCACACAGGTCACAGGGAAAACGTACAAACTCCGAGATTAGTGTAAATGGGTGCCTGATGATTGATGTGTGCTCACTTGAGGGGCCTGTTTCTGTGCTGTATGCTCTGTGTGGCTCTCAAAGACCACATCTGCCCTCATCTGGACTCAGCTCACCCCTTCCATGACACACCGGTCAACCTGAGGAGCACCTTCAGCAACAGACTGGTCCCACCAAGATGCAGCACAGAACGACACAGGAGATCCTTCTTCCATGTGGCTATCAAACTGTGCAACTCCTCTCCCTTCTGTCGTGGGGTAGACTGACTCCCCTCCCCGCCCCCCCCCCCCCTCCCTCCCCAATCTTTGCACATCCCCAATCCTTTCCACTCGATACTATAATTTCATGTTTCATGTATCTTATATTTTATGACTGTTGGCAGATCAATTTCCCTCCTGGGACAAATACAGTTCTATTGTATCGGATCGTTGTCAAATCCCTCTTCATGCTTCCAGTCTATCTCTCCGCGCAGTGCTATCAGTCACCTGTTTAAAATACCATCCCTTGTCAGTGCCTATTGAGCTGATCGAGTCATCTTACAGTATCAAAGACCCTGTATATTGTTGTACAGAGTTTCTGTTTGTACTTGCTTTTGGAGAAAGGATACAAAGTGCAAGGCCAAAACAAATGATTTCTAGTGACCTACTGGCAATATCCTTGGAGAAAGCTCTGGTTTCTGTAACTTGAGTATAATTGTGGACTGCCGCGATGGTGCAGCGGTAGAGTTGCTGCTTCGATCCCGACCATGTGTGCCGTCTGTACGGAGTTTGTACGTTCTCCCCGTGACAGCGTGGGTTTTCTCTGAGATCATCGGTTTCCTCCCACACTCCAAAGACGTACTGACGTAGGTTAATTGACTTGGTGCATATGTAAATTGTCCCTAGTGTGCGTAGGATAGTGTTAATGTGCGGGGATCGTTGGTCGGTGAGGACTCGGTGGACCGAAGGGCCTGTTTCCGCACTGTATCTCTAAACTAAAATTGATTTGTCAGAAGCCGACTCAAAAGAGCTGGAGTTAATGTAAAAAAAAAAATTGCAAGTTTTTTTTCTTTAATATTTCTATCTTCCCAAACCAGGACAAAAGAAGTTATAAAGAAACTATCAGAAGAGAACGACATCTCCACAAGTCAGATACGGATGCTTCAGTGAGTTGTTTTTACTTTTTCTTCAAATCTAATTTCAACTTAGAAACGTTCAAGGGCTATAAGTTCAAGTCTTGGATATAGAAACATAGAAAATAGTTGCAGGAGTAGGCCATTCAGCCCTTCGAGCCAGCAGCCCTTCGAGCTAGCACCGCCATTCAATATGATCATGGCTGATCATCCAAACTCAGTACCTCGTTCATTTCACTTTTCTGCATATCAATAGACAATAGGTGCAGGAGTAGGCCATTCGGCCCTTCGAGCCAGCACCGCCATTCAATGTGATCATGGCTGATCATTCTCAATCAGTTCCCCGTTCCTGCCTTCTCCCCATACCCCCTGACTCTGCTATCTTTAAGAGCTCTATATAGCTCTTGATTCCCTTGATTCCGTTAGCCCTAAAAGCTAAATCTAACTCTCACTTGAAACCATCCAGTGAATTGGCCTCCATTGCCTTCTGTGGCAGAGAATTCCACAGATTCACAACTCTCTGGGTGAAAAGGTTTTTCCTCATCTTCCTCAAATGGCCTACCACTTATTCTTAAACTGTGACCCCTGGTTCTGGACTCTCCCACATGGGGAAGATTTTTCCTACATCTAGCCTTAAGAATTGTATATGTTTCTATAAGATTCCCTCCCATTCTTTTAAATTCCAGTGAATACAAGCCCAGTCGACCCATTCTTTCTTCATATGCCAGTTCCGCAACAGTATGGCCAGTAAAACCGTGACAATCCACTGTCCAGCCATTCAGAAACCTGGTGCGGAATCTGGATTGGTAATGCATGCATCGTACCGATCTCCGGTACACGGGATCCCAGTTTTCGTTCTCCTTTGTCATTCACCAGACCTCGGTTCCCACATTCCCTTCAAACATGAGATGGACACAAAGTATCTCAGCGGGTCAGGCAGCATCTCTGGAGAGGAAGGCAGTGGAGGCCAACTCACTGGATGTTTTCAAGAGCGAGTTAGATTTAGCTCTTAGGGCTAACGGAATCAAGGGATATGGGGAGAAAGCAGAAATGGGGTACTGATTTTTGACGATCAGCCATGATCATATGGAATGGTGGTGCTGGCTTGAAGGGCCCAATGGCCTACTCCTGCACCTATTGTCTATGTTTCTAAAAATGAAAAATGCTGTAAAAACGCAACAGAATCTATGAAGGGGGTTTTGATTTGGTGATGTTTAGATTTGACATAAATGTAAATTGCTGTTGTTGGCTTTCTTCCCCAAAGGGTTTTTTGACTAAGTTAGGTTGTTGTTTATGTTCCCTTATTCACCATTCCTTCTATTTTCTTAGAGAAGCTAATAAGGCCCTTTACGATAGCAATAATGGATTAAGAAGTGCTTTGGAAACGAGTCACAGCACAAATGAAAAGAAGGTAAGTTTCTAAAGTAAAATCCTTTGGGAAATTGACTTTTTTTTCGGGCAGTAAAGATCACTACTCTTTCTGACCTTCCAACAAGGCAAAAATCAGAAATATGATGAAGCACTTTGCACCTGCCTGGGTAGTGTCACTTTAGAGACTGTGATCCCCAAGATGCCTTCTGAAGCTTGGTACTTTAGTTTAGAGATACAGCGTGGAAACAAGCCTTTTGCCCCACCGACCCCGTGCCTACCAGCGATCCCCGCATGCCAACACTATCCTACATACACAAAGGACAATTTATAATTCTATCAAGCCATTTAAGCTACAAACCTGTACGTCTTTGGAGTGTGGGGGAGAACCGCAGCACCCGGAGAAAGCCCACGCAGGTCACGGGGAGAACGTACAAACTCGGTATAGACAGCACGGTCGACTTCTCCAACTTTAGATAGTTCCTCTGTCCCTCTCTTCCCCTCCACCTTCCCAGATCTCCCTCTATCTTCCTGTCTCCACCTATATCCTTCCTTTATTCCGCCCCCCTGACATCAGTCTGAAGAAGGGTCTCGACCCGAAACGTCACCCATTCCTTCTCTCCCGAGATGCTGCCTGACCTGCTGAGTTACTCCAGCATTTTGTGAATAAGCACCTGTAGTCAGGATCGAACCCGGGTTTCTGGCGCTGTGAGGCAGCAACTCTACCGCTGCGCCACCCTGGACGATTAAATACATTATATAATCTTTAAATATAATTTAACTACATTAAATATCTTGTAATTAAATACAAAATTTAATTCCGTGTATTGGAATCCCTGTGGTGTTTTTTTTGTCTGCAGACAACCTTAAAGTTATCTATTAATTTGTTAATTTTCTTGTGATGTGGCCATCACGAGTGAGAAATAATTATCTTGCCTTTCCCGACTTGTCCTGGTGAGATACTACGTTGGACACTGCAGTTTAGTTAATTGTCACGTGTACCGAGGTACAGTGAAAAGCTTCTGTTGCGTGCCATTTACATGATAAGGTGTCTATAGATAATATAGGGCCAATAGATCTCTCTAACGTCAAGTAACCCCGGCATTCCCTCTCTCTCTATCTCTCCCCCACCCAAGTCGCACCAGGTTCTCGTTTTCACCCAACAAACAGCAAACAGTGGCCTGCTTCCTTTATCACCGTTACTTTTTTTGCATATCTTTCATTCATTGTTCTTTATCTCTCCACATCATCATCTATATCTCTCGTTTCCCTTTTCCCTAACTAGTCTGAAGAAGGGTCTCGACTCGAAATGTCACCCATTCCTTCTCCCCAGAGATGCTGCCTGTCCCGCTGAGTTACTCCAGCATTTTGTGTCTATATTTGGTTTAAACCAGCATCTGCAGTTCCTTCCTACACAGATAATCTTAGTCCTTGGCTGTTGGAAGTTTCAGGATTTTGTTCTTGAGGTTCCCTGCAGACCAAGGATCACCTCGTACACTAGTTCTTTGTTATCCCACTTTTGTATCCTACACACTGGGGCCAATTTACAGAGGCCAGTTAACCCACAAACCTGCACATCTGTGGAATGTGGGAGGAAACCAGAGCAACTGGAGGAAACCCATGCAGTCACAGGGAGATCATACAAACCCCATACAGACAACACCCGTAGTCAAGATCAAACCCATGTCTCTGGGCTCTGCCCGCTCCGCCATCATGCTACCTGGGTTTACACCCCCAATGTCTCTAATTCAGGATGGTTGCAGCTCAATTGATGAGGGATTTTAATGGCATAAACCTGTGTTTTAGACCATGGTCAAGCAGTATGTATTTTTTTTAGATATGATGTAGTCTATTGATGCCGATTACAAAAACCAATGGAATCTATGGTTAAAAAGAGCCAATTAAAAGTTGTTAGAAATGGTAGACTGAGTATTCCCAATATGTGCCTATAACTGTTTAGCAGTAATTAGATGGATATTTTATGACAGCTAAAATGGTGTAAAGACACATGGCATCTGATTAGACAGGATGCAATGTAAAGACTGGATCGTGGATTTTGAATGGTAAAATTGATCTGAACCACTGAGTTTGTTAGCAGATGTTAAGCTGTTCAGTCATCTGAAAATTGATGAAAAAAGGTCTGTGAAGCCTGGGATTGAAGAATAATTGTCATTGCCCAGGTTTTGGAAAATGATATTTGCAGTATTTACTCATGGGCTGTTTCTCTTGTCCCCAGCATTCCCTAATTGAACCAGACGTGAAAGAAGAATCAAATGGTTTGGAGGCAATGAATTACAACAGGTATGCAAAATAAAACATTGGACATGTGGACACTAAGATTAAAATGCCTCAACCAGCATGGGGTCTGTCGACAATACTAGTTCAATTGTTGAATGATCTTGGTATTTGCCTGGTTTCACAATCACAATAGTCAGTCATAGTGTTGAAATAGGCCCTTCGGACCAACATGCCCATGCTTACCAAAGTGCCCAATCTACACTAGTCCCATCTCCCTGCGTTTGGCCCATATCCCTCTAAACCTATCCTCTCCATGTACCTGTCTAAATGTTTCTTAAATGTTGTGATAGAAGCTGCAGTAACCACCTCTTCTGGCAGCTCATTCCATACGCCCATCAGCTTCTGTGCGAAATGGTTGTATCTTAGGTTCCTATTGATCCTTCTCTGCCCCCACCAAAAAACCTATGGGCTCTGGTTCTTCATTTCCCCATAGTCTGGGTGAAATACCCTGTACATTTATCCTATCTATTCTTCTCATCTTGTACACGTCTGGTCTGCAAAACCCTGGAAAAGTGAATACAAAGTTCTCAAATTTCTAGGAATTCAAATACCTAGGAGTCGATGTCACCAACAATTTCTGGACCACCCATATCAGAGCAACGACCAAGAAAGCAAAGCAATGCCTCTACTTCCTTAGAAGGCTTAGGAGGTTTGGCATGTCCCCCTACAACTCTCACCAACTTCTACAGATGCACCAGAGAGAGCATTTTATCAGGATGCATCACAGCTTGGTTTGGGAACAGCTCCGTCCAAGACAGCAAGAAATTGCAGTGAATTGTGGACACCGCCCAGCCCACAGAAACCAACCCTCCCTTCCATTGACTCCATCTACACCTCGCGCTGTCTCGGCAAGGCCAGCAGCATCATCAAGGATGAGTCACACCCTGGCCACTCCCTCTTCCCCCCTCGCCCATCAGCCAGAAGGTATGGAAGTGTGAAAACACACAACACCAGATTCAGGGACAGTTTCTTCCCAGCTGTTATCAGCCAACTGAAGCATCCTACCACAACCAGAGAGCAGAGCTGAACTACTATCTACCTCTTTGATGGCCCATGTCTCTATATACTGTAAATGATCGATTGTAATCATGTATTGTCTTTCTGCTAAATGGATAACACACAACAAAAAGTTTTTCACTATACCTCAGTACACGTGATGATAAATTAAACTGAACCCTGTATAAAGTGTAAATGATTTGAACAAGGTAGGCATGGAGAGATCCATTTAGGTTGTGAGGAGATATTGTTCACTGGTTAGTTTGGTAGCCTATTGCTACAGGAAGTAAATATTTGGATACTTCCAATAAGAAACTAGACTGGAATATGTAGCATTATAAGGAGTTTTAAGATTGGGGACGGCACGATGGTGTAGCGGTAGAGTTGCTGCCTTACAGTACCAGAGACCCAGGTTCAATCCTGACCATGGATGCTGTCTGTATGGAGTTTGTACGTTCTCCCTGTCGATTTTCTCCGGGTGCTCTGGTTTCCTCCCACACTCCAAAGACGCACAGGTTTGTAGGTTGTTTTGACATCGGTAACATTTGTAAAATGTCCCTAATGTGGAGGATGGTGCTAATGTATGGGGTATCACAAAATGCCAGAGTAACTCAGCGGGTCAGGCAGCATCTCGGGAAAGAAGGAATGGGTGACGTTTTGGGCCGAGACCCTTCTTCAGACTCTCCTGAGATGCTGCCTGACCCGCTGAGTTACTCCAGCATTTTGTGATACCTTCGATTTGTACCAGCATCTGCAGTTATTTTCCCAGTGTGCGGGGTGATCGCAGGCCAGCATGGACTCGATGGGCCAAAGGGCCTGTTTCAGCACTGTATCTCTGAACTAAAAGTCCAGGTTAATTGGACTGAACAACCTGTTTCCATGCTGTGTATTCTGTGCAATTCCTTGTAGTGTGTCCAATGGTGATGCTGACTCCATGATTTTGAATCATGATGTATCCAGGCACAGAATCTCGGCAGTAGCAAACTGGGCCGACCGATACCTGGACAATGGTGTGCCTACGATCCAGGGTGCCGCTGATTATTCCTCGGATGAGTATGACAGCGATCGCAGTGATGACTCCCGTGAAACGATGCACTATAGTTACTCGTACGTGGCGTCCGATGCAGAGGTGAGTGGACCTGCCCAGAGGCTTTCATTTCTAGACCACAAGTGACTGACGATGGTTCATGTAATGATGCTGATGATACTCTATTGTCACTTGTACCTATGTACAGTGAAATTCCTTGTTTTACATACAATCCATTAAAATCATAGTTTTGATACAAAATGCCGGAGTAATTCAGCAGGGCAGGCAGCCTCTCTGGAGAGAAAGAATTGGTGACGTTTCGTGTCGAGACCCTTCGTACCCGAAACGTCACCCATTCCTTCTCTCCAGAGATGCTGCCTGTCCCGCTGAGTTACTCCAGCATTTTGTGTCTCTCTTCGGTTTAAACCAGCATCTGCAGTTCCTTCATACACAAAAATCATACTGATTTTGAGCTGAGCACAATTCTTCAGACGACTGTGACGATATGCCGTACAAGAATGGCGGCACGGTGGCGCAGCGGTAGAGCTGCTGGCTTTCAGCGCCAGAGACCCGGGTTGGATCCTGACCACTGGTGCTGTCTGTACGGAGTTTGTACGTTCTCCCCGTGACCGCGTGGGATATCTCTGTGGCAGGCGGGCGGGGCAGGCCTGGAGTCCTGGTATGGCCACAGCACACCGGGAGATTCCACAAACGTAGTTTTGACCATCACCCGTCTCCTACCACCTCTTTCGCTAAGGACTCCTGCTGGTGTAAACCTGCTATTCCACATTCCTCTCTATAATCTGCCATAGAATTCTGACAACCGACCCCAGTAACTCCAAACCAGAAAATTAATAGTGTGCTTCCCGGTAGGTGGACTGGTTGTGCAATGCAGTCACAATCAGCTTGTGTTTGATTGCAGAATATCCCACAATGAGAGAGTGCTCAAGAATGTACATTTCCACAGAGATTAAATGAATGGTGAGAGACAGGAATGTAACATGTCCAACCACAATTAAAAAGAGAACCCACCACCGGCTCTTTACTCCCAAGTCCAATTATTCATCTGTATTTTGTTGTGGTTCTCAATTAAATGTTGACATTTTGAAGCTATTGCTGTGTTTGGTTTCATGATTCAAACTCCACGGCCTAATCTGGCCGTTGGTTTACTTGCTGTACGTTGTGTGAAGACTGTCTTTTTTCCAGCAGAGAGGATTCTAAAACTAAAGGACATGGGCTTAAGATGAGAGGGGAGAGATTTAAGAAAAACCTTGGGAGTAACTCTTTCACTCGACAATAGTCTAATCTGGAATGAGCTGTCAGAGGTGCGTGTGTGTATGTGTATATATACACCGATGAGCCAAAACATTATGACCACTGACAGGTGAAGTGAATAACATTATCTTGTTACAATGGCACCTGTCAAGGGGTGGGATATATTAGGCAGCAAGTGAACAGTCAGTTCTTGAAGTTGATGTGTTGGATGCAGGAGAAATGAGCAGGAGTAAAGACTTTGACGAGGGCCAAATTGTTATGATCAGACGACTGGGTCAGAGCTTCTTTGAAACGATAAGCTTGTGGTGTGCTCCCGGTCAGCAGTGGTGAGTACCTACCGACAATGGTCCGAGGAGGGACAAACCACAAACCGGCGACAGGGTGTTGGGCGCCCAAGGCTCATCGATGCTCGAGGGCAACGAAGGCTATCCCGTTTGGTCCGAACCGACAGAAGGTCTACTGTGGCACAAGTCACAGAAAAATTTAATGGTGATCACAGGAGGATTGTGTCACATCGCACCCTGCTGCGTATGGGGCTGCACACAGAGGACCAACAGCATATTAGGCAGTTGGTCATAATGTTTTGGGTCATTGGGTCATAATGTTTTGGCTCATCGGTGTATATATGTGTGTGTGTGTGTATATATATATACACATTTCTGTGTTTGTATGTATGTGGGTGTGTGTAAAATAATGACTGGATAACACAAAAAACCATTTTGCTGCACCTTGGTGCATGTGACATTAATAAACCAAACGAAATTGGTGGGAATTTTAAAGTCAGAAATTATCGGGAATTTTAAGTATTTCATTTACACGCAGTGTACAGTAATGGACGACATTCACCTCTTATGGTTTGTGTTGGTGAATAGCAGTGAATTTACTGTCTGGCTGTGTTTCTATCAGATGCCAGAGGTGAGGACGGAGGTGGACGGAGTAGCCGGAAGCTGGAAACCATCCAGACCTGTCAGCCGCTGCAGCTCGACCGCGTCTTCCCGGAGACGCCTGCCAGCATTCACACCCAAGGTAACGTCACGACAGTAACCACAAGCAACATGTTCTCCACTCTAATATCCCCGCACATTAACACTATCCTACACACACTAGGAACAATTATTTTTTTACATTTATACCAAGCCAATTAACCTACATACCTGTAGGTCTTTGGAGTGTGGGAGGAAACCGAAGATCTTGGAGAAAACCCACGCGGTCATGGGGGAACGTACAAGCTCCGTACAGACAGCACCCGTAGTCGGGATCGAACCCGGGTCTCCGGTGCTGAAAGCGCTGTAAGGCAGCAACCCTACTGCTGTGCCACCGTGCCGCTCAGTGGGTGTTTCCTCTCGCTGGGTGGGAGTTGAGGAGGGAGTGGGATGTGAGAAGGATGACAAGAGTTGACTTCTATACAATAGACAATAGGTGCAGGAGGAGGCCATTCGGCCCTTCGAGCCAGCACCGCCATTCAATGTGAACATGACTGATCATTCTCAATCAGTACCCCGTTCCTGCCTTCTCCCCATACCCCCTGACTCCGCTATCCTTAAGAGCTCTATCCAGCTCTCTCTTGAATGCATTCAGAGAATTGGCCTCCACTGCCTTCTGAGACAGAGAATTCCACAGATTTACAACTCTCTGACTGATAACCACTATTATCCCAGATGGTTTCAGCTCCGTAGATTGACCAAGGCATCTCATTGCCAGCTCAGAGTCTCCTTTGTGAAGGCATGCATGTTTGTTTCTTCATTTTTAGTTGTTACTAGACCAAGTGGACCCGTTGGGCCCAAACCTCTCCTGCAATGGTGCAGCACCCTGTCCTCCCCCACTCCCCTCTCTCCTCAACCCCCCCTCCCTTCCCCACTCCCCCCTTCCCCCCTCCCTCCCTCCTCCCCTCCCCCTCCCCTCCTTTTAAACTTACAAATGTGAATAACTTAAAAAATATAACACCAATTTCAATAAAAACCTACTTGCATTATCACTAAAGTGACAATGGTGAGTAAGGTGGGCCTAAAATTGTTGCGCTATCGTGTACCGTTTTGGCTGAAGTTCAGTCACAAACAAGATAACAAACGAGAGTTTTAGTATATAGATGCTCTAAAGCAACTGCAAATAAAATGTTTTTACACACTGTTTCTTATAAAGCAACATTTAAAGCTGAAAATATATGGGATTACTTGTATGGAATTTGAAGTATAAGTTTCTCGGCTGTTTCGCTCTACATAGAACACAAAGTGCTGGAGTAACTCAGCGGGTCAGGCAATATCTCTGGAGAACGTGGATAGGTGACGTTTCAGGTCAGGACCCATCTTCAGACTCTCTCAATGGGATAGTGCAATTAAATTGCCTTTAAATTTTGATATCCTCAAGATAGCTGTAATTTGATTAATACAATTGAGAATTGCACTAATGGAACACAGGAGTTTTAATGCTTAGATTGCCACTTCTGATTAACTTTTTCTGGAATTACTAGATGATTTAAAACAAATTATGCAGAGCCATTTGTTAGCTGAATTGTGTAGTTAATTGCTGAACTGGCAAATGTGAAAAATTGTAGATGTTTTAATTAAACCTGATGCCCTTGAATCCGCAACAAGTAGATTTTGCTGTTTCTCCAAAATTTTAGACAGTTGATAACAATGACCAATTCTCCCAATGGATTGGGAGCGCCCAGAGAAAACCCACGCGGTCACAGGGAGAACGTACAAACTCCATACAGACAGCACCCGTAGTCGGGATGGAAGCTGGGCCTCTGGCACTGTGAGGCAGCAACTCTACTGCTTTGCCACCCTAGACACAGATCTGGCTAAGGATGAACGACAGAAGCTGATTGGGGTAGTTCACTGAAAGCTCCCTCGCTTTCTCACTTCCATTTCCCCCCACCCCTCTCACACAATCAATCTGAGTAAGGGTCTCAACCCAAGACATCATCTATCCATGTTCTCAGTGATGCTGCCTGACCTACTGAGTTACTCCAGCATTCTGGTATAAACCAGCATCTGCAGTTCTTTTTTTTAAATTACATTATGTTCATTTTTAATCTTGTTTTCAGACGGTAGGTTTTGTGGGTGATGACGTCCGCGGAGATGGACCACTCTACAGACTTGTCCTTGCAGGAGATGCGGGTTCGGGCAAATCCAGCTTCTTGCTACGTTTGTGTATGAACGAATTCAAAGGACACATTCAGACCACATTGGGTGAGCTGACTGCATGCAGCTTGCTGCCTGGCCCTATGTCCTTAATGAATGTGATCTCATGGGAAGATTGACACAAAATGTTGGAGTAACTCAGCGGGACAGGCAGCATCTCTGGAGAGAAGGAATGGGTGGCGTTTCTGGTCGAGACCCTTCTTCAGACTGAGAGTCAGGGAAAAAGGAGACGAGAGAATAGAAGATGATGTAGGGCGATAAAGAACAATGAATGAAAGATATGCAAAAAAGTAACGATAAAGGAAACAAGCCATTAGCGGTTTGTTGGGTGAAAATGAGATCTCGGGAAGTGGGATTGATTTCAACCTGTTTATTGGGAAGGACTTGTGGTTCAGCGGTAGAGCTATTGCCTCTCAGCGCCAGATACTGGGGTTTGATCCCGACTACGGGTGCTATATATAGGGAGTTTGTTCGTTCTCCCTGTGACTGCGTGGGTTTTCTCCGAGATTTTCGGTTTCTTTCCACACTCCAAAGACGTACAGATCTGTAGGCTAATTAGCTTGGTGTAAATGTCAAAATTGTCCCTGGGATAGTGTTAATGTGCGGGGATCGCTGGTTGGTGCGGACTCGGTGGGCTGAAGGGCTTGTTGCCATGCTGTATCTCTACACTAAATGATATAACCCAAGTTCTGGAGGAAATCAGGCAGCATCTGTAGAGGGAATGAATAAGTGATGTTTCGGCTCTGGACCTTTCAGACTGGAAACGTTGCCTGTCCACTACCTTCTCTGATGCACCCTGATCCATTCCATTTCTCCAGCAATTTGTTTGACTTAAGATTTCGTCATCTACAGTGCTGCATTGCCTCAGCCAGCTGAGGCTAAGTCATTGAGTATTTTTAAAGTGGTCATTGACTGGTTTTTATTGGCCTACCATTGATCACCCATTCATACTAGTTCTATATTATCCCACTCTCTCATCCACTCCTTACACACTAGGGGCACATTGCACAGGCCAATTAACCTGCAAACCCCATGTCTTTGGGATGTGGGAGGAAACCGGAGCACCCAGAGAAAACCCACGGGGTCACAGAGAGAACGGGCAAACTCTGTACAGACAGCACCCGTAGTCGGGATAGAACAAAGAGAGTATGCTTTCCCCTGTACGCTGGGTCATGCTAATGACTGTAGATTTATTTAACTGTGGTTATTCTTTCAAAAGTTCCGATCCTAGTGAAACTTGTCATCTGTTTCCAGGAGTTGACTTCCAAATGAAGAGGCTGTTGGTCGATGGAGAACGCGCCACGTTACAGATCTGGGACACTGCCGGTCAAGAGAGGTAAGGCAGACTGTGTGAAACCAGGAAATATTTGTTTCTCTATTTGAAGCCTTGGTTTAGGACAGACCTCAAAACAATGCGCCACTGAAAATCACTTTTAGTTTAGGATTTATTTTATTGTCATGAGTACCGAGGTCCAGTGATAAACTTTTTGTTGCATGCTATCCAGTCAGCGGAAAGATTATACATGATTACAATCAAGGCATCCACATTGTTGAGATACAGTATAAAGAGAATAACATTTAGTGCAAGATAAAGTCCGATTAAAGATGGTCAGATGGTCTCCAATGAGATAGATGGTAGCTCAGCACCTCACTCTAGTTGTTGATTCAGTTGCCTGATAACAGCTGGGAAGAAACTGTCCCTGAATCTGGAGGTGTGCGTTTTCATACTTCTGTACCTTTTCCCTGATGGGTGAAGAGGGAGTGAGCGGGGTGAGACTGGTCTTAGATGATGTTGGTGGCCCAGCTGAGGCAGTGTGAAGTGTAGATGGATTTTACCTGATCTTGTACTTTATTCTTACAAGGTTTCGAGATATCAGTGTCGTTATCTTAGCTATGCGAAGAGTGAGGATGCAACGAGTTAAAGGGTTAATGTTTCGTTTAGGGATACAGCATTGGTACAGGTCTTTCAGCCCACCGAATCGACGCTGATCATTGATCTCCCGCTCACACTAGTTCTATGTTATCCCGCTTTCTCATCCACTCCCTGCACACTAGGGGGGCAATTTACAGAAGCCAATCAACCTACAAACCCACACGGCTATAGGATGTAGGAAGAATCCAGAGCACTCGGGGAAAACCCTCGCGGTCACAGGGAGAACATGCAAGCACTGCACAGACAACACCCGTAGTCAGGATCGAACCTGGGTCTCTGGCACCGTGAGGCGGCAACTCTACCGCCGTGCTGCCTTGCCCTCTTTATTATAAGCTTTAACTATACAGTTAAATATAAAAACATTAAATTAATAGAATAGAAATTAATAATACTAAAATATGAACCTGTATAATTTCACATCCTTATTAATGACGCACGTTCCTCCTCTTCTCCACACCTAGGTTTCGCAGCATTGCAAAGTCTTATTTCCGAAAAGCTCACGGTGTTTTACTACTGTATGATGTGACTTCGGAGATCAGTTTCTTGAATGTCCGGGAATGGATCGATGAGATTAAGGTACAATTCAAACTGCTTGTCCGTGCTTCTCATTCTGCTTGAAACGTCTTCGCATTTTTACCATGCTGCATTTTTGAACCCCATCCACATTGGGTGAAGACAAATCTCTTGCCAAGTGGATAACAGCATTGTTGGTGTCCTGGTCAACACTTGCCTCTCCATTGACATCTTCTGGGGTTGTTTGATCGATCTCTATCGGGTGTTCGGGCTCAATTGGATGTTCAATCTCTGCCTTTCTGCAACTTTTGCGGTACTTCAAAGCCTTACTTCAGCACTACCAGATCCTAAACAGTAAAGGACACAGAGCGCTAAAGGACTCAGCAGGTCAGGCAGCATCTCTGGAGAACATGGGGACTGGAGAAGGGTTTCAACCTGAAACATTACCTTTCCATGTTCTCCAGAGGTGCTGCCTGACCTGTTGATGTACTCCAGCATTTTGTGTCCTTCTGTGGATTAATCAGCATGTGCAGTTCTTTGTTTCTCCAAAACAGTAAACTTTGTCAATATGTCTCGCAGTCGGGACTTTAGTGCCAGTCCGGCAGTTTTTCTGAAATATTGGATATTAACCGTATCAGCTACCCAACACACCTTTAATTCATTTTTGCGGAAAAATAGATCAGCTAATATTGAATGGCTGAATGGCCTAATTCTGCTCCTATGTCTTGTGGTCTTATATGCAGAACTATTGAGGGTAAATAGCAACCATTTCTCCACTGCAGAGGTGACCAAAACAAAAGGCCGTGGGTTTGGAGTGGGGGGGTGGTGTTTGATTTTGTGGGGAACCGCAATGAGAAAACTTAATTGGGGAAAATTAGAATCTGGAACTCGCTGCCTGAGTGGGCACAGGAGTGGGCTGTCTACGGAGTTTGTACGTTCTCCATGTGACTGCGTGGGCTTTCTCCGCGTGCTCCAGTTTCCTCCCATACACTCCAAAGATGAGCAGGTTTGTAGGCTAATCGGCCTGTGTAAAATTGTAAATTGTCCCTAATGAGTCGGATAGTGTATGGAATGATCACTGGTTAAAAACATAGAAAATAGGTGCAGGAGTAGGTCATTCGGCCCTTCGAGCCTGCACCGCCATTCAATATGATCATGGCTGATCATCCAACTCAGTATCCCGTACCTGCCTTCTCTCCATACCCCCCGATCCCTTTAGCCACAAGGGCCACATCTAACTCCCTCTTAAATATAGCCAATGAACTGGCCTCAACTACCTTCTGTGGCAAAGAATTCCACAGATTCACCACTCTGTGTGAAGAAATGTTTTCTCATCTCGGTGGGCTGAAGGGCCTGTTTCCGTGCTGTATCTCTAAAGTAATGACAGTAGATGCCTGTCCCCAAGGTGTCTGTAATTTGCATTTTGCTGTACATTATTGCTAAATCACCCTTTGCTAAGCAAAATAACAACAAAATACTATCCTTTTCAGAATTCCACTGATGGTCCAATACCAATCATCTTAATCGGGAATAAAATTGATTTAAGAAACGAGAAGCCTCAAACACAGCAAGGTGCTGTATTGACTGCCCATGGAGAGAAGCTAGCTATGGTATGAATTGTCCTACACTTTGTACATGCATTTAATTTCTCATTATTCTTTTTAATAATTATGCAAAATTAAATCGTACAATTTCTCTTTAATGCAGATCAGGTAGATATAACTACCTAATTTGAGGAAGGACATTCTTGCTATTGAGGGAGTGCAGCGTTGGTTCACGAGGTTAATTCTCAGGATGGTGGGACTGTCATACGATGAAAGAATGGAACGATTGGGCTTGTGTTCACTGGAATTTAGGATGAGAGGGTATCTTATAGAAACATGTAAAATTATTAAGGGATTGGGCACACTCGATGCAGGAAACATGTTCTCGATGTTGGGGGAGTCCAGAACTAGGGGTCACAGTTTAAGAATAAGGGGTAGGCCATTTAGAACTGAGATGAAGAAAATCTTTTTCACCCAGAGTTGTGAATTTGTGGAATTCTCTGCCTCAGAAGGCAGTGGAGGCCGATTCACTGGATGCATTCAAGAGTTAGATAGAGCTCTTAGAGCTAGCAGAATCAAGGGATATGGGGAGAAGGCAGGAACTGGGTACTGATTTTGAATGATCAGCCATGATCACATTGAATGGTGGTGCTGTCTTGAAGGGCCGAATGGCCTACTCCTGCACTTATTTCCTATGTATTCCTAAGGAAAATATCTTTCTAAAGAGCTGTTATGTTATATTTTTAATGCTTTCATAATGATTGAATGTTCTATCATTTTGTTCTGCATTTGCATGTTCTGGGTTAATTACAGATGGTACATGGATAGGTTTAGAGGGATATGGTGCAAATGTGGGCAGGTAGGACTAGTGTAGTTGGAGCATGTTGGTCGGTGTGGGCAAGTTGGATAGATGGACTGTTTACATGCTGTTTTAATCTCTGTAACTCTTTCCTATATTAAGATGATGCACTGTGTAGAATACAAAGTGAATTGTGTGCTCACTTTTCTCTAGGCATACAGTGCTTTGTTTTGTGAAACAAGTGCAAAGGATGGGACCAATGTGGTAGAAGCAGTTCTGCACCTGGCCAGGTAAGGTCGTTTTTAAGTTGGCACATATCTCCAGTGTAAAACTTTAGCAGCAATATGTAGTATAACTGTTGCAAATTTGTGCAGTGACTCCATTATTTTTAATTTTGGAAAATTCTCTATTTGGCACTTGATTGGTGGCATGGGGCTCCACAGATGCATTAGGGCAGTACAGCTGGTAGAGCTGCTGCATTATAATGCCAGAGACTCTGGTTCAGTCCTCAATTGCTCTCTGTGTGGAGTTTGCACGTTCTCCCTGCGACCATGTGGCTTTTGCTCTAGTTTCCTCTCACATCCCAAAAACGTGCGGATGAGGAATGGTAAGGTGTGAAAACGAAACACCAAAAGAGATGCAGATCAAGGAAAATGTAGAATAGATCATTGTTAGCTGGGAAAAGGTGACAACGAAGCAAATAGAGATAAAATTTGATCGGGGACAGTCAGACTCCTAGGAAGGGGGAGAGATGACGTTATTACACATCCAAGCAGTAGTATGTCAAATTTTAATCCAGCCCTTGTGACAAGCCAGATGGACTTAGTTGAAGAACCTTCCTTGGGACAAAAGGGAATTGGACTTCAGCATGCCTGGGAATAGAAGATCCTTCAACTAGTCTCAAGTTCAGTTTTTTTCCTCTCCCAACTGAAGTGCCAGTCCACACCAAGCAATTTCAATTATAGAAATCTGGTGTCGTCAGGTTGGTTGGATAAATCTGCACAATCTGTCACGTAATACCATTTCTTTCTCATTGCAGAGAAGCAAAAAAGATTGCAAGCATCAGGAAAAGTGAACCGGCGATGAAACTTCTACCAACAGATGGGAAAAAATTGATGAACAATTGCTGTAAAGTGTCGAGCTAAGCCTTGGTGAATTGCAGTCTTTCACTAAACTTGGGCTATCCATGGGATTTGTGAGGCAAAAAAAAAGCTTTTTTGCAAACCTTTACTCTCATTTGAGAGCATCTTGATTTTATCGCCAATATATTTGGCAAATAATGTATATTTGAGGGTAGCAGGTTTATAAATGTACATATTTAAGCAGAAGCACACTTATTTTCTATTTTGTGATGGCATTGTATGAATATAAAATCTGACACTTTAAATGTAAAAAGTAAACTAGTTTTGTAAAATGAAGGAATGTTTGAAATGGCTTGAACTGTTCAAAGCCAGCTGTCTGATTTGAATCCAAAATAAAACTGATCACAATATCTGAATTTAATGTTGATATCACTCTTGACAACTGTTTCCACCTGCACATTCACTTCTGGCAGCAAGTGTTGAAATGGGTTTGAGTTACTCGAGTGGTAACAGAGTTTAAAAAATAGCCCCATGACTGGCAGCATCTCTCGGCAAACAATATCCTTTCATCTGAAATGTTAAATTTCAAGATCAGTTTATTGTCACATGTACCAATTAAGGTAGTGAAATTTGAGTTGCAATACAGTAAAAATCAAGACACATCGCTACATAAAATAAGATTTAACATAAACATCCACCACAGCGGATTCCACATTCCTCACTGTGATTAAGGTAATAAAACTCAATCATCTTCCTGTGTTCACCCGCGGTCTGGGCTGTTGAACCGTCCGCAGTCGCTGCTGCCGACTGTCCGAGGCCCTCGCGTCGGGACGGATTGAAACTCCGCGGCATGGAGCTCCCAAGTCGGCCTCTTCTTACCAGAGACCGCGGGCTTCACGATGTTAAGGTGCACAGGCCCCAAATATAATGCTCAGTCCAGGATTTACCTGTACACTAATTTTAATTGTCATGCTATTAGTGTAATTGCCCTTATTCTCTCCTCTTGCACATCTTCCATTTTGAAGTTACCATCCATATAGAGATACATGAGACTGCAGATGCTGATGGGTTGACGGGGGGGGATATTGGACAGAGGTCAGTATTGGAAAAAAGAGACAAAAGGATTGAAGAGTTGCAAATTGTGAAGCCAGATGAAATAAGGGCAGGGAAGGGGAAGAAGAATAGGTGCCAAACTGGGGCTGTTAGATCACAATTGCCCAATCTCTGATTTTATTTTCAATTCAGCTCATGTGTGCACGTAGCATGCACACAACCATATTGGAGCAGGCTTTTGAGTAGCACATAATCACCTGCCACTTCTGTGACATGACTCCATTTCCAACAGGGTCTTAACTACCTAACCTTGACATTTAAATAAACACATTATCATAACCGAGTGTTTGGCGTGGCCATCCTTGCCTCTGACCATAATCCAGATAAACGTCAAGTACCAAAGCAAGCGGGTAACTCTCTGGGTGACTTGCCTCCTGCCTCTCCAAGGCATTAATCAGGAGTACTCTCCACTTGTCTGGATGAGTCCATCTCCAACAAATGTCAGCACATTCTATAGTCCAGGGCAAAGCAGCCCACTTGAATGGTATTTCAAAACCTACCTGAAACCTCCCCTCCATCACACAGCAGTTATAATGTGTACTGTTGACAAAATGCACTGTAGTTATTGACCCAGGCATCTTCAATAGCTTCTCCCAATCCACCGACCACTAAATAAAAAACAAGGACAGCAGGTGTAGAGAATCACCCCCCACTTACAGGTACCCCTCCAGGTTGGCACAATCCTGATTTGGAAACATATTACCATTCCATGGGCTTTGGGTTTAAACTTTGCACTATCCAACTGCATTCTGAGGACTGAAGCAGTTCAGGAAGGTTTGTTTTTGGCTACCATCGTCTCAAGGGCGGCACGGTAGCGCAGCGGTAGAGTTGCTGCTTTACAGCGAATGCAGCGCCGGAGACTCAGGTTCGATCCTGACTACGGGTGCTGCACTGTAAGGAGTTTGTACGTTCTCCCCGTGACCTGCGTGGGTTTTCTCCGAGATCTTCGGTTTCCTCCCACACTCCAAAGATGTACAGGTATGTAGGTTAATTGGCTGGGTAAATGTAAAAATTGTCCCTAGTGGGTGTAGGATAGTGTTAATGTACGGGGATCACTGGGCGGCACGGACTTGGAGGGCCGAAAAGGCCTGTTTCCGGCTGTAGATATATATGATAAGTTAAATGAACAACAAATGATCAGATTATAACCAACACCCACATCCTGAACAACACAAGAAGACTTTTGCTGATTTGCTTCCATCTACTGGCACACAAGGTATGCTGCACGCTATAGTACAGAGATTAGCTTACTTACTCGAGAACAGTACAGCTCAGGAACAGGCCCACAATGGCCACACCAAACATGATGCCAGGTTCAATGGATATTTATTGCCATGTATGCAATTAAACATTACAGTGAAATTCATTTTGCATATAATGCATACGCTGCCATGTTTGGTGCCATTTCATCAAGTTCAAAGTCTGGATTCCCGCGTGTTCATTATATCGGAGAGGCTCCCAATCCCCTCGGCCTGCAAACCGTCGTCATTCTCTCTTCTCCTTACTGGCCATCTTGTGTCCAGGGGGCGACCTCCTGCGCTGGAAGCATTACCCCGGTTCCCCCTCCTACCGGCCCTTGTTCTCCACGACCGATGCCTGCAGCAACTCCACATCCGACGAGCTTTCAGGCAGTTCCATGACCGAGGAGCCTCTATGGCGAGTTTGGCTGCTTGTCGAAGTCTCTCCGCCGGTTTCGGATGACGGACAAAGTCTCCATGTGTTCAACCGTCCGACGGGGACTCCGGCGGTTCCGCGTTAAACGAGTTCCGGGCAGGTTTGGCCATCCGCTGAGCCTTTGGAGCATTCCGTCCGGGTGAGCATCGTGGCTGTGGCAACTCGTTTAAAGGCCTCTGGTTCCGCAGCCTAATCTCCTCTGCCTGCACGTGATTTATATCCCACCATCCCCTATTCATGTGTCTGTTTAGACTGTTAACTGTACACTGCACCCAGATGAATTATCTTTACCAGTGTGTAAAGGCAGTGTAACCATTATCAGGTGACTTGCTTACAGAAGGAAAGTAGATAAGTAATCCAAGACAAAAACAAAATATGGTAGAAATATGGCATGCATCCAAGATAGAAAGCATGCAGTTGGTAAGGGTAATAACAAAGAACTGCAAACGCTAGTTTACCAAGGAAAGAGAATGTAGATAGGTGATGTTTTGGGACAGGACTTTCCTTCAAGACTTCAGTCAGGTAGAAAGGTTTGTCTGTGATTTACACCCTGTATGATTATGAATTAAAAGTGAGATACCATTTAGTTGAGAGCAGAGATTGAATAAGAAAAACAAAATACTATTATTCAAACAAAACCTAGAATTACTGAAAGTATAGATTTAATAAAAAGGTACAAGTATGGAATGAAAATAAGTAACACATCCCAACCTAGCTGGAACACTGGATATGACTTAGATAACAAGAAGTTAGACCCCTTTTGAAGATGTAATACATAAGCCAGTATGACACTAATACAAATCATTTTTCCAACATTAAGAAGTACCAGTAATGATGTCAGTTAATGAGCAAGATTGTGATTTGTCTTTATCTCTCCCTAAGAGTTAAAAGGATGTTAAAACAAAACCTGGCCACACTGTTGATAATGCACAAATCAATGTGATAATGAAGTGAGGTGAGGCCCATCCATTCTGCCAATAAGCAATTAAACCCAGCAGAACATAAACAAAGGGGCCATTGAATATGACAGGGTAGAAATGGGTCAATGTAATGAAAACTAATCCAAAACAACTTCCACCTATAAAGCAGCTTTAATTTAGCAAGTATTGCAAGGTTAGTCATACACCACGGAAACAGGCCCTTCGGCCCAACTTGCCCACACCAACCAACATGCCCCATTTACACCAGTCCCTTTCCAGCGTTTGGCCCATATCCTTCTAAGCGTGACAGACACAAAACACTGGAGTAAATAAGCAGGACAGGCAGCTTTTTAATCTACCTGCACATAATCCATTTCTCTCCATTCTCTGGACGCTTAACTTCAGAACCGTTCCTGTACATGTACCTGTCCAAATGGGTCTTTTACATGTTGTTATAGTGCCTGCCTCAACTACCTCCTCTGACAGCTCGTTCCATATACCTACCACTCTTTGTGTGAAAAGGTTCAATAGACAATAGGTGCAGGAGTAGGCCATTCAGCCCTTCGAGCCAGCACCGCCAGGTATGATCCTGACTACAGGTGCTGTCTTTGACTCTTTCCCCCATCACCTGAAAGGAGTTTCAAAAGATTGCAGTAAATGACATACTGAAAGCAAATCAGGTAAGATGCATGACCACCAGATGATAAAAGCTCGACTATTGGAATTTTTAAGTAGAGTCTTAAGAGAAGTGTTTAAGGGAACCCCAAGGTTTAAATCTTATGCATCTGAAGGCAAGGTTGATGGAGCTTGAGAGAGTACTGGAGGATCGCTCCCAATATCAGAGTTCACTATGGCAGCATGGTAGCACAGCGGTAGAGTTGCTGCCTCACAACACCAAAGACCCAGGTATGATCCTGACTACAGGTGCTATCTTTGTGGAATTTGAATGTTCTCCCTGTGACCATGTGCATTTTCTCCAGGTGCTCCAGTTTCAAGATTCAATTTATTGTCACATGTACAAATTAAGGTAATGAAATTTGAGTTAACATACTGCCATACTAGGTAAAAAGCAACAAGACACACAGCCATATAAAATAAAATTTAACATAGGCATCCACCACAGCGAATTCCACATTCCTCACTGTGATGGAAGGCGAAAAATAGTTCAATCTCTTCCCTTCTTTGTTCACGCGGTCGGGGGCCTCGAGCCTTCCGTTGACGGGATGATCTTGACTCCCGTAGCCGGCGGTCGGGCCCCCGCGTCGGGGTGATCAAGCTCCTTCATCGGGGGAATCTCAGCTTCCCCCACGCCGGGCGATCTACCCGGGTCGGGGCTGGTCGAAAACCTGCGATTTGGAGCTCCCGACGTCGGTCTCTACCCGAGACTGTGAGCTCCTCAATGTTAAAGTCCGCAGTTGGAGCGTCGATCCCAGGCAAGGGATCGCACGCTCTGATGGTAAGTCCACGGTCCCGCGGTGGAGCTCAAAGTCAGTCCCGGGCAAGGCCTCCAGCTCCATGATGTTCGGCCGCCGAGCGACCGGAGATACGATCCGGAAAACAATCGCATCTCCAGCAAGGTAAGAGATTGAAAAAAGTTTCCCCCAACACCCCCCCCCCTCATAAAACAAACCGGAGAACATTAACACAAAAAAACAGACTGTTGGCGAGGCTGCCATGGCTGATGGCACCACCCCGCTTCCTCCATTCCAAGGTCGTGCAGGTTGTAGGTTACTTGGCATCTATAAAGTGCCCCTAGTATATAGGAAATAGAACTAACATGAACAGGTGATTGATGGTTGGCGTGGCCTCAGTGGGCCGAAGGGCCTGTTTCCACGCTGTACCTCTAAGCTCTAGGGTGAATAGAGAACAGGAAAGAACAAGATAATGAGTGCATTTTAAAACAAGTTTAAGAATTTTAAAACAAAAGGTGTTGCTTAATTATGATCCATTGCGGGTCAGCAAACAAATGAGTGCTGGGTGAACAGCATTTAGTGTAGGTCATGTTTACAAAATGAAGGGAGTGCTTTGGAATAAATGAGGCGAGAGGCCACAAAAGTCTGAGAGGTATTTAATCAGCAAGCGAGCAGAGGTTATGTTACCGGGATGGAAATAGATGGTTTCAGTAACAAGGTCTGAAACTTAACTCAAGACAGAACAATCAAGTTTGTGTTTGGCCAATTATCAAAGAGAGGGATGGGAGTGAATGGCTAGAAATATTGTGGCAGGAACTGAGGATGTAAAACTGATATCCGAAAACCCTGTGCATTGATAGATTACGTTTTGTACAATTGGTAGTATCAATGAATGAGCAGGAATGAACACAAAGTAATGGATCCCATTGAGTGCAGGCAGGTAGGGCAGGACAAAGAACAGTACAGCACAGGAACAGGCCATTCGGCCCACAGCATCTGTGCCGAATATGATGCCATGACCACTTCTTATCTACCTGCACATAATCCATATCTCTCCATTCCCTGCATATCCGCATGCCTATCCAAAAGTGTCTTAAATGTCACTATTGTATCGGCCTCAACCACCAACACTGGTAGTGTGTTCCAGGCACTCACCACCCACTGTGTTTCACAAAGTTGCCCATCACATCTCCTTTAAACTTTGCCCCTCTAACCTTAAAGCTATGCTCTCTGGTATTTGATTTTTTACATCCTGGGTAAAAGGTTCTGACTGTCTACCCGCTCAATTGGATATACTTCTATCAGGTCTCCCCTTAACTTCCTATATTCCAGAGAAAACAATGCAAGGCTGTCAAACCTCTCCCTATAGCGAATACCTCCAAATCCAGGAATCATTCTGGTAAACTATTTTCACTGTACCTCAGTGCATGTGACAATAAACTAACCTGAACTAAATCTCCTCTGAACCATTTCCAAAGCCTCCACATCCTTCCTGTCATGGAGCAACCAGAATAGCCAATACTCCAAATGCGACTTAACCGCTTCCAAATTCTACAATAAAAATCTTTACTCCAGTGTGAACACCAGATCAAGTTATTTATTGGCAGAATTGTGTTAACTACAAGCTCAAGGGACATCTCGGTCACTTACTAAAGTGAGCGCACTCTTACACTGACACCAACTAAGCATTAACTTCTGTTACTGCTGAGGTCCAATTCCAATACAAATTAATTCCCCTGCAGCCATGAGTTAGGATTAACATTCAGAGTAATAAGATTAACACATTTCATAGTTGAAACTATAGTTGGTGCTAATTTAGTTTTGAACCAAGGATCAACAAATGTCTAATGATCTTACTCTTTAATTAGTTACAGCTCAGCTTGCAATCCTTGAGACAGGGTTGGCTTTAATTCCCACTTTAGCACCAAAATCTAGGCTTGATAGTCCAGGACAAAAGAGGATTTGAATGGACACTGTCAAGTGCCTTGAAACAACCAGGTCAAAAGATATTGAATAAATTCAAGTTTCTTAAAAAAAACATACCAGGTATACCACACAATATTGTATTTTAAGACAAACAATTGATAGAACGAATTAACAAGTCAAAGATGCGAGGCAGAAATGCATCGGTTCACATTTTAGAATTTACAAAATTGAAATCTAGGAAGTAAGTCTCTGTTTATGATTTTATGCAGAGAAAATACCTACGGTGGACACTTGTAGATGGATACATTACCCAACACAGCAGTTTAAAGATCAACTTTGGGCTCCAATTTTAAACACATTTTAATTGATTGCTTTCCTGTAAACAATCTCCCTTCTATTAATCTTTGTCAGTCACTAGCTGCCAGGATTCAAGTCGTCAGAAATGAAAAACCTTTAGGGTATTCTGTGTTCCATCACGACTTGGGATGTTTGCCAAATAATTGGTGTTCACTAGCAAATAACCGTGGCCAAGGGAGTTGGCAAGTAGTCATCCAACAAATGTTTTCAGCTTTTCTACTTTGGCGTTGACATGTGTCTCTGGAACCTACTGAAGATTTTGCCAATCCGGATGTACGGTCCATTTTAACCAGAGAACAGCCGTGGCTTCTTGATCTGACGTTGCCCGTGCTTCAGCTCCATTTTAGCAGCTCTGCTACAGACTTACAGGACCCTGGTACAGAATTAAACGTCATACCGTGCCATTCTACGAGCCATGTCTAGTAATGCATTGAAGATCATTTGTCTAGCTATTCATTAACAATCACCAACCATACAATACTCACCAAATTCTCTGCATTTCAAAGTTGTGATCAGGATGCTGTACACAGCAAAGAGTTTTAGACAGCTAACAAGACCACTAGCCAATTCCAGCAGGCTGCCAGTCTGAACATGCAAGGCTCTGGCCCAAGTACCTTCAATTAAAGTCAGAAAATGCGTACAGTATACAAAAAAGTTTTTAATATACACTTATAAATGAGCAACGTTAGTCAGGTGACAAAAGAACAGTGCAGCAAGGAAAATACTAACTGAAAACCCAGATATTCTGGCTCGCTCGCTCGTTCCATCCCCCAAAATTCAGGGAGTGTCCTGACAGTTGACCAAAAGCTTTTTTCAACCTGGTCAAAAGATGAACGCTTGATTAAAATGCAATATTTACACTCTGACTTAAGATGTGCTTCATTCTTCAGCCCAAACATATTTGCTCGTTCTATACCAAGAATACGAGCATTGATCTCACTCATCAATTTAAAGTCAATAACTACATAGGAACATATTTTGGATAGTTAGTCCAAGGAGATTGAGGAAAATAAGAACCCACATCAGTTTCCTGCCCCAGGAAGCTATATATTTTTTGTGTTACCTTTCGTGGAACAAATGCACAGAAGATTCAGGATTCTCTTTTATAGCAATATATACAGGGCATTATAGTAGAGATACTGAGGATAATCAACTGAATAAATCTGTTTGATTTAGTGCTGATGTTGAGGAAAGGGGCTGGGGATTAAATCGGCAAACTTGGCTGCAGTTGAACCTAAAATCCGCAACTTGTGGTAGAAATTTAATTGAATCCAACTTACTGCCAAGCCTTGACTATCGTAGATCACGTGCACCACAACAGCAGGCAAAAATTGAAGCGTGATAGTTATTTTATAAAAATTATTCAATCCACCCAAGTCTGTCCATCAAGATATTTTTTCTGCATTAATCAATGGATTTTTTTTTGATCAATAAGCCATTTCCAAAGTACCTATCCTAACCATAGTTCAGATCAGTGAGATGTCGTCTGACTGGGAGAGGTTATCACGCTCCCAGCTGCCCTTTTACCAGGCTTCGAGAGGTCTTCTCTCGTCTTAAATGTCACATTACACCTGGATAACTGGAGGCTAGAAATGATCCCAGATAATAAATCAGGCAGATCACTCCAAATAATTACAGCATCTGCATCTTCCTACTGAAGAAATGAATTGCATAATGTGGCAAGAACCCACGTTAAATACCCAATGCAAAGGGAGATTTAGATGAAAGGCAAATCTCTCGTTACCACCACTTTTACCCACTGCAACTTTCTCTACTCCAATTCCACTCACTGACACTTCAAGATAGTTCTCCTCTGCCGAAAAAAGATTGGAATTCTGAGCAAGGCATAGAACATTTCACTCTTTGCACTAGCTAACAAAATAAGCTTGCGGCCCTCATGTATGTACCTGCTCAGTGGCAAATCCTTAAAAAAATGTAAATGGATTTTTCATAATACCCACCACTAGAAAACCTGAAATTTGATTAATGTTGAGAACTGGTTTCCTTTTGTTCTTGGGTCACTGAGAGAGAATAAAGATGCTTCAAGAATGGCAAAGCTTTAAAGGCAACTTAAAGTCAAGCAGCTAAACCCAGCTTTGTCAACTTAAATGCTGTCTTTATTAAAACAGAATTTAGAGGGGTAGCATTGATACAAAAATACAAGGCTGGTCACACAAATCCAAATGCAAGCACCTTTTCTGCTTATTTTGGAATAGCCCTAGTGAATTATGCTCATGAAGAAAATGCTCCTCTTTAGCATACGGTCTAACACTGCATCAGTAACAACCCTCCAAGCCAGGCACCTCCCTTCAGCATGAAACATGGCATAATCCAATAGGAAAGATACAACAATGCAATTTTCTGAAGTACCGGAACCCAATGTATTAACTATGTTCAATATTCAAAGACAAAGCCGCGTTGCTTGTTAGACGCACCCATCCAGGACAGTGGGCAGGGAATCACAGGTGCGGGTTAGTTCGAAGTACCCGCTTGAGCTCCATCAGCAGCTCCATCAGCATTTCCATCATCTGCATCTCCATTTCCTTTTTGCTTTTGCTGCATTATTTGGGCATCCCTGCAAAAATACAAATTATAAGCAACCACAATCATAATATTCTTCAAATACATTGAGAATACGACATGGCAATCCTTTACAGAGCAACTGCAACTTTGCAGATCGAGGCAGTAATAAGGAAATAAACAATTCCTCAACAAAATAGTCCAATGCCGAGAGTAGGCTTGTTTTTCGGCTGTTCTGGAGGTACAGAATTTTGATTTACACCAATCGTCATTTTAGATAAACCATTATTAAAAGCATAAGATATTTGAAAAACCTATCCACATGAAGAAAGCTGTAGATACTATTCACAGAGGGGAGACAAGAGACTATGCACATGTCAGTTCCCACTTCAACAGGCTCCTTGTGATGTCCAATACAAACTTTGTAATTTCCTGTAAAGTTATTTAATATAACTTATTTAATATAGTTATTTAATAATACTTTGGATTCATACTTAAAGGTTTCAAGGTCAGTTTATTGTCACATGTACTAAGTATTAAGCAGTCAGGAACTAGCAAACCTGCTATGTATTTCCAGTATTAATTGCTTTATTCTCTGCCGTCTCACTAATGGAGTCAGAGACGACATTCTTCCCTCTCTATATCTCTGGACTATCAGATGTTTGACTGAAATATTTATCAATTCAGCTAATATTGCAGGGTTTACCTCTCCTTTCTGGCTGCAGCAGATAAACCATCGGTCTTTCGTTTCCGCTTACTATCATTTGATTTTTTAGCGTTTTTCTGACGAGCAAGTTCTCGTTGATTACCACCTGAAAGGGGGAAAAGAAGCCCATGGTGACTGCCTTAGTTTGATGACCTTTGGTATCACAACAGCATTTCATCAAAAACAGTGGTTGTGCATTTTAAAAAGCTTCTGCAAAGGGAAGGAGGAAACATTTGAAACATTGCTTCCCCATGCTATCAGAGTTGTTATTATCTAATACATATATTTAAAACTTAAATCTTATTAATTATGCACAGAAATTAATACATAGGCTAAGTGGACAAAAATCCGACATTATACGTTGATCTTATTCCCAAAACGACACTTTTATTTTCATGCAATTCAAAACATTGCAATAATAACTTTAATCCACATGTCCGTTTTAGAAGTACAGTCTACCCTCATTATTATGAACCTATTTATAATGGTTTTTGGTGAGAGCTGACAAAATCTGTTGTAACCAAGGCGACTATTCATATCGGAAACAAAGGACTGGATTTGTTGTTTCACAGAGTGACCATTAGGTGGTTGGAGCAAATGCATTTTCATGAAAGTTCAGTATAGATTCTACACGGTGCGTCTTCTTTTATGTATGTTTATTGGTTGATCCCCCACCAGGAGGGCTTTAAGGCCTTCCTGGTAGGGGATGGAGGTGTAGAGTGACTGAATATCCATAGTAAAGATGAGGGAGTGGGAATTTGGAAAGCAGAAGTCATTAAAGAGGCAAATGAAGGGCATGTGAGGTATCTTGGACATAGGTCAGGAGAGATTGGACGGGGGGGGGGGGGGGGGGGGGGGATAGGGTGGAGTCGAGGTATGCAGAAATCATTTCCATGGGACAGGAGCAGGCAGAAACAACGGGTCTGCCGGGGCAGTTGTGTTTGTGGATTTTGGGGAGAAGGTAAAAACAGGCTGTTTGGGGCTGGGAAACGATAAGGTTGGCTGTGGAAGGCAGACAGCCAGAAGTGATGAAATCAGTAATGGTGCTTGAGATTAAGGCATGGTGCTCATCTGTGGGATCATCATATGTTAACCCACTCATTCCTGGGATCATTTCCAGATTCAGGGACTGTTTCTTCCCAGCTGTTATCATGCAACTGAACCACCCTATCACTAGAGAATGGTCCTGACCTCCCATCTACATTGTTGGAGACCCTCGGTCTATCTTTAATTGAACTTTGTCATGCACTAAACGTTATTCCCTTTATCCTGTATCTGTGCAATGTGGATAGCTTGATTGTAATCAAGTGTGGTCTTTTCGCTAACTGGTTAGCACTCAACAAAAGTTTTTCACTGTACCTCAGTATACAGGCCAATAACTAAACTAAACCTGCCTGCATTTAGCCCTTATCCCTCCAATCCTATCCATGTACCTGTCTAAATGTTTTTTTTAAAATAAGCTGAACTTTTTTGCTTGTTGCTTTACAGAGTACTATGTTCACATTATCTGTTGTGCTGCTGTGCAAGATTCTCATTGTTCTGTTTTGGGACACAAGACATTGACTCTTGAGAAGGAGTTAATCTCCCTATCCCCCTTCAGTTGCTTTACCAGGTGTCTGACAAACCTATTGAGCTCCATTGTGCAAGCTACAATTATCCCAATCTTCATAGCTCTCTGGAGGAGGCAATTACTGACTCTTTCCCCCACCGTACCCCAATCACGTTGAAATGGCTCTATCTCGAGATTGTTGACAAAGAAATATTGAAAACCTTATCATTGTAATCCCTCTGATTAGATACTCAGATATAGTAGAATATAAATCTGACTAAAAAACTATTCTCAATCTATTTACTTCTGACTATACTTCTAAATTTTGTCTTTAATTCACATTTGAAACAGACTTTGTTTAGCCAGTTTATTTGGCCATTGCTTGAGCCCTTATGTCTCCGAGATCTTCGGTTTCCTCCCACACTCCAAAGACGTACAGGTATGTAGGTTAATTGGCTGGGTAAATGTAAAAATTGTCCCTAGTGGGTGTAGGATAGTGTTAATGTACGGGGATCGTTGGGCGGCACGGACTTGGTGGGCCGAAAAGGCCTGTTTCCGGCTGTATATATATATGATATGATATGTCCAAGGATAAACATGAGCATAATGTAATTTTTAGCCACTGGCATGTCATTTTTTAGTGATCTGTTCAAGGAATTGGGTTCTTTGTTGCTATAATTATTATAGGTAATGATCTCCAAATGTCAGACCAATCCTTTACTGCTGCTCGGTGATGCAGTTAAGATTTGAATCACTCAATATAGTTGTACACTTCAAATTTGTTGATTTTCTTTATATTGTTAATGGTGTTTGCAATAACACTCAATTACAGTTAGATTGTTGGTACTGAATAAGATTGTCCAAAGCCTTCCTTCTGTAGAAATGTTATAAAAATGCAAATTAATAACAGTGCCAAAGAGCATCTTTCAGCATGTAACAGTTAATAGTGTAGGAATTACTTTAGCAATTGTATTTGTGCTCTGCTGATCACAAGGCAATCAGTACTGGGATGCAGTGTATTTATGTATAATTAGGTTTAGAAGTAGTGAATTCACACCAAATGGACAGTGCGCTTGTGAAAATACGAATAGCAGAATGTTCATTTCTGTAGGACAACACATTTTAGCTAGTTAATTTTGTTCATTGCAAATCTGCACCTCTGCCAAATTCTTGAGTAAGCATCTGTTGTTGATGGAGGTGGTGCTATGGAGTAGCTGACATTCCACTTTATCTCTCAGCTGCTCCCTGATGATCCAGTCTTGTGCTGAGATAATATTTTATTTGCTATTTGATAACAGGACTGGCAGTTCCTGGGTCAATGCATATTAATGCCTTTTAAGAAGTCAGTTTTAGTCTGTGTTTTCTTTGAAGCTCCTCAGATTATGGAAAATAAATCAATAACATAATTCTTGATTTTAATTAAAATTAAATTTTTGAACCTCCTTTTGAAAGGATTCTGAGCACCTCTGTTCTTGGATATAAATGAGTTTCATTTTCAATTATTAACAATCAAATTAATTTTGGAATAGGCTTGTTTATATTTGCAACCAGAAAATATTACTCTAAATTGATTTCAGTGTGCCTTGCTGAGACACATGACAGTTGATTTAATAATGGGCCATTATGTCTTTGAAACTCTAAATGCATGCTAGGTTTCCAAATTCATAAATGAATTGTTGACCTTTTGGGGAGCTTGGAAGCACTGTAAGTGATATATTATGTTCTATAAAATGTCTACAGTTCATGCAAAGCTTTCACTTCTAGCTACTTTTCAGTTCACTTCCAGCTATTTTTCAGTTCTATAATTGCCTTTTAGACTCTGATTGCATGCAGTCTATCTCATTTACAAATGCCACATTAATGCCACAATGTCAATGCAAGAAGCACTTAAATAGACCGAAAAGGGGAAGAGGGCATTTTGATGCATATAGAGTCATAGAACGATACAGTGTGGAAACAGGCCCCTTGGCCCAACTTGCCCACACCGACCATTCGGCCAACATGTCCCAGCTACACTATTCCCACCTGCCTATTTTGGTCCATATTCCTCCAAACCTGTCCTATCCATGTACTGTCTAATTTTCTTAAACTTTAGGATAGTCCCAGCCTCAACTTCCTCCTCTGGCAGTTTGTTCCATACACCCACCACCCTTTATGTGAAAAAAGTTACCCCTCAGATTCCTATTGAATCTTTTCTCCTTAAACCTATGTCATCTGGTCCTCAATTCACCTACTCTGTGCATCTACCTGATCTATTCCTCTCGTGATTTTATACACCTCTATAAGATCACCCCTCATCCTCCTGCACTCCAAAGAATAATGTCCCAGTCTACGCAACCTCTCCCTATAGTTCAGACTAGTCCTGGCAACATTCTCGTAAATCTTCTCTGCACCCTTTCCAGCTTGACAACATCTTTCCTATAACATGGTGCCCAGAACTGAACACAATACTCTAAATGCAGCCTCACCAACATCTTATACAACTGCAACATGACCGCCCAACTTCTATACTAAATACTCTTGCTGATGAAGGCCAATGTGCCAAAAGCCTTTTTGACCACCTTATCTACCTGCGCCTCGACCTTCAAGGAACTCTGCACCTGCACTCCTGGATGCCTCTGGTCAACAACACTCCCCAGACCCCTACCATTCACTGTGTGGGGCCTGCACGTTAGACTTTCCAAAATGCAACACCTCTGGCCCATATTTAATGGATCAATCTGACCCCTCTGAGAACTTGCACCATCACTAACGTGATGGGCATTCATGCTTTGTGTTGGATTTCCAGTTAATTTTGCTCAGATCTATATGACAATCTGAAATTTATTATGCTTTTGAAAGGTAAATTAGAATGTTTTTCTCGGTGTCTGCTACAGAATGGAAAAGGCAGCATAGTTCTGTGGCTTGTCACCCCATTCATTGTACACATAAGGTGACTGCTTAGTTACTAGTTGCAAATTTATTGTGCCAATCTGTAGATTTTATTTTCTGGGATTATTTCTGGAACATTTGACTGTATGTGACTTTCTCTGCAGATCTATATTATTCCTAAATGGCTGCTTGGCTTGAATACAAACTCAAGGCAAATACCCGTGGTTCCCAAAACCCTTTTTGTCCAAAGTACCACTTCATCATATTGTTAAGTGAAATATTGTTGTTATCCCCCTAGCACCGCCCCTTTCTCCGTCCTATATTTAAATTATTCTAAAGGTGAAGATTCCTCTATCAAGAGGAATGGGTGGTGCTTGTTCATCTGGCCCAGACCCCTCAGTTTTATACACTTTGAATCAAATAAACTAGTCTAATTGATCTATTAATTAAAATTCTGCACCTCATATATATCTCCTCTTTAACATCTAGTATTGTCCCGTTCCTCTAGAACTTGACACGGTAGTCTAGCAATGGTCTAAACTAGTGCGCTGTTCAATTCCAAAGAAACAGACTATTGACTGATGTCCATTACAAACCCACTGACTCCCACAACTATCTCGACTACACTTCTGCCCTCCCTGCTTCCAGCAAAGACTCTATCCCGTACTCCCAATGCCTCCGTCTATCCAAGATGAGGTGTTCCATACTAGAATATCTGAGATGTCCTCATTCTAGAGGGAACGGGGGTGCCCCTCTCCCATCATAAATGAAGCCCTCACTCGTGTCTCCTTGGTAACCCGCAGCTCCGCCCTTGCTCCCCCTCGTCGCAACAGAGACAGAGTCCCCCTAGTCCTTACCATCCACCCCATCAACAGTCGCATACAACACATAATCCTCCGAAGTTTCCATCACCTCCAACGGGATCCCATCACTAGCCACATTTTCCCATCTCTACCCCTTTCCACCTTCCGCAGAGACCGTTCCCGCCGCAGCTCTCTGGTAAACTCATCCCTTCCCACCCAAATCACCCCCTCCCTAGTACCTTCCCCTGCAACCGCAAAAGATGCAAGACCTGTCGCTATACCTCCTCCCTCGACTCTGTCCAGGGACCCCGACAGTCCTTTCAGGTTAGGCAGAGGTTCACTTGCACCTCCTCCAACCTCATCTACTGTATCCGTTGTTCAAGATGTGGACTCTTATACATCGGCGAGACCAAATACAGACTGACAGTTTCCTTTATCATTATTACTTTTTTGCATATTTTTCATTAATTTTTCTTTATTTCTCATCACCGTCTATATCTCTCATTTCCCTTATCCTTAACCAGTCTGAAGAAGGGTCTCGACCCGAAACGTCGGCCATTCCTTCTCTCCAGAGATGCTGCCTGTCCCGCTGAGTTACTAAGTTTTTTGTGTCTACCTCGGTTTAAACTAGCATCTGCAGTTCCTTCTTAAATATATAATGAGCGTTTGATGGCACTGGGCCTGTGCTCGCTGGAGTTTAGAAGCAAGAAGGGAGATCTCATTGAAACAAACTGAATAGTGAAAGTTTTGGACAGAGTCAATGTGGGATGTTTCCATTAGTGGGTGAGTCCAGGACTAAAGTTTTAGGCCTCAACATTAAAGGACATTCCTTTTGGAAGGAGTTGAGGAGGAATTTCTTTAGTCAGAGGGTGGTGAATCAGTGGAATTCTTTGGCAAAGATAGAAAGATTCTTGATTAGTACAGATGTCAGAGGTGATGGGTTGAAGTCAGGAGAATGGGGTTTGGAGGGAGAGATAGATCAGCCATGATTGAATTCTGTGGCAAAGAATTCCACTGATTCACCACCCCCTGACTAAAGATTCACCACAGTCTTTCATTGTTCTATCTGGGACATATGACAACAAAACACTCTTGACTCTATGACCATCTCTTTAATCTCCCCCTATCTCTTTAATCTCCCCATCTCTTTAATCTCCCCCTCCTCTTTAATCTCCCCCCTCCTCTTTAATCTCCCCCTCCTCTTTAATCTCTCCCTCCTCTTTAATCTCCCCAATTTCTTTAATCTCCCCATCTCTTTAATCTCCCCCTCCTCTTTAATCTCCCCAATTTCTTTAATCTCCCCCTCCTCTTTAATCTCCCCCCTCCTCTTTAATCTCCCCCTCCTCTTTAATCTCTCCCTCCTCTTTAATCTCCCCAATTTCTTTAATCTCCCCATTTCTTTAATCTCCCCCTATTTCTTTAATCTCCCCCTATTTCTTTAATCTCCCCATCTCTTTAATCTCCCCAATTTCTTTAATCTCCCCATTTCTTTAATCTCCCCCTATTTCTTTAATCTCCCCCTATTTCTTTAATCTCCCCATCTCTTTAATCTCCCCCTATTTCTTTAATCTCCCCTCCTCTTTAATCTCCCCTCCTCTTTAATCTCTCCCTCCTCTTTAATCTCCCCAATTTCTTTAATCTCCCCCATCTCTTTAATCTCCCCCTACCTTTAATTACCCCCTCCACTTTAGTCTCCCCTTTATCTCTTTAAACTCCCCCCTCTCCTTTAGTCTCCCCTATCTCTTTAATCCCCCCTCCCCTTTAATGGCCCCCTCCCCTTTAAGGGCCTGGTTTGGGCCGACTTCTATCCCGCGGTGTTTACGTGGCAGGAGAAGGCGCCATGGCGGAGGTCGCCGTCAACACGGCGGCTCTGGGTGAGCCCCCCCCCCCCCCCACGTTGGGTCTCGCCGGTCGGTGTTAGCGGGGATGGGGGCATCATCGATCGGCCGGCGGGCGGGCGGGCGGGCCGGCGGGTGTGAGCCGTGCGGCCTACCGCGACTTGCCCCTCACTCCCTCAGCCTCAGACAGGGACTCACGGGTCATGGTTGGCCGCGCCTCGTCGCTGCTCCTCCCGCCGCCGCCGCCGCCGCCGCCTCACGGACCGTCCGTCCACTCTTGCCACTGCTGTTGTCGTTGCCCCCGCCTCACGGACCGTCCGCCCGCCGCTCTTGTCCCCGCCCCCTCCCCCTCCCCCTCCCCCTCCCCCCATCGCCCGCCCCCACACCCTCCCCCATTGGCCCCCGCCAGCCCCTTCACCCGCCCATTGGCCCTTTCCCCTGTCAATCACTGAACATCACGTGGGGCCTGACGGAAGGCGGGCGCCGCCCATTCGGCCCCTCGCCTCTGCTGCTAGCCCAGTGTGTGCTGGTTAGGAATCTGCCCCCACAAGCACTTTATGTTCAGTTTAATTTTGTTGTTTAGTTTCAATGTTTAAGTTAGTTTAGTTTGAATTTTTAGTTTAGTTTAATAGTTTAGTTTAGTTTAAATGTTTAGTTTAGTTTAATAGTTTAGTTTAGTTTAATAGTTTAGTTTAAATGTTGATTGAGAATGATCAGCCATGATCACATTGAATGGCGGTGCTGGCTCGAAGGGCCGAATGGCCTCCTCCTGCACCTATTGTCTATTGTCTATTGTTTAGTTTAAATGTTTAGTTTAGTTTAAATTAGTTTAGTTTAAAAGTTTAGTTTAGTTGCTTAGTATAAATTAGTTTAGTTTAAAAGTTCAGTTTAGAAGTTTAGTTGAGTTGCTTAATTTAAATTAGTTTAGTTTAAATTAGTTTAGTTTAAATTAGTTTAGTTTAAATTAGTTTGGCTTAAATTAGTTTGGTTTAAATTAGTTTGGTTTAAATTAGTTTGGTTTAAATTAGTTTGTTTAAATTAGTTTGGTTTAAATTAGTTTGGTTTAAATTAGTTTAGTTTAAATTAGTTTTTTAAAATTAGTTTGGTTTAAATTAGTTTAGTTTAAATTAGTTTAGTTTAAAAGTTTGGTTTAGTTTAATTGGTTAGTTTGTTTTGTTTAGTGCATTTAGGTTCTTTAGGTTAGATGGAAGGGAAGAGATTGAACTTTTTTTCGCCTTCCATCACAGTGAGGAATGTGGAGGTGTCACTGGTGGATGTTCATGTTGAAATGTATTTTGTGTGTTCTGTTGCTTTTAATTGGTATGACTGTATGGCAAAACAAATTCCTCGTGTGTTGCAAAACATACTTGGCTAATAACGTATGATTATGATTAGATGTTTAGTTTAATTAGTTTTTGTTTTGTTTAGTAATTTAGATTTGTTTAGTAGTATCGTTTATTATCATCATGTGTGCTGAGGTAGTGAAAAGCTTTGGAGATAGTGTGGAAACGGGCCCTATAGCCCCTTGCCTTTGCTGCTAGTTCAGTTTGTGTTAGTTCAGACATCTGCTCCACTACGCATTTTGTGCCCTGTTTAGTTCTTTACTTTGGTTTAGTTTAGCTGTTTAGTTTAATTGTTTAGTTCAGTTGTTTTGTTTTGTGTAGTTTAGTTGTTTATTATTATCATGTGTAGTGAGGTACAGTGAAAAGCTTTTTTGTTGGTAAATTACTCCAGCATTTTGTGTCTATTTTTGGTATAAACCAGCATCGGCAATTGTTCTTTAATTACATAAAGTACAGACTCTACAAGTATGATAATCCAGCACCTTTGGGACTTTCACATCCGCTTCTCATGATTATTGGATGGTTTTGTAGTGAGTCCGTATGTCCCTACAGTTTAAGTTTTAGTTTAGCTTAGTTCACTGACAACGTGTATCGAGGTACAGTGAAAAGTTTTTTTGTTGCGTGCTATCCAATCAGCATAAAGACTATACATAATTGCAATCGAGCCGTCTACAGTGTGCAGATAAAGGATAAAGGGAATAATGTTTAGTGCAAGGTGAATTCCAGCAAAGGCTGATTAAAGCTAGTCACTAGTTCCACCTGCTCGTGCTTGGCCCATATCCTTTTAAATCCATCGTATCCATGTACTCTCTTAAATGTTGTGATAGTACTTTTTTAAAGTGTTAATGGAGTCAATAGTTTGTGTCTCGTCCTCTACAACACACAGCGTAGAAACAGGCCCTTCGGCTCACCGAGTCCATTCTGACCAGCAATCACTCGTATACTACTTCTATTCTCCACAGTTCAAAACATAAAAACAAACATACAATATAGTGCAAAGACAAAAACGTTGCCCCTTAACTCTTCACGTTGTATATCGATAATTTGGATGAGGGATTGAAGACTTTGTGGCTAAGTTTATGGATGATATGAAAATAGGTGGAAGAGCAGGTAGTGTAGAGAAAGCAGGGACTCTGCAGAAGGACTTGGACAGGTTAGGAGAGTGGGCAAATAAATGGCAGATGGAATATAGTGTAGCAAAGTGTGGAGTCATGCATTTTGGTAGTAGGAATAAATGTGTAGACTATTTTCAAATGGGGAAAGAATCCAGAAATCGGAGGTGCAAAGGGACTTGGGAGTGCTGGTGCAGTATTCCCAAATGTTAATCTGCAAGTCAAATTGGTAGTAAAGAAAGCAAACTCGATGCTAGCATTTATTTCAAGAGGGCTTGTTTACAAAAACAGGGATGTAATGCTGAGGCTCTATAAGGCGCTGGTAAGGCCGCATTTGGAATATTGTGAGCAATTTTGGGCACCATATCTGAGGAAGGATGTGCTGAAGGGCCTGTTCCGCACTGTATCTCTAAAATCTAAAACTAAAAAAAAATTAGATCATGTAGGGACAATCATCACAGAAGCTAATTAACCTACAAAACCTGCACGTTTTTGGGGTGTGGGAGGAAACTGGAGCAACCAGAGGAAACCCACAAACTCACATGGTCGCAGGGAGAACGTGCAAACTCTGCACAAATGTCACCCATAGTCAGGATTGAACCGGGGTCTCTGGTGCTGTGAGGCAGCAACTCCACCACTGTGCCACCCATATAATTATGCTTGTAATGAAAATGTACGATGCGCATTCACACATATGAAATAGGTCTTTGAAACTCTGATATTGAATGCAAACACACAAATTAGATAAGAGCACATTTATTTTCCACTCTTTAATGAATCCATCAATTATGTGTTAAAAATGTCCAGTGGAAGAACGGTCCACAGGGTAGCTGATTATCCACATATATTACTATAACTATATTTGCAAAGTGCCACTTATTAGATCGTTTAGATCTTCTGTAGCTGAAAACATACGAAATAGCCGGAGAGAACAAGCATGAAATTCATGAATACCTCCTTGATATGCTTCCTCCACAACTCTTCACTGACTCCAAAATAAAATGCTGTGCTGCTATTGTCCAAATTAATAGACATGAGAATTGTTTGAGTCAGACAAAATACTGACACTAACTCATGAAATTTGTTCATCGATTCTTATAGCCTGAAAAAATATTTCCAGCCTACTGTACATCAGCAGAAGAGAACTCTGAAGTATCTTAACCAGTCTTATTAATTGTAGAATGATTGAAAACTTTCAAAGCAATGAAATGAGCTTGAAAATATATTCACAATAGCATAAAATTAAATTTTAGCTTAGTGTAGAGATACAGAGCAGAAACAGGCCATTCGGCCCAAGGAGTCTCTGCCAACCATTAACACTACCCTACACACGCCTTACAGGTATACCAAGTCAACTAACCTACAAACCTGTACGTCTTTGGAGTGTGGGAGGAAACCAAGGATCTTGGAGACAACCCTTGCGGTCATGTGGAGAACGGACAAACTCTGTACAAACGGCACCCATAGTAAGGTTTGAACCCGGATCTCTGGCGCTGCAAGCGCTGTAAGGCAGCAACTCTACAGCTGTAATAGACAATAGGTGCAGGAGGAGGCCATTCGGCCCTTCAAGCCAGCACTGCCATTCAATGTGATCATGGCTGATCATTCTCAATCAGTACCCCGTTCCTGCCTTCTCCCCATACCCCCTGACTCCTCTATTCTTAAGAGCTCTATCTAGCTCTCTCTTGAATGCATTCAGAGAATTGGCCTCCACTGCCTTCTGAGGCAGAGAATTCCACAGATTTGCAACTCTCTGACTGAAAAGGTTTTTCCTCATCTCAGTTCTAAATGGCCTACCCCTTATTCTTAAACTGTGGCCCCTGGTTTTGGACTCCCCCAACATTGGGAACATGTTTCCTGCCTCTAACGTGTCCAACCCCTTAATAATCTTATACGTTTCGATATAAGATTTCGATACGCACCGCCGTGCTGGGCTGGCATTCTAATAATGTCTATTTAAATAGGCATGTATCTAGTGGAAGTCATTGTTCAATGACCAGCTATTTTTGTTAAGCATTTGTACAATTTGATTTGTCAAAGGTAGACACAAAATGCTGGAGTAACTCAGCAGGTCAGGCAGCATCTCTGGAGAGAAGGAATGGGTGACGTTTCGGGTCGAGACCCTTCTTCAGACATACTTGCTATTGTGTCATGTGTGCTTCCTGCACTCTAGGAAGGATGTTATTGCTCTGGGAAGAGAGCAGAGAAGATTTACAAGGATGTTGCCAGGACTTGAGGACCTGAACTATCGGGAAAGGTTGGGCAGACTAGGACTTTATTCCATGGAGCACAGGAGGCTGAGGGGTGATCTTATAATAATAATAATAATAATGCATTACATTTATATAGCGCTTTTCAAACACTCAAATACGCTTTACAGGGATTTCTAGAACATATAGAAGTGAATAAATAGATAAATATGTAAACGAACAGAAAAAGGAGACAGAAGGTGAGGTGACCTTCAGTGGTTGAAGGCAGTGCTGAAAAGGTGAGACTTCAGTGATGTTTTGAATGTGGTGAGTGAGGAGGAGTCTCTGACGGTTTGGGGTAGTGAGTTCCATAGGGTGGGAGCAGCGATGGAGAAAGCCCTGTCCCCCCAGGATCTGAGTTTGGTCCGGATGGGGGGGGACAGGAGATTGGCAGCAGCAGAGCGGAGGGTGCAGGTGGGAGTGTGCCTGTGGAGGAGGTTATAGAGGTGTATAAGATCATGAGGGGAATAGAAAGGGTGAATGCACAGAGTCTCTTACCCAGAGTAGGGGAAATCAAGAACCTGCAGACATGGGTTTAAATTGCGAGGGGAAAGATTTAATAGAAATCTGAAGGGCAACCATTTCACACAGAGGTTGGTGGGTATATGGAAGGAGGTGGTTGAGGCAGGGACCATAACACCATTTAAAATACATTTGGACATGTACATGGACAATAATGGTTTGTAGGGAAATGGGCCAAATGCAGGAAGGAGATTCTGGATGAGTACGGGTGTCGGGTTATGGGGAGAAGGCAGGAGAATGGGATTGAGAGAGAAGGATAGATCAGCCATGATTAAATGGAGGAGTAGACTTGATGGGCCGAATGGCCTAATTCTGCTCCTATAACATGAACTTATGAGGAAGGATTAGTGTAGCTGGGGCATTTGGGCAAGTTGAACCAAAGGGCCTGATTCCATGCTGTATGACTGTAACTCCATGACTTCTCAGTGATGTACAGCATTGTAATGAACAAGCTCTGTTTAACAGCATTGATTATTATATAGTGAATTGCTTGGTTGCTGGACTGATTCAACATTACAGTTCTGTTTGGCAAGCAAAACACAGAAATTCACCTCTGTATTGATTTTAGGTGCTGCTTAAAAAATTCTATACTCTAATTGAGCAAAAAGCTATTTAATAACGTAGTTTCAATTCTCTCCTCACCCCACCTTTACCTCTCCTTGTAATATATATCAAGATTGGAAAATGTATACATGTTGGTTTATCCCAGAGCAAACTCATCCAAATTAGACCCATCTTCTCCTCAGGTCATTTGTGTGTCTGCGCCAGTCTGCTGTTAGTTTAGTCCTTTGCTGCCAACACAACTGTGGTCACCACACATCCAATAGCCACCATCGCTGACCCGAAAAGCCACTTCCATGGGACAGCCTGAAACACAACGTGGAGTTTAGTGACAGGAAGCAAGCTTGTTTCAGAATGCTCTTCTTATTTTGGATTAAAAAGGCAGACTCTGTACCGAAGCAGATTCTTCTGCAGTTGGAGGATTTACTCTTTTCAGCAAAAAGAGCTTTGCTGAACCTTTCTGCCACTTACTGGTCTTTTCCTTCGGGGTGTGTGTATGGCCAGCCCGTTTCTTAACCAGTTTGGAAAGTTCTACATGAATGGCCTGGTGAAAAAAAAAAGAGAGATATCTATTTATCATCGGTTGAGTATTAGACATGGAACATAGACCATAGAACTTAGAACTTAGAACATGGAACAGTACAGTTCAAGAATAGCCCCTTCAACCCGCAATGTCTGTGCCAAACATGATGCCAAGACCATCTTGGCGGCACGGTGGCACAGCGGGTAGAGTTGCTTCTTACAGCGCCAGCCACCCGGGTTCGATCCTGACTGCAGGTACGGTCTGTACGGAGTTTGTGCGTTCTTCCCGTGACCTCCATGAGTTTTCGCCCGGTGCTCCGGTTTCCTCCCACACTTCAAAGACGTACAGGTTTGTACGTTAATTGGCTTGGTAAAATTGTAAATTGGCCCTAGTGAGTGTAGGATAGTGTTAATGTGCTGGGATCGCTGGGCGGCACTGGCTCGATGGGTCGACGGGCCTGTTCCCACGCTGTATCTCCAAACTAAACTAAACCATCTCTCATCGATCTTGTAGCGACCATAGGGATTGGTCCTGAGAGTCGAACCCTCGGATTGGCCAGCAAGGTCACGTGGTGGTTTTGGCGCCCAAAACCAGTCAGTTGGAAGAGGACTTTGATGTGAATAGTTTGAGTTTAATGGTCATCTGCGATCTCGGTTGTTATCTTTTGTAACTGAATATTGCTACCGCAATAAACTTCTTTGACAAAGTTACAAGCCTTCAGACTCGCCATAATCTACACATTATCCATATTCCTCCAGTCTCTGCATTTCCATGTACCTATCCAAACGTCTCTTAAATGCCACTATCATATCTGCCTCAATCACCAATCTCAGCAGTGTGTTTCAGGCACTCATTGACCCGCTGAGTTACTCCAGCACTATCTTCAGTATAAACCAGCATTGTAGTTCCTTCCCACACTTAATTTCCTGACGCTAATGCAGAAATTGAATTTTTAAAACTTCCACCAGGGGTCGGTCTTCACCTGTAATTCATGACACATGTCAGACTCTAAAATATATCCCAATCACTGATGTGAAGTGAATGTGAAGAATGTTTTGCAAGAATGTTTTTATGTGGCACCCTTATTTAGTCAGAGGGTGGTGAATCTGAGGAATTCATTGCCACAAAAAGCTGTGGAGACCAAGTCAGTGGATATTTTTAAGGCAGAGATAGATAGATTCTTGATTAGTACGGGTGTCAGGGGTTATGGGGAGAAGGCAGGAGAATGAGGTTAGGAGGGAGAGATAGATCAGCCATGATTCAATGACGGAGTAGACTCGATGGGCCATTGGGCCTAATTCTGCTCCTATCACTTATGAGTTAATGGCACAGCCAGTGGAACATCTGCCTTGCAGCTCGGGTGACCCAGGTTGACCCAGGTTTATTCCTGACCCCGTGCTGTCCATGTGGAATGTTCTCACTGTGACTGCGTGATTTTGCGTGACTGTTCCGGTTTCCTCCCACACCCCCAAAGACGTGCTGGTCAGTAGATTATTTGGCCCCTGTAAATTCCCCACTGTGGGTGATGGCAGAACCTGGGGGGAATTGATGGGATCGTGTGAAGAATTAAATAGAATGAATGCAGATGGCTGCTTAATGGGCAGTATGGACTCGATGGGCTGAAGGGCCTGTTCCGTGCTGGATGACTCTGTGCGTGTTTCTTTCACCCACAAGCCCCCCCACAGGTTGACCTTGCGTGATGTAGATTTACTTTTACTTCTCATATTTCTACCTACTTTTCTCACCTTTCAAGAGTTTAATCACTATCTGCTACTGATAATCTGCCTTGGCCCAATAGGTAGCATGCTGGAACTGGAATCCGAAGATTGTAGGTGCAACCCCCCCCTAGAGTCTGTTGCTCTAGTCCATTAATAGGAAATCCTGCTCTGTTTACTTTCCACTTTCGCGCGGAAACAGGCCCTTCGGCCCACCGAGTCCTCGCTGACCAGCGATCACCCCGTACACTAGCACTATCCTACACGCTAGGGACAATTTACAATTTTGCAGAAGTCAATCAACCTACAAACCTGCACGTCCTTGGAGTATGGGAGGAAACCAGAGCACCTGGAGAAAACCCACACGGTCACGGGGAGAACGTGCAAACACCGTACAGACAGCACCTATAGTCAGGATGGAACCTGGGTCCCTGGCACTGTGAGGCAGCAACTCTACCACTGTGCCATGGTGCTGCCCAAAAGAGGTACATTCGTTCCAACAAGTCATTTACATATGAATATTCCTTTACATATGAATATTCACTGTAGGTTTGGGCAGCATTGACTAATATTTTATCTTTCGCCACATCATTAAAAGTAGATGATTTGGTCTTTATTGTGGGTTTGAGAGATCTTGCTATGTGTAATTGAGCTGTTGTGTTTTCAATCTTAAAAATGACTACAGTTCATTATTTACACAGTGCATTGACAGGTCATGACATGAAAAATGAACATAATAAAAGAAAGTTCATTCCCTCTGTATTCCCCTGCTTGACCTATGCATGAAAAGACTCTCGAACCACAAGGTGAATCGTTCATTAGACATCTGTTTACAACAATTCATTTCACAGTGATGCTTCATGATCTTGACATCTCTTGCTGTTAATTCTCTTGATGAAAACCTACACCAATCCCTCTGAAAACAGAACAGAGGCAAGGTGTGACTGTCTACTTAAAAAATAAAATTCTAAAGCTTAAATAGCTCCTAATCTAAACTAGCTAGGGAACAGTAAGGATAGTGATTGAGGTTTGAGTTTATTATTGTCACGTGTCCTGAGGTGCAATTTCCACTCAGAGTGCTCTGGGCGTTAGGATTTAGAGAACCTGACTAAGGGTGCTGTCTGTACGGAGTTTGTACGTTGTGACCGCGTGGGTTTCCTCCGGGTGCTCTGGTTTCCTCCCACACTTAAGTGAAGTACAGGTTTGTTGGTTAATTGACCTGTTAATTGTCCCTAGTGAGTGTAGGATAGAACTAGTGTACGGGTGATCGCTGTACGTTTTGGTGGATTGTGTGAGGAAACCGGAGCACCCGGAGGAAACCCACGTGGTCACCTGGAGAACGAACAAACTCCGTACAGACAGCACCCGTAGTCAGGATTGAACCCGGGTTTCTGGTGCGGAGAGGCAGCAAATCTACCGCTGCACCACTGTGCCGCCCTAAATATTGTCCAACAATAAACTGCTCCACACACTGCAATATTTTCAGCCATATCCAGTATGAATGTGGAGTAATTGGTTCATGTTACATGTTCTGTTTTCATCATTCTGCTTCAGTGAGGTGTATTTGTGGCAACAAGCTTTGGAGTATAAATAAGTATGACATGACATGGGATAAAATGACATGGATTATCTTGAATCATCTCCACAGATGGCTGCCTGTGTAAGCACAACCTGTTCTGGGAAAGGTCTCGTTTAGTTTAGTTTAGAGATACAGCAGGGAAACAGGCCCTTCGGCCCACTGAAGATAGACACAAAATGCTGGAGTAACTCAGCGGGTCAGGCAGCATCTCTGGGGGAAGGAATGGGTGACGTTTCAGGTCCAGACCCTTCTTCGGCCCACCGAGTCTGCACCGACCAGTGGTCCCCGCACACTAACAATATCCTACACACACACTAGGGGCAATTTACATTTATACCAAGTTAATTAACCTACAAACCTGTACGTCTTTGGAGTGTTGGAGGAAACCCACGAGGTCACAGGGAGAACGTGCAAACTCCGTACAGACAGCACCCGAAGTCAAGATCGAACCCGGGTCTCTGGCGCTGTAAGCAGCAACTCTACCACTGCGCCACCGTGCCGCCTTCTCTATTTAAGAGTGCCAGGCTGTGTTGTAATTCAGAAGCACTTCAGTGTATTTAGTTTGTTCACAGATTGCTTTAAGTTGCAGCATTGTGTATTTGTAGTTCCTGTGTGGGGACGTAAGATATCTTTTGCAAGCTGCAAAGAACCTTTGATACTCGAAAGGCCGCAAAGGAAGGAGAGACTGTACTTCTTACAGTAATGTTTTGGTACGGATTAGTTATTTAAGCTCCAATCGTTAAATGATGTTTGTTTCTTACTGTGGACACTGGAGGATTGGGGTCAGTGGAACATAACAAAGCCTGATTACCCAGAGTAATGAGAGCATTTATATCATTAAACCTCACTACAAATATCCCTTCTCTAGCACGTCCTTTAGGCTTTAGAGATGCTGTGTGGATACAAACCCTTCGGCCGACCAGCGATCACCCCGTACACCAGCACTATCCTGCACACACTTATAGGGCCAATTTACAATTTTTGTACCAATGCCAATTGACCTATAAACCTGTTGGTCTTTGGAGTATGGGAAGAAACCGGAGAAAACCCACGCGGTCACGTGTATAATGTACAAAATCCGTACCGACAGCACCTGTAGTCAGGATCGAACCCGGGTCTCTGTGCGGCAGAAACTCTATCGCTGTGCCACCGTAATATATCCTGTACTATTAGTACATCCTGTTTTCAGGCAATAATATTATTGCACCCTGACAAATGCTATCTCTAATCCTCTTGGAAAGGTACACACTGATTTCCTTGTGCATCTGTGCAAAGATTAAAAAGGAGATTAGAGCATTTCTTTACCTTTGTGCTTGGTTCGAGTTTCAACGCTCGCATGAGTGTTTCCATTGCTGCTTCATAGTCACCCTGTTCTGATAACAACTGCAGTACAATCAAAAACAGAATAAATCACAGGAAGGAGACAAAAAATAAATATAACAACTTTTGCTATTCTTTGGTCACGGGTGGACTAGCAGTTTGTCTGTGTGGAAATTTAATTTAAAAGAAATCATTTTTAAAGGCTTCACAGGGCATCTTGAAGCACAATGATGTATAACTCGACACTGACTATAATCCAGGGTTATCTAAAGGTCAGAGGCAGCTCCACTTAAGGGCCTGTCCTACTTAGGCGATTTTTTTGGTGACTGCCGGCGACTGTCAAAGTCAATAGACAACAGGTGCAGGAGTAGGCCATTCGGCCCTTCGAGCCAGCACCACCATTCAATGTGATCATACAATAGACAATAGGTGCAGGAAGAGGCCATTCGGCCCTTGGAGCCAGCACCGCCATTCAATGTGATCATGGCTGATCATTCTCAATCAGTACCCCGTTCCTGCCTTCTCCCCAAACCCCCTGACTCCGCTATCCTTAAGAGCTCTATCCAGCTCTCTCTTGAATGCATTCAGAGAATTGGCCTCCACTGCCTTCTGAGGCAGAGAATTCCACAGATTCACAACTCTCTGACTGAAAAAGTTTTTCCCTCATCTCAGTTCTGGACAAATCTTTTGTTTGTTTGTTTGTTTTTATGTCTTTGAGTATCCTGAAAAGCGCTATATAAATTAAATGTATTATTATTGTTATTATTAAATGGCCTACCCCTTATTCTTAAACTGTGGCCCCTGGTTCTGGACTCCCCCAACATTGGGAACATCTTTCCTGCCTCTAACGTGTCCAACCCCTTAATAATCTTATACATTTCGATAAGATCTCCTCTCATCCTTCTAATTTCCAGTGTATACAAGCCTAGTCGCTCCAGTCTTTCAACATATGACAGTCCCGCCATTCCAGGAATTAACCTAGTAAACTCACGCCCTCAATAGCAAGAATATCCTTCCTCAAATTTGGAGACCAAAACTGCACACAGTACTCCAGGTGCGGTCTCACTAGGGCCCTATACAACTGCAGAAGGACCTCTTTGCTCCTATACTCAACTCCTCTTGTTATGAAGGCCAACATTCCATTGGCTTTCTTCACTGCCTGCTGTACCTGCATGCTTCCTTTCAGTGACTGATGCACTAGGACACCCAGATCTCGTTGTACGTCCCCTTTTCCTAACTTGACACCATTCAGATAATAATCTGCCTTCTTATTCTTACTACCAAAGTGGATAACCTCACACTTATCCACATTAAACTGCATCTGCCATGCATCCGCCCACTCACACAACCTGTCCAAGTCACCCTGCAACCTCATAGATCTTCCTCACAGTTCACACTACCACCCAGCTTTGTATCATCTGCAAATTTGCTAATGGTACTTTTAATCCCTTCATCCAAGTCATTAATGTATATTGTAAATAGCTGCGGTCCCAGCACCAAGCCTTGCGGTACCCCACTAGTCACTGCCTGTCATTCTGAAAGGGACCCATTTATCCCCACTCTTTGCTTTCTGTCTGTCAACCAATTTTCTATCCATGTCAGTACCCTACCCCCAATATCATGTGCTCTAATTTTGCTTACTAATCTCCTATGTGGGACCTTGTCGAAGGCTTTCTGAAAGTCGAGGTACACCACATCCACCGGCTCTCCCCTGTCCATTTTCCTAGTAACATTCTCAAAAAATTCCAGAAGATTAGTCAAGCATGATTTCCCCTTCGTAAATCCATGCTGACTCGGAACGATCCTGTTACTGCTATCCAAATGCTCCGCATTTTCGTCTTTTATAATTGACTCCAGCATCTTCCCCACCACTGATGTCAGACTAACTGGTCTATAATTTCCCGCTTTCTCTCTCCCTCCTTTCTTAAAAAGTAGCAGATCGCCGAACTTTTCTTTTACCCGACGACAATGGCCACGACAATGCCGAGTCAGGTCGCGATTACAGCGTCTTCTGAAACATCGCGAAAATCCCCATGCTGTCAATGCTTCTCCGGCGTCCTGGTTTTCGCTGAAATCACTGACAAGTCGGAAAGTACTTGAGAGTTTTGAACTATAACATCTTGTATGGGTTACTTAAAAACCAAGCTTTACTGGAACAAGGAATAAACCGAATTTACTTCCAGTTTACAAATAGCTGTATTAATAAAATTAATTTAAAAAGTGGTTCAGTGGATTTTTGTGAATAGTGTGTGGGCATTCTTTGAAAATGTACGGGAGATGCATATCTGGTTTCTGGGTTGAATATCTAGGTTTGGAGCCCACTTTAAATGTAATGGCTGAGGCCAAAAACATCGCAAAAATTCCCACGCTTACCTGACCGTCAAACTGTCGCCTCCAATCTACCTGTCAAATGTCTTGACGGTAAATAAATTGGTTAAACACAAGTGTTTTATGGTATTTTGAAATGACTTTATTATTTTAATATTATGTGCTTCTAAATGCATCTAAGAGAACCTATCAACCCTGGGGACAGCATGTGACAGCGCCCGCAATAAGCAACGATACCTCCCGACAAGCCAGCTGTCGCCGAGGGATTTCAAACCGGATGATTTCTCAGCGATGCGCCGAGATCCACTACGATCTTTGGAAGACTCCTCACGATCATGCCCGCGATATCCTGGCGAACTGTCGGCGACAGCCTAGTCGCCAGCAGTCGCCTTCAAATCGCTTAAGAGGGACAGGCCCTTTAGTCTGTGTTTCTCTCTGGTTTATTGCCTGTTCAAATTGTAAAATAAATCCACTGCAATCCTCTTTTCTCATCATCCAGCACCTAGCAGCTCTAAAGTTTTTATGATTGTTTATGATTACTACAGAATCTGCTTAAAGAGTCAGGAAATATTCAAGCTCTCACAAACTGGAGAAACAGCACCTCATATGCTGACACCCCAACAGTATGAACAGTGAATTTTAGGTAAATAAACCCCCTCTCCCTTTAATAATTTAAGTTTAAAAATAAGGGGTAGGCTATTTAGGACTGAGATGAGGAAAAAACTTTTTCACCCAGAGAGTTGTGAATCTGTGGAATTCTTTGCCACAGAAGGCAGTGGAGGCCAATTAACTGGATGTAGTCAAGAGAGAGTTAGATCTAGCTCTTACGGCTAAAGGAATCAAGGGATATGAGGAGAAAGCAGGAACGAGGTACTGATTTTTTTAGATTTTAGATTTTTTTAGATTTAGAGATACAACGCAGAAACAGGCCCTTCGGCCCACCGGGTCTGTGCCACCCAGCGATCCCCGCACACTAACACTATCCTACCCCCACTAGGGACAATTTTTACATTTGCCCAGTCAATTAACCTACAAACCTGTACGTCTTTGGAGTGTGGGAGGAAACCGAAGATCTCGGAGAAAACCCACGCAGGTCACGGGGAGAACGTACAAACTCCGTACAGATGGCGCCCGTAGTCAGGATCGAACCTGAGTCTCCGGCGCTGCATTCGCTGTAAGGCAGCAACTCTACCGCTGCGCGATGATCAGCCATGATCATATTGAATGGCGGTGCTGGCTCGAAGGGCCAAATGGCCTACTCCTGCACCTATTTTCTATGTTTTTATGTTTCCATATTTTTCTTCCTCCTCTCTCCCTGACCCTTGACATCTGTTCTAATCAAGAATTTGTCTATCCCTGCTTTAAAAATATCCACAGATTAACTGCCCTCTGAATAAACTTTGTGCCAGCCCACCTCTCTTCCAGCTTTCTTTCCCCTATCACAAAATGCTGGAGTAACTCAGCGGGACGGGCAGCATTTTTAGAGAAAAGGAATAGGTGATGTTTCGGGTCAAGGCCCTTCATCAGACTTCATGGATTAAGCCAATGTTTGTTGTACTTTGTGGTACTTCAATGCACCTTTGGGGCAGCACAGTGACCCAGTGGGAGAGTTGCTGCCTCACAGAGCCAGAGACCTGGGTTCAATCCTGACCACGGGTGCTGTCTGTGCAGAGTTTGTACCTTCTCCCCGTGACTGTGTGCGTTTTCTCTGAGATCTTCGGTTTCCGCCCACATTTCAAAAACACAGGTTTGTAGGTTAATTGGCTTGGTGTAAATGTAAAAATTGTTGCTAGCATGTGTGGGATAGTGTTAATGTGCGGGGATCGCCGGTCAGTGCGGACTCGGTGGGCCGAAGGACCTGTTTCCGCTCTGTATCTCTAAACTAAATTAGGAGTAATACCACATCTATGGGGCGCTTTTGGTATGAGACGGTAATGATTGCAGATCTGTAAATTATTAAAGACTGTCAATTCAGTGAGCTGGGCTTGAGGAAGGCACCTGTTTCTGATTAGCATTGAATGAAGGTACCCATCAAAAACTAATCAATTTGCCAGAGTGCTCACAGAAGTCGGAGATAAGGAATCGAGATTGACGGATAAGCAGTTCAATAGATGGCAATTTGCCTCATGACCATATGTCATTTTAAACTGATGTTCAGTGGCTGGAAATCCTCACGGCAACTGGCTCCAAGCAACGGAGAATTATGAATGGTTAATATGTAGGCTAATGTGCACTTTATGGAGCATGAGCATCTCTGCTGTCTCATTTACGTTTGTACACGGGGCTTATTACACTGACCCAGTTATGTCGTGCAAGGAATTCAGAGGCCTCTTTTTGCAAAGGTGGCCAAGACCCTTCATCATCAGACTTCATGGATGAAGCCAATGTTTGTCGTACTTTGTGGTACTTGAATGCACCTTCAGGGCAGTACGGTGGTGCAGCGATAGAGTTGCTGCCTCCTAGCGCCATGGACCCGGGTCCGATCCTGATCATGGGTGCTGTCTGGATGGAGTTTTACCTTCTCCCTGTGACTGTGTGGGTTTTCATCAGGTGCTCCGGTTTCCTCCCACACTCCAGAGACATAAAGGTTTGTAGGTTAATTGGTTTTGCTTAAAGTGTTCCTGGTGTGTACAATAGTGTTAATGTACGGGGACCCCAGCGATTGTCCCTCTTTACGATTATCAGATCCATTAGTCATTTCCAGCCCTGCATTCACTACCTACTAGCCTATTGGTTTGTTCGTCTCCATTAAATAAGTCATAGGTGATAGGAGTAGAACTAGGCCATTCAGCCCATCAAGTCTACTCCACCATTCAATCATGGCTGATCTATCTCTCCCTCCTACCCCCATTCTCCTGCCTTCTCCCCATAACCCGTGACATGTACATTGATGGGCGGGGAATGTTTTTTTCTATCAGCACCACCTTAGTTAAGAAGCTGACTAATCAGTCTGCTGTCTTTCAACAAGGACAACACCTATTTATAAAAAATCTTTCACCTTGCCTGCTCCCGAGATTAGTCGTGGCAATTCCCTGAGTCATAAGTTTGATATCTTTTTCTGCTGTCAAGGAGCGGAATGAACGGTTAAAAAATGAATGGGTTTTAGACAAAATAATTTATCACAAAATACAGGTGGCGCAGCAGTAGAGTTGCTGCCTCACAGTGCTGGAGACCTGGGTTCGATTCTGACTACGGGTGCTGTCTGTATGGAGTTTGTACGTTCTCCCCGTGACTGCATGGGTTTTCTCCGGGTGCTCCAGTCCCCCGTCCCCCCCCTCTCCCTCCAAATTCGTGCCAGTTTGTAGGTTAATTGGCTTGGTAAAACTGTAAAATTGTCCCCAGGATAGGTTTAGGATAGTGTTAGTGTGTGGGGATTGCTGGTCAGTGCGGATTCGATGGGCCAAAAGGCTTGTTTTGGTGCAGTACCTCTAAACTCAACTAAACTAAGGCACCACCTTAGTTAAGAAGTTGACTCATCAGTCTGCTTGCCTTTCAGCAAGGACCACACCTATTTAAAAAAAAAAATCTTTCACCTTGCCTGCTCCCGAGAATAGCAATGGGAATATTCCCCATGCAATAGGTTTGATATCTTTTTCTGCAGTCGAGGAAGGGAACAAACACATTTAAAACTAATGGGTAGGAAGGAACTACAGGTTCCTGCTGAAGAAGGGTCTCGACCCGAAACGTCACCCATTCCTTCTCTCCCTAGATGCTGCCTGACCTGCTGAGTTACTCCAGCATTTTGTGAATAAAAGGAACTACAGGTGCTGGTTTAAACCAAATGTAGACACAAAAAGGTGGAGGAACTCAACGGGTCAAGCAGCATCTCTGCAGGAAAAGAGTGTTCCTTTTTTCCAGAGATGCTGTCTGACCCGCTGAGTTACCCCAGCTTGTCGCGTCCATCTAAAATTAATGAGTAGGAATGTTTAGGAAGGAACTGCCGGTGCTATTTACTCCGAAGAGAGACACAAAATGCTGGAGTAACTCAGCGGGCCAGGCAGCATCTTTGGACAGAAGGATAGATGGGTGACATTTCGGATCGAGGTTAACGTTTTCACGAAATTAAGTGACCAACTAATTTATCTCAAAAGGGTTTGTGAGAAATACTGAACCTTTCCTTTCCTGAACAAAGCTTTCACGTTGTTGGGATCCAGTAGCAGCACAGCGTCACTGGCTGCAATCACCTCTTCAGGGAGGTTCAGCTTCAGCTGGGCGGCCGCTAGATTATTGAGACACTTCAGGCCATTTTCCCGGAGCTCTGCTGCCTCCTGAGCAGAGGGTTTAACTGGAACTTGCATCAAACACGCACGTTAGAACAAGCCTTTCAGCAAGAAATCATGTCACGTTTAAACTTACTTTGATCTTTATTAATTTCCTAGTGAACAAGCCGTGTTTCCCCAAAGGAACATCGCCTCGTATTCCACTTGGGCGGCTGACAACCTCATGAACATTGAATTCTCCAATTGTAAGCACTTTCCAGTTCAGGTTAGATTCTTGTCACGTGTACCGAGCGAGGTACAGTGAAAAGCTTTTGTTGCGTGCTAACCAGTCAGCGGAAAGATAACACATGATTGCAATTGAGCCATTTACAGTGCGGAGATAGATACAGATATATATCCACCCCCTTCAGTCGTGGGGTAGACTGACTCCCCTTCTACCCCCGATCTTTGCACATCCCCAATCCTGCACTCTCCACTCATCACTTTAATTTCATGTTTCATGTTCAGTATCTTGTGTTTTATGACTGTTGGCAGACCAATTACCCTCTTGGGATAAATAAAGTTCTATTGTATCGTGTTGATATACAGTGTACATGATGCACGATAATAATCACCCAATCCCTCTCCCTTTTCCTGGGCCACCTTTTTCAGACTCCCACACCTTTTCCCCGTTGATACGAGTGAAATGAAAGTGTGGACAGGGTGTTGTGGGTCTTGGATGATGCTGCCTGCCTCTCTTTGAGTCATTCAGTCTATTTCATTGACACCCAGTGAGATGTCTGAGCCAGTGTCGGTGTCAGTGTCTCCCGAATATTTCACTCCCATCTCATGCCTCTGGCCACTCTACGCACTGATCCAGCTGAAATTCTGTCTGCAAACTAGAACCTATTTAATTCAGTACTTAGCGTCCTCTCCTCACCTAGTTGATTATTGTCTCTTGCAGCAAGGTAGGACTTCTGCAAATAAAGTGTGTAAGAAGGAACTGCAGATGCTGGTTTACACTGAAGATAGATACTACCTGCTGAAATAACTCAGTGGGTCGGGCAGCATATCTCTGGAGAACAGGAATAGGTGATGTTTCAGGTCAAGACCCTTCAATAGACTCTATTAAACATCTGTCTTACACAAATGGACACAGAGTGCTGTAGTAACTCAGCGGGTTAGGCACCATCTCTCGAGAGCACGGATTGGTGACGTTTCGGGTCAGGACAAGTCTGAAGAAAGGTCTCAAAGTGAAATGTATCCATGTTCTACGGAGATGCTGCCTGACCTTCAGATTCAGGGACAGTTTCTTCCCTGCTGTCATCAGGCCACAGAACCTTCCAATCAACAACTAGAGAGTGGTCCGTGCTACTATCTACCTCATTGAAGACCCTCAGACTATCTTTAATCGGACTTTACTGGACTTTATCTTGCACTAATCAGGTCTTGACCCGAAACATCACCGATTCCTTTTCTCTAGAGATGCCACCTGACCCTATGGTTGACTCCAGCTTTTTGTGTACATCTTGAGCGAATACTTGTGGTTGATGCAATATAATGTGGATAAATGTGAGGTTATCCACTTTGTCGGCCTGAACAGGAAAGCAGAATATTACCTGAATGGTGACCGATTGGGAGAAGGGGAGATGCAACGTGACCTGGGTGTCATGGTGCACCAGTCATTGAAAGCAAGTATGCAGGTGCAGCAGGCAGTGAAGAAAGCGAATGGTATGTTGGCATTCATAGCAAGAGGATTTGAGTTTAGGAGCAGGGAGGTTCTACTGCAGTTGTACAGGGCCTTGGTGAGACCGCACCTGGAGTATTGTGTGTAGTTTTGGGCTCCTAATCTGAGGAAAGACGTTCTTGCCTTAGAGGGAGTACAGAGAAGGTTCACTAGATTGATTCCTGGGATGGCAGGACTTTCATATGAAGAAAGACTGGATAGACTAGGCTTGTACTCGCTGGAATTTAGAAGACTGAGGGGGGATCTTATAGAAACATAAAATTCTCAAGGGGTTGGAGAGGCTAGATGCGGGAAGATTGTTCCCGATGTTGGGGGAGTCCAGAACCAGGGGTCACAGCTTAAGGATAAGGGGGAAGTCTTTTAGGACCGAGATGAGAAAACATTTCTTCACACAGAGAGTGGTGAGTCTGTGGAATTCTCTGCCACAGAGGTAGTTGAGGCCAGTTCATTGGCTATATTTAAGAGGGAGTTAGATTTGGCCCTTTTTGCTAAAGGGATCAGGGGGTATGGAGAGAAGGCAGGTACAGGTTACTGAGCTGGATGATCAGCCATGATCATATTGAATGGCGGTGCAGGCTCGAAGGGCCGAATGGCCTACTCCTGCACCTATTTTCTATGTCTATGTTTCTATGTTTCTATGATGTTTGGATGCGGTACTGAATGAGTGTTGTATAATCTAAGCTGCAAAATCAATGCACCTGTTCAGAAAATGTTAAAGATTGCAGCCACTATTTAGGGGCAGAGAGTTCACCAAGCAGTCAGAAAAATGATTATTATTTTGTCAGCATCACCAGAAATAGACTCGCTGTTCATTTGTCTCATAACTGTGTGGAGATTTCTGTCATACTTTCCTACGCAAAAATTATAACTACAAATGATGACCTATTCATCGGCCATGAAGTGGTTTAAAACATTGCTAGGACACAAAGGACTCTGTGTATCTTATGCCCCGATTTGCCTACTACCAGTTCATGCCAATGACCTTTTGTTCTGCAGCCCTGTTGAAGTGGCCAAGATTAACTTTCTGTCCCACATGCAGATGCATATGCCTTTGCAATGTTCTTTTCATTCACTCTATTTCAAGGACCAAGATACCTAGCCCAAGGGTCTAGGCTTGTGACCTTCTCATCTTGTGCCTTCCATGATTCAAATGTCCCACTTGGATCAGATGATGAAAACTGAAAGCTAACACCTGTCAGCAATGTGGTGGGCTCTAGGCCAGCAGAGAAAGTTAGAATCATACAGCGTGGAATCAAGCACGACAGCCCAACTTTCCCACACCGGCTAACATGTCCCATCTACACTAGTCCCACCTGCCTGTGTTTGGCTCGTATCCCTCTAATCCCGTCCTATCCGTGTGCCTGTCTAAAAGTTTCTTAAATGCTGCTTCAACTACCTCCTCCAGCAGCTCATTCCGTACACCCACCCCTCTTTGTGTAAAAGAGTTGCCCCTCAGGTTCCTATTAAATTGTCCCCCCCTCACCTTAAACCCATGTCCTCTTGTTCTTAATTTCACTATTTTGGGCAAGAGACTTTGTGTCTCCCTTATCTATTCCTCTCATGATTTTGTACACCTCTATAAAATCACCCCTCATCCTTCTGACCACCAAAGAATAAAATCCTAGCCTGCTCAACCTCTCCCAATAGCTCGGGCCCTCAAGTCCAGGGAACATCCTTGTAAATCTCTGCACCCTTTCCAGCTTGACAATATCCTATAACATGGTGCCCAAAACCGAACATAATATTCTAATAAATTCGGCCTCACTAATGTCTTGTTCAACAGCAACATGACCTCCCAACTTCTATACTCAATACTCTGACTGATGAATTCCAATGTGCCAAAAGCCTTTTTGACCACCCGATCTACCAGTGATGCCACTTTCAATGATGTATGTACCTGCACTCCTAGATCCCTCTGTTCCCTCGGAGCCCTGCCATTCATTGTGTAGGTTCCCCCCATGTTAAAAGTACTGTAAATGCGACCTCACCAACGTCTTATACAACTGCAACATGACCTCCCAAATGGAAAGGAGAATGGGAACAAAATAGTATAAAACAATGTCACAGAATATCCCGAAGAGAGACACAAAATACTGGAGTAACTCAGCGGGACAGGCAGCATTTTTGGATAGGACAGGTGACGTTTCGACTCTTCAGTCTGTAGAAGGGTCTCGACCTGAAACAACGGCCATTCCTTCTATCCAGAGATGCTGCCTGTCCCGCTGAGTTGGTCCAGTATTTTTGTGTCCATCGTCAGATTAAACCAGTATCTGCAGTTCCTTCCTACAACATCGTATCACAAAATATCCCGAGGGGCATATGTCTTACGTTTTGAAGAAGCGTTGAGGATTTCCAGGGCGAGTTTGTACGACTTCATGGCGCTGCGGTAGTCTCCTCTCTGGAAGTAGTAGTTTCCCCGCTCCCGCTTGTGCTTACAGACGCGGATGCAGTCCGACGGTGACAGCTGTTTTGGATCTGCAGCGTTTCTGACGTTGAGCAGCTCGACCTCGTATATCACGGTTGCATCTGGAGGGATATCAGGAGCCCTAAAGCCAAAGAGAAGCAGTAATAATCAAGAGAGAGTTAGATCTAGTTCCTTCTTACACACTACTTACACACTACTTCAAAACATCGCTGAAGTCTCACCTGTTCAGTACTGCCTTCAACCACTGAAGGTCACCTCACCTTCTGTCTCCTTTCTCTGTTCATTTATTTATTTACTTATTTATCTATTTATTCATTTCCCTATGTTCTCAAAATCTCTGTAAAGCGTCTTTGAGTATATGAAAAGCGCTATATAAATAAAATGCATTATTATTATATTATTATTACTTATTATGTGCAACCCTGTTTGTTACCATTCTCTTATGTATTCAAGAGAGAGTTAGATATAGCTTCTAGGGCTAACGGAATCAATGGATATGGGGAGTAAGCAGGAACGGGGTACTAATTTTGGATGATCAGCCATGATCATATTAAATGGCGGTGCTGGTTCGAAGGGCTGAATGGCCCACTCCTGCACCTATTTTCTATGTTTCTATAATTGGAATTCATAAGTTCATAAGTGATAGGAACAGAATTAAGCCAAGTCTACTTCGCCATTCAATCATGGCTAAGCTATCTAGGGTTGCCAACTGTCCCGTATTAGCCGGGACATCCCGTATTTTGGGCTAAATTAGTTTGTCCCGTATGGGACCGCCCTTGTCCCCTATTAGTAGGGTTGCCAACTTCCTCACTCCCAAATAAGGGACAAAGGGTGACGTCACCGCCCCGCGCCCCACGTGACCTCACCCAGCCAGCGCTCCACCAATGGCGGCCGCCCGGGCCGGGAGGCGGGTTGGGAGTGAGAAAGTTGGCAACCCTAAATCTATCTCTCTCATCCCCATTCTCCTACCTTCTCCCCGTAACCTCTGACACCCATACTAATCATGAATCTATCTATCTCTTGTCTTAAAAATACCCATTGAGTTGGCCTCCACAGCCTTCTGTGGAGATGATAGACAATAGGTGCAGGAGGAGGCCATTCAGCCCTTCGAGCTATCACCACCATTCAATGTGATCATGGCTGATATTCTCAATCAGTACCCCGTTCCTGCCTTCTCCACATACCCCCTGACTCCGCTATCCTTAAGAGCTCTATCTAGCTCTCTCTTGAATGCATTCAGAGAACTGGCCTCCACTGCCTTCTGAGGCAGTGAATTCCACAGATTTACAACTCTCTGACTGAAAACGTTTTTCCTCATCTCCGTTCTAAATGGCCTACCCGTTATTCTTAAACTGTGGCCCCTGGTTCTGGACTCCCCCAACATTGGGAACATGTTTCCTGCCTCTAACGTGTCCAACCCCTTAATAATCTTATATGATGTTTCACTCAGTAGTCCTGCTTTGTGCAGAAAACAGGCAATCTCCTGTCAAAGGGCTGGGTGGTGGAGCCAGCAGTGACTTGTATTTATCCAACACCTTGAACAAAATAAATCTCCTCTGCACTCTTTCCAGCTTCTAAGATTTCCTTGCTGTAGCAGGGTGACCAAGTGGGAATGCTACCTCACCAGCGCCTTGCAGAACTGGAACATGAACTGCTTTGTTCTACCATCCTCCAATCCCTCTCCCTTTTCGGTTTTGATGTTCTTTTCATACCTTTCATTCATTTGTTCTTTGTATTTTTCCATACCTCTAGTTTCCCTCTCCCCCGACTCTCAGTCTAAAGAAAGGTCTCAACCTGAAACACCACCTTTTCTTTTTCTCCAGAGATGCTGCCTGACCTGCTGAGTTGCTCCAGTATTTTGTGTTAATCTTCCCTCTTATCCTTTCCTATCTATGCACCTGTCTAAGTATCCGAAGAAGGGTCTCGACCCGAAACGTCACCCATTCCTTCTCTCCAGAGATGCTGCCTGACCCGCTGAGTTACTCCAACTTTTTGTGTCTATCTTCGGTTTAAACCAGCATCTGCAGTTCCTTCCAGCACATTAATTTTAAATGGGTTTGTTCCCCTCCTCCTCCATACCCCTCCTAACCTGTCCTATCCACGTACCTGTCTTAACTGCTTCTGAAATGTTGGGATAGTCCCAGCCTCAACTACCTCCTCTGGCAGCTCGTTCCATACACCCATTACCTCTGAGTGAAAAGGTTGCTCCTCAGGTTCCTATTAAAATCTTTCTCTTCTGAACTCAAACCTGTTTAAAGTTTCCACCATTACACCAGTGACCACACTTGCACAGTTCTTCGTCGACTGTACAGTCTTTGTTGTAGATTGTGTCAGGAGCTATGTAAAGCTGTGCGTTTTGTTTTGAGAAGTTTAAAATCCAGATTTTCCTTCTGATGTTCCTTTGTTCAAAGTTGCCTTAACATTGTCCACCATTACCCAATGTCAGTATGTACGGATCGGCAGATTTTTTTGCAAATACTTTCCAAGGCGTATTAGTGTAGTGTGTGAAGGAAAATTAGTTTGGGCATGTGAGATTTCATTGAAAATATTGGTCCCATTCCGTGTGTGTGAATGAATGTGTGCACGTGAGAGTGTGTGTCTATATATATGTGTGTGTGTGTCTGTGAGTAAGTGTGTGTGTGAATGTGTGTGTGAGTGTGTGTGGCTGTGTGTGTGTGTGTGTGTGTGTGTGTGTGTGTGTGTGTGCGAGTGTGTGAGTGTGTGAGTGTGTGAGTGAGAGTTTTGTGTGTCTGTGTGTGTATGCATGCACCAGTGTGTGTGTGTCAGTGTGAGTGCATTTGTGTGTGTAAGAGTGTGTGTGTATACCAGTGTATGAGTGTGAGTGCCTGTGCGTGAGGGTGTGCGTGAGGGTGTGCGTAAGGGTGTGCGTGTGTGAGGGAGTGTGTCCACTCACTGATAACAATATCACGGGTCACAGTAAGTTCATTGTAAGTCAATCGTGGTCTGCCTCTTGTTTACTACTTCAAAAATCTGCTCCTCAGAGTGTTTGTTCACATTCCTTGCCTCTGACAGAGGTGTGGGCATTTGTATAAAGTATGTTTCACTGGCTCGATTGTTGTTCGAGGTTCTGTGAAGAGTGGAGAAAATAATCCTCAAGGGGCAGGCTGCCAAAAGTGTTGGGCAGATGCCAACATTGTTGTTCTATTCACCGGACAAGAATAATGTTCCAGTCTTTGAAGAGATGCCTTAAGCTGGCTTTTGTTTTCAATGGATGTGCACAGGAGCTCTAAAGCTTTGTCAGGCATGACCAATCTCTACTGGTGAGACCGAGGTGAAATGTCAACAAGCTATTTGACTAATGGATCATCACGGCCAATTTCAACCATGCTGAGTTAACATGCAGACAGATGTTTGTGAGAAGGGATGAAGGGAGAAATGGATGGCACAGTGGCACAGTGGTAGAGTTGCTGCCTCACAGCACCAGAGACCCGGGTTCGATCCTGACTACGGGTGCTGTCTGTACGGAGTTTGTACATTTTCCCCATAACCTGCGTGGGTTTTCTCCGGGATCTCCGGTTTCCTCCCACACTCCAAAGACGTGCAAGTTTGGAGGTTAATTGGCTTGGTATAAATGTAAATTGTCCCTGGTGTATGTAGATAATGTTAGTGTGCGGGGATCGCTGTTCGGTGCGGACTCGGTGTGCCAAAGGGCCTGTTTCCGCGCTGCATCTCAACTAATCACTGGACAGTGACTGAACAAAACCTGCCGTTCCTCACTCCTGCTGAGGGACACAGAGTCATCTCACCTGAGATTAGGTAACTCAGGAGTGAAATGATGGGGGACTTACTCACTGCTACATCAGCCCGGGCATTGAGGCTTGGCTGCAAACATTATCTTGAATTAGCCTTTTTTCCTGAGTTTGAAAGAAATTTCTTAAGGACAACACCAATTGATCAGAGGAGCTGTATTGTATTATTTGTTTAAATGTTAAACAAGATCAGCATTTATTGCCTGCCTTATTTAGTAGTGAGAGGTGGGTGGTGAGCTGCCTTTTTGAAAAGCTACTGGAGAAAACCCGAATGGTCACGGGGAGAATGTACAAACTCCATATAGACAGCACCTGTAGTCAGGATCGAACCCCTGGGCCCTGGCGCTGTGGGCAGCAACTCTACCGCTGCGACAATCATCATCATATCATATGTATACAGCCGGAAACAGGCCTTTTCGGCCCTCCAAGTCCGTGCCGCCCAGCGATCCCCGCACATTAACACTATCCCACACCCACTAGGGACAATTTTTACATTTACCCAGCCAATTAACCTACAAACCTGTACGTCTTTGGAGTGTGGGAGGAAACCGAAGATCTCGGAGAAAACCCACGCAGGTCACGGGGAGAACGTACAAACTCCTTACAGTGCAGCACCCGTAGTCAGGATCGAACCTGAGTCTCCGGCGCTGCATTCGCTGTAAAGCAGCAACTCTACCGCTGCGCTACCGTGCCGCCCTATATTGAGCTTTTAAATGTCGCTGAGCACCACTTAGAAAATTGGGTGTCTCCGGATCCACTTCTTGCTTGGTGAACCCAAACATTCCAGAGGGAAAACCACCAACATTGTGCATGTTACCATGTGTTTAATTGAATCACATACACACTGAATTGTGGCATCTTGTCGTCATGCAGTGCAGGCCTGGATAGTTTCGTTTTTTAGTTTAGCGATGCAGCGCGGAAGCAAGCCCTTGTATGTCTTTGGAGTGTTCTTTCTTTCATGTTCTTCATCTATGTTTCAAGTGTTGGGCCAGGCTCTTGCACAGAGGACAGCCTTCTCGTTTGCCACAGCTAGATCTTCCGGGCAGCATTGTTCACCAAGAAATGGGCATCTTAGTAGGTGTGGCATGGATTAGATTTTAGATTTTTTTTAGATTTAGAGATACAGCGCGGAAACAGGCCCTTCGGCCCACCGGGTCCAGCGATCCCTGCATATTAACACTATCCTACACCCACTAGGGATAATTTTTACTTTTGCCCAGCCAATTAACCTACATACCTGTACGTATTTGGAGTGTGGGAGGAAACCGAAGATCTCGGAGACAACCCACGCAGGTCACGGGGAGAACGTACAAACTCCGTACAGACGGCGCCCGTAGTCAGGATCGAACCTGAGTCTCCAGCGCTGCATTCGCTGTAAGGCAGCAAACTCTACCACTGTGCCACCGTGCCGCTCAGATTGTACAGATGTTCCACATTCACATTCTGCGTCTGCCGCATCTGCATTGCCCCATTTGCTCATATTGGCTTTGCATCGGCCCATCCCTGTACGAAGCCTATTGAGGGACTTCCAGGTCTTCCAGTCACACCTGTGACCAGGTAGTAGCTGCTCTCCTTGGTTGGGATTGGCAGCTTTTCGTGGTGGTGGTTTTCACTGGGTTTCTTTTCCCACAAGGCTGGTCTGGTTGCTTGCGGGGACTGTGACAGGGGCTGGACTGTGTGAAGGAAGCTCTTCCTCCACTGTGTTTGGGGCTGGGTGACGGGAGTGACAGGAACGGCCCCATAGCAGAAGCGTCCATGTCGTGGGGCTGGAAACTGGAACAGCCCTGAGCTAATTCTGCTACCACCATCATCTACCGTCTTTGGAGTGTGGGAGGAAACTGGAGATCCCAGAGAAACCCTACCCAGGCCACTGGGAGAACGTACAAACTCCGCACAGACAGCACCCGTTGTCAGGATCGAACCCGGGTCTCGGGGCTGTAAGTCAGCAACTCTACCGCTGCGGGTTACGGGGAGAAGGCAGGAGAATGGGGTTGAGTGCGAAAGATAGATCAGCCATGATTGAATGGCGGAATAGACTTGATGGGCCAAATGGCCTAATTCTGCTCCTATCACTAATAAACTGATGACACTAGTTTCTTGCATCATATTATTAACACTGGGTCTCTGTGGTATGCTGTGAATGGAGCTCTCTCATGTTGAGTTAGTAGTTAGTCTACAATCCTCGTAGATAAGCTTGGCGGCAGAGTTCCCCTCATTTGAACTTGTTTTCCGCAAGTGTTGTTTTGTCTGGCCCTACACATAATGATATCAGTCTGAAGAAGGGTCTCGACCCGAAACGTCACCCATTCCTTCTCTTCCGAGATGCTGCCTGACCTGCTGAGTTACTCCAGCATTTTGTGAATAATGATATCAGTTACTTGATTTAAATCATCTGATGATTTGATTACTCAGGCACTCATTGACCATGTTCCAGAGTCGTGACCTGATTCACGTTTTGCAGCACACAAAAAAAACACAACTGTACTGCAACTAAAACCAATGGAAGGAGTTTCGTCACCGAGAGTAGAAATCAGACCGCGGACACTACGAGCCAGAACCAAGGCCGAGTTTTCAGTGCAGTATTGAATAATCACATAATAAGTGCCACTGTGCAAATGAGCCATTAATCCAAGGCTAGGAGAACATTATCTGAATAAAGATGGACGCAAAATGCTGGAGTAACTCAACAGGACAGGCAGCATCTTTGGAGAGAAGGAATGGGTGATGTTTCGGGTCGAGACCCTTCTTCAGACCCCTCGTCACCCATTCCTTCTCTCCAGAGATGCTGCCTGACCCGCTGAGTTACTCCAGCGTTATATGTCTATCGTTGGTGTAAAACAGCATCTGCAGTTCACTAAGGCACATTCCTTGTACGTGTACATACTTGTCAATATACGCATTCATTCATTCATTCATTCATTCATACACGTTCTCTGAATAAAAGCAGAGTTCTCTCTGGTGTCTGAGGCTGGTGATCCACCCAAAGGGCTACTGCTTGAAGGACATTTGTAGTGAATGAAATCATGCAGCATGATGTGCAGTTTAGTTTAGAGATACAACGCGGAAACAAGCCCTTTGGACCACCGAGTCTGCGTCGACCAGCGATACACTAGCGAGATCTCACAAACACAAGGGACAATTTACAATTTTACCGAAGCCAATTAACCTACAAACCTGTGCGTCGTTGGAGTGTGGAAGGAAACCGGAGATCCTGGAGAAAACCCACGCAGGTCACGGGGAGAACGTACAAACTCTATACAGACAGCACCCACAATCAGGATTGAACCTGGGTCTCTGGCGATGTGAGGCAGCAACTCTACTGCTGCACCACCGTGCTGCCTGGGTGCTACTGCATTTTTGTAGAAAATATGAACTAGACAATAGACAATAGGTGCAGGAGGAGGCCATTCGGCCTTTTGAGCCAACACCGCTATTCAATGTGATCATGGCTGATCATTCTCAATCAGTACCCCGTTCCTGCCTTCTCCCCATATCCCCTGACTCTGCTATCCTTAAGAGCTCTATCTAGCTCTCTCCTGAATGGATTAAGAGCATTGGCCTCCACTGCCTTCTGAGGCAGAGAATTCCACAGATTCACAACTCTCTGACTGAAAAAGGTTTTTCCTCATCTCCGTTCTAAATGGCCTACCCCTTATTCTTACACTGTGGCCCTTTGTTCTGGACTCCCCCAACATTGGGAACATGTTTCCTGCCTCTAACGTGTCCAACCCCTTAATAATCTTATACGTTTCAATAAGATCCCCTCTCATCCTTCTAAATTCCAGTGAACTACTGATACTGGTTTTGAAAAAAGACACAAAGTGCTGGAGTAACTCATCAGGGCAGGCAGCATCTCTGGAGAACATTTAAAATGTTTTTTGTATATAGTTTTCAAAGAAAATAGTTGCAAACTGAACAGTATTCTCACCAAGTTGCAATGTTTAGCAGTTAGCAAACTATTTTTAGTTTACTTTAGCGATACAGCGCGGAAACAGGCCCATCGAGCCTGCACCGACCAACCAGTGGCGATCCCCCACATTGACAATATCCTATACGCACCAGAGACACTTTACATTTATACACAATTCACATTTATACCCATCCAATTAACTTGCAAACAGCACCCATACGTCTTTGGAGTGTGGGGGGAAACCGAAGATCTCGGAGAAAACCCAAGCGGTCACGGGGAGAACGTACAAACTCCGTACTGACGGCACCCGTAGTCGGGATCGAACCCGGGTCTATGGCGCTGCAAGTGCTGTAAGGCAGCAACTCTACCGCTGTGCCACCGTGGCACCCCATGGTTTTGAAGGGGTTGATAAATCAGTTTCTCCCAAAGAAATAGATGTCAGACTTGTCACAATCAAACACAATTGCGGAGAATTGCAGCCGTTATCAGATTGTGTTGGACCAGTGGCAAGACTGACAGTAGCGTTTAATGTCTCAGCGACAGTAACATTAGTTCTCACGTGTTTGCTGACAGTCTAGGAACATGCCAAAACAAACACTGCACACAGGCTGAAACAGATAGTGAGATATCATGATTTGGTTTCCTGTTGAGGGCCCAGCTGTTCTGAGCAATTCTTGCTGACCTCAAAGAGAAGTTTCCTGTGTGTGTAAATGATGCTCACAGCCTAATAAAATAAATAACTTACTTTTCCGCAAAAGCTGGAGTTACTCAGCGGATCAGGCAGCATCTCTGGAGAAAAGGATTGGGTGGCGTTTCGGGTCTGAAGAAAGGTTTCGACCCGAAACGTCACCCATTCCTTTTCTCCAGGGATGCTGCCAGACCCACTGAGTCACTGCAGGGATATGGGAAACGAGAGATATAGACGATGATATAGAGAGATATAAAACAATTGAATGAAAGAAATGCAAAAAAGTAACGATGATAAAAGAAACAGGCCATTGTTAGCTGTGGGCTAGGTGAGAATGAATTACAGACAATGAGACTCCACAACAAGACTGAAGAAAGGTCTCGACCCGAAATGTCACCCATTCCTTCTCTCCGAAGATGCTGCCTGACCCACTGAGTTACTCCAGCAGTTTGTGTCTACCTTCGATTTAAACCAGCATCTGCAGTTTTTTTTCCTATACAATATTGTTTGTGATCTCCAACTGCAAGTGTGGTGCAGAGGCTGTTTCCAGGATTGACGATTGAGTTTGGATAGTTGTGATTAGTTTAAAGATGGAATAGAAAGAGGCCCTTCAGCTCATCTACTCCTCACCGATCATCGATCACCCGTTCACACATGGGTGTCACTAGTGTGAATGCCGTCAAAGCCTTGCTCCTTGCAAGCAGGCACTAGTTTGTTTGATGCACTGAGCACTGAGGATCCCAATGGTTTGTACCTGTGGTGTTCTATCTGAGCTGGGGCGGCACGGTGGCGCAGCGGTAGAGCTGCTGCCTCACAGTGCCAGAGACCCGAGATCAATCCTATCCATGGGTGCTGTCTGCGTGGAGTTTGCACGTTCTCCCTGTGACTGCGTGGGTTTCCTTCAGGTACTCCGGTTTCCTTCTACATTCAAAAGACGTGCGGGTTTGTAGGTTAATTGGCTCCTGTAAATTGTCTCCCAAGTGTGCAAGATGTGAAAGTGGGATAACATAGACCTAGTGTGTGGGTGATCACTGGTCAGTGTGGACGGTGGGCCCAAGGACCTGCTTCCATGCTGCATCTCTAATCTAAAAGCTAAACTAAATTGATTACCGTGATGCAGTTTCACTTGGACAGTCCACGCCCACAGCAGCTTAGTCATGTGGGTACAGATGAACCAGTTCAGTAGTAACTGTGTACGAAGCAGATGCTGGTTTAAACTAAAGATAGACACAAAATGCTGGAGTAACTCAGTGGGACAGGCAGCATCTCTGGAGAGAAGAAATGGGTGACATTTCGGTTCGAGACCCTACTTCATAGGTGACCCGCAATGCCACCTATTCCTGTTAGATTCGTTTGGAGATATAGCGTGGAAACGGACCCTTCAGCTCACAGAGTCCGCACCGACCAGCGATCCTCACACATTAACACTGCCCTACCCACACTGGGGACATTTCACAATTTTACTGGCTAATTAACCTGCACGTCTTTGAAATGTGGAAGGAAACCGAAGATCTCGGAGAAAACCCACGCAGGTCACGGGGAGAACATACAAACTCCGTACAGACAGCGCCCGTAGTCGAGATCGAACCCGGGTCTCTGGCGCTGTGAGGCAGTAGCCCGACCGCTGCGCCACCGTGCTGTACCAGAAATGCTGTCTGACCTGCTGAGTTACTCCAGCTTTTTGTGTTTACCTTCAGTGGTAACCGTGTGCTATCTTTGTGTGAGGATAAACCAGGTCTGGTGTTTGACTAGTCTTTCAGATGAATTAACTGCACAAGGAAATGTAATACCAACTAACCCGTTGTGTAAATAGGGTAACAGCAGTTGCTAAATCAACACACACACTGGCATAGAAGGTTGTATTTATGGGGTTGGAGATTGTCTGCATTGGCTGAGGACGATATCTGAATGAATGGATTTAAAAATGTGATATTTGTATTTTACAAGTTCACCGAGGAATCTTGGGCATGACAATGTGTCTGGGATTTAGTTTAGTTTAGAGATACAGAGCGGAAACTGGTCCTTCGGCCCACTGAATCCGAGTGAACCAGCGATCCCCGCACACTAGCACTATCCAAGGAACAATTTACAATTATGCCAAGCCAAATGACCTGCAAACATGCACGTCTGTGGAGTGTGGGAGGAAACCGAGATCCCAGAGAAAACCCACGCAGGTTACGGGGAGAAGGTACAAACTCTGTACAGACGGTGTCAGTTACGGGCAGCACAATGGTGCAGCGGTAGAGTTAGAAACATAGAAACATAGAAAATAGGTGCAGGAGTAGGCCATTCGTCCCTTCGAGCCGGCACCGCCATTCAATATGATCATTGCTGATCATCCAACTCAGTATCCCGTACCTGCCTTCTCTCCATACCCCCTGATCCCTTTAGCCACAAGGGCCACATCTAACTCCCTCTTAAATATAGCCAATGAACTGGCCTCAACTACCTTCTGTGGCAGAGAATTCCACAGATTCACCACTCTCTGTGTGCAAAAAAACTTTCTCATCTCGGTCCTAAAAGACTTCCCCCTTATCTTTAAACTGTGACCCCTTGTTCTGGACTTCCCCAACATCGGGAACAATCTTCCCACATCTAGCCTGTCCAGCCCCTTAGGAATTTTGTAAGTTTCTATAAGATCCCCCCTCAATCTTCTAAATTCCAGCGAGTACAAGCCGAGTCTATCCAGTCTTTCTTCATATGAAAGTCCTGCCATCCCAGGAATCAATCTAGTGAACCTTCTCTGTACTCCCTCTATGGCAAGAATGTCTTTCCTCAGATTAGGAGACCAAAACTGCACGCAATACTCCAGGTGTGGTCTCACCAATGCCCTGTACAACTGCAGCAGAACCTCCCTGCTCCTATACTCAAATCCCCTCGCTATGAATGCCAACATACCATTCACTTTCTTCACTGCCTGCTGCACCTGCATGCCTACTTTCAATGACTGGTGCACCACGACACCCAGATCTCGTTGCATCTCCCCTTCTCCTAATCGGCCCCCATTCAGGTAATACTCTGACCTTACAGCGCCTGTAGCTCCAACAACCCAAGCCGACTTATTGAAAACCAATATAATGTAAAATGATACAGACCTCGTTTGATTAAAAAATGTCAAACTAAGTGGATGTATCCACATGAACCTCGATGTAAAGATACATCTGTGTCAACAATTTGTATTTATGTTATCTAACACTAAAACATCCAAGACACTTCACAACAGAGGCTGGCACGGTGGGGCAGTGGTAGAGCAACTGCCTTACAGCGCCAGAGACCCAGGTTCAATCCTGACTACGGGTGCTGCCTGTACGGAGTGTATACGTTCTCCCCGTGACCTGCGTGGGTTTTTCTCCAAGATCTTCGGTTTCCTCCCACACTCCAAGGTCGTACAGGTTTGTAGATTAATTGGCTGGGTGTATGTGTAAAATTGTCCCTAGTGTGTGTAGGATAGTGTTAATGTGTGGTAATGGTCGGTGCGGACTCGGTGGGCCGAAGGGCCTGTTTCCGCACGATATCTCTAAACTAAACTAAACTAGACAGCACCCGTGGTCAGGATGGAACCTGGGTCCCTGGCGCTGTGAGGCAGCAACTCTACCGCTGCGCCACCGTGCCGCTAGTGAAGGTTGGTGGGTTACAGACCCTGGCCCACTAAGCTTGTGCCGAGTTAAACTGATCTCATTTGCCTGCACGTGATCCATATCTAAAAGCCTCCTAAACGCCCCGATCTGCCTCCACCACGACCCCTGGCAGCGCGTTCAACACCCCCTCCGCCTACTCTCTGTAGCATCTTGAAGGAAGTATAAGGGATACAGCCCTTGTTCTAAAGGTCTTCATCAAAGCCAATCGTCTCTTTACCCAGCTGTTTTATTCTTTTCAAATTACTAAGGAACAATCAAAACTTCCCAGAAGCTTTCCCCTGCCAGTAAATACAAGGCTGGTTTATGTATCCTCATAATAAAACCACTGCAGTCTTGGAAACTTCCTGTTGAAACAAGTCCAGAACCGATTTCAAGTCTTTCTAAGGAGCAGTGCCCAGATTTATATACAGCAAGGCAGATACAGTCTCGATAAGGATTTGTATAACTACAACAAAACTCTCACCTCTTTATATTCTTTGCTGCCTACTTAAAGAAGCCTAGTATTTCATTGTACTCTTTGATCGTTCTTGAACCTTGGATAGGCTTGGATAGAGTGGATAGACACGAAAAGCTGGAGTAACTCAGCGGGACAGGCAGCATCTCTGGAGAGAAGGAATGGGTGACGTTTCGGGTCGGGACCCTTCTTCAGACTGGTTAGGGATAAGGGAAACGAGAGATATAGACCATGTTGTGGAGAGATAAAGAACAATGAATAAAAGATACGCAAAAAAGTAACGATGATAAAGGAGTGGATGTGGAGAGGATGTTTCCACTAATGGGAGAGTCTAGGGCAAGAAGTCATCGATTCAGAATTAAAGGACGTTCTTTTAGGAAGGTGATGAAGAGGAATTTCTTTAGTTAGAGGGTGGTGAATCTTTGGAATTCATTGCCACTGAAGGCCGTGGAGGCCAAGTCAGTGGATATATTTAAAGCAGAGAAAGATAATTCTTGATTAGTACGGGTGTCAGAGGTTATGGGGAGAAGGCAGGAGAATGGGGTTAGGAGGGAGAGATAGATCAGCCATGATTGAATGGCGGAGTAGACTTGATTGGCCGAATGGCCTAATTGTGCTCCTATCCTTATGATCTTATGAACCTGATTACTACACGCCAGTAATCTGTCCTGAATCCTTTTTTGACTGTCACTGACCATAAATTGTCAACTTTTCAATCATTTCAAACTGTTAGTGAAAACACACCTGGAGACACAAATCAAGTTTAATTCTCCTTGTGGGAAGTCGGCACGGTGGCGCAGCGGTAGAGTTGCTGCCTCACAGCGCCAGAGACCCGGGTTCCATCCCGACTTCGGGTGCTGTCCGTACGGAGTTTGTACGTTCTCCCCGTGACCGCGTGGGTTTTCTCCTGCTGCTGTGGTTTCCTCACACTTTAACGATGTACAGATTTGTAGGTTAATTGGCTCCGGTAGAAATTGTAAATTGTCCCTAGTGTGTAGGATAGTGCTAGCATATGGGGATTGCTGGTTGGCATGGACACAGTGGGCCGAAGGGCCTGTTTCCGTGCTGTATCTCTAAACGAAACTATACTATAATTTCTCATTTTTATTTCCAGCCTCTACAGTTTCTTTTGGCTTTCAATTTCTATTCATTATGACCCTCAGTCTGAAGAAGGGTCTCGATCCGAAACATCACCCATTCCTTCTCTCCAGTGATGCTGCCTGTCCCACTGAGTGACTCCAGCATTTTGTGTCTATCTTCAGTATAAACCAGCATCTGCAGTTCCTTCTTACACAATACTTATTATGTGTAACCCTGTTTGTTACCATTCTCTTATGTATTCAAGAGAGAGTTAGATATAGCTTCCAGGGCTAATGGAATCAAGGGATATGGGGAGAAAGCAGGAACGGGGCACTGATTTTGGATGATCAGCCATGATCATATTGAATGGCGGTGCTGGCTCGAAGGGCCGAATGGCCTACTCCTGCACCTATTTTCTATGTTTCCTTGCAATGAAGTCAGTAACATTTAAATGTGGCTCTAAATCTAAATACCGTGTTGGCTGAAGACAAATATTAAACATCATTTGCAACTCTTGATAGCAAGTCAAAAGATATTGGTAACTAAAGTAATTGTTAGACATTTGAAATACATGAACTCATTGTGTTGTAGGAATAGATTGGGCAAGCGCACATTTGAGAATGATCATGTTTATCTGGCACTGGGGAATAAAAGATCTTTGTTGTATTGGTTTATTAAAGTGATTAACGTCAGCATATTACCTTCATGACGAAATTGGAAGCATGTACTGACCTTTACAGAGTTGCTTCAACAACCCAAGCCGACTTATTAAAAAGCAATATAAAGTAAAATGATACAGACCTTGTTTGATTAAAAAATGTCAAACTAAATGGATGTATCCACATGAACCTCGATGTAAAGATACATCTGGGTCAACAGTTTGCATTTACGTTATCTAACACTAAAACATCCAAGACACTTCACAACAGAGGCTGGCACGGTGGGGCAGTGGTAGAGCAACTGCCTCAGAGCACCAGAGACCCAGGTTCAATCCCGACTAAGGGAGGCGTCTGTACGGAGTTTGTACGTTCTCCCCGTGACCGTGCGGGCTTTTCCCGGCTGCTTCAGTTTCCCCCCACATTTCAAAAACATACAGGTTTGTTGGTTCATTGGCTTTGGTAAAAAATTGTAAGTTGTCCTGAGTGGGCAGGTGTAGTTACCGCGGGTAACAGGTGCAGGACCTGTTTCCATACTGTATCTCTAAACTAAAAACTATGATCTCAGCAGATATTAGGACGGGTTGGTCAAAGAAGTCGTTTTAAGGAGAGCATTTAAGGAGAGCATTAATGGAGGAGAGGGAGCAGAGGGTGAAAGACTCACGGATAGGAAAGGAATGGAGGGAAATGGATCATGCGCAAGTAGGTGTAATTATTGATCTTGGCACCGTGTTCAGCACAGACATTGTGGGCCGAAGGGCCTGTTAATGTGTTGCGCTGTTCTATGTTCTATCAGTTCAAGGATATAATTTATCCATGCAAGACCTCAACTGGAGATTCAGAAATCCTGATGGGACGAAGGAGCTACAGAGAAAGAGAGGAACACATTTTTAAATGTGGGGTGAAAACCAGTGCAGATGAAGGATGGAGAGTAAACAGGACTCGGTGTGACCGAAGATACAGGCAAGAGGTCTTTGAATAATTGGCCTTTACCTTTTAAAAGTGGCTTGTAAACTTGGAACAAACCTCTTGTTCCTAAGGGCAGCATTGAGGAGCAGGACAGACCCGGGTTCGATCCTGACGTCGGGTGTTGTCTGGTGGGTTTACACCTTCTCCCTGTGACCATGTGGGTTTTCTCCAGGTGCTCCGCTTTCCACCCACATCTCAAATACGTGCGGGTTTGTAGGTTAATTGGGCCTAGTGTGCAGGACATAGAACCAGTGTACAGGTGATCGATGGTCGGTGTGGACTCGGTGGATTGAAGGGCCACATTCCACGCTGCATCTCTAAGCTAAAGTTAAATTTAAATCTCTAAACCAAAACTATCATTCAAATATTTTAAGATAGTATTCTTTCAAAACGTAGTTCACTTCTGTTTCTTTTCAATCCCACATCTGAAGTTAATTATTCAATTTGTATCATGGTTTCATAAATTGTAGCTGATCTACTTACGTTTTGTAAATCGCAGTAGAATTTTGCCTCAGGGCAATATTAATATTTCAAGTAGTCAGGCATGTGTTGCTACTGGTAATAAAATTATGATATAATATCACGAGCTGTTTTGGGGTTTCTATTGTGAGTTGAAAATTCAAACCCGATTAATTAGATGCAGAAGGATGAAACGAAGTTAAGCTCAATATTCAGGTCATTGATAGCTATTCAAAGTCCACATTAACAGGTTTCATCAAGAACTGAATAAACTCTCAGTCTCGCATAGTAAATCACACAGGTTTAGCAATGATTTTATCAGAGATTCAGCTTGTTTGTTACAAATCTCCTTTCAGCATTGCCCTTAAAATGCTCTATCTTGAACATAAGATGTTCATGCCACTATGTACCTTATTGGAGACCCTCGGACTATCTTTAATCCGACTTTACTGGACTTTATCTTGTACTAAACGTTTTATCCTGTACCTGCACACTGTGGACGGCTCGACTATAACCATATAGCTGCCATAGTCTTTCCGCTGACTGGTTAGCAGACATCAAAAGCTATTCACTGTTTCTCGGTACATGTAACATTAAACTAAACTAAACTAAAAATGGCCTGGCCCTAACAGACTAGCCTGACTGGGCTCCTGCTCAAGAGATGATTTTGCATGTCATAGAGTCATAGAGTGATACAGTGTTGAAACAGGCCTTGCAGCCCAACTTTCCCACAGCGGCCAACATGCCCCAGCTACACGAAACCCACCTGCCAGCATTTGGCCCACATCCCTCCAAACCTGTCCTATCCATGCACCTGTCTAACTGTTTCTTAAATGTTGAAATAGTCCCTGCCTCAACAACTTCCTTTGGCAGCTACACCCACCACCCTTTGTGTGAAGAAGTTGCCCTTCAGATTCCTAATAAATCTTTTCCCCTTCACCTTAAACCTATGCCCACTGATCCACGATTCACCTATTCTGGGCAAGAGTGTGCATCTATCCGATCTATTCCTCTCATGATCTTATACATCTCTATAAGATCACCCCTCATCCTCCTGTGCTCCAAGGAATAGTGTTCCAGCCTACTCAACCTCTCCCTATAGCTCAGACCCTCTAGTCCTGGCATACAATGCTACTTCACGCAACAGAACACCTAAAGCTGCCATTTTGTTTCTTGTCAGTGTTTGAACTGAGTTCTGGGCTCAACACTGTAGAGAGAGTAATCTACATTCCTCCCAGATGAAGCTTCCCCACTGCTGGGGAAAGGTTCTCCAGCGAATCTTTCAGTCCCGCATCTGGAACACAAGACTGAAGCCCACAATCTGAGGAGATAATTTCACAACAGAAGCTAATCAATTAAAACTGCTCTGCTTTAAGTACTTCCCTTCAGTGGTCAGTCATTCTACAGAGTTCTGTCTAGTTTACTTTTAGTTTTTTGTGGGAAAGAACTGCAAATGCTGGTTTATACCGAAGATGTCTGAAAAAGTGTCTCGACCCGAAACGTCACCCATTCTTTCTCTTCAGAGATGCTGCCTGTCCCGCTGAGTTACTCCAGCATTTTGTGTCTATCTTTAGTTTTAGTTTTGTTTGGAGATAGAGCACGGTAACAGGCCCTTCGGCCCACCAAGTCCATGCCAACCACCAATTACCCATTCATCGTCGTTCTATGTTATCCCACTTTCACATCCACTCCCTACAGATTAGGGGCAATTTGCAGAGGACGATTAACCTACAAACCTGCATGTCTTTGGGATGTGTGAGGAAACTGGAGCAACCGAAGTCATGCAGTCACAGGGAGAACATGCAAACTCCACCCAGACAGTGCAGCAACTCTACCACTGCACCACAGTGCCGCCCCAAACTAATATCTCTGATACTGTTGGTCAGGATGAGAGTAGATCGCAACAGGACCACCAGTTCCCTTTGTAGAAACTGTTTGCATCCTGCCATTGTTTATAATTTTAGTTTAGTTTAGTTTAGAGATACAGCACAGAAAAAGGCCCACCGAGTCCGCACCGACCAGCAATCCCCGCACACTAACACAAGCCTACACACACTGGGGCCAATTTACACTTATACCAAGTATACTAACCCAATTCAATTAACCTACAAACCTGTACGTCTGTGGAGTGAGGGAGGAAACCATCTCGGAGAAAACCCACGCAGGTCACGGGGAGAACGTACAAACTTCGTACAGACAGCGCCCGTAGTCGGGATGGAACCTGGGTCTCTGGCGCTGCAAGCGCTGTAAGGCAGAACCTCTACTGATGCGCCATCAGTCCGCCCATTTGTTTTTATCCCGTGCAGTCCTGAAAACAACGATGATAATTGACCTCTGGTGGTTTTGACATGCCGTGAATATTGGCTGCTGTCCGCAAACGGTGATGGCACTGTTCTCCACCTTCACTCTGAATCGGCCGATAACTAATTGTGTTGTTCAAAAACATAATGAAACTTTCCACGCCCTCTCCCACCATCATCCGCCCATGCTGCTTTAACGATGAGATCAATGTGCGCCGCATTGCCTGATTAAATAGGCGGAAAAATAAAATACCAGCTGAGTGATTGCGTGTGTTTTTCTTTTCATATCAAAGAGATGCTGTGTGGAGCTGGCACTAAAGAGGCTGGCTGTGAGAGCAGCAAGGATGGTAATGAAAGCTAGCTTCACGCAGGGCTCTGCCCAAGAACCCTCCTGTGTGAGGCATCATTCATTTTTCTCAGCAGACTAAAGATCTAGGGAGTGGCTTGGAGAGACGGTGAGTGTTGGGATGGTATAAAAAGTCTCACGGCCTTTGTTCATTATTAGGCCAGCACATAATTTAAAAACGTCCATCAGCTTTTTTAAGAGGCGTATTCGTCAGACAGAATGGTTGGCAAAGTTACAGAGAGAGAGGCTGATAGCAAGGACAGGATCAGAATTAGTTTCAGTCTAAGATAGACATAAAAAGCTGGAGTAACTCAGCGGGATAGGCATCATCTGTGGAGAGGTTGTAATCTAGTTTAAGAAGTGTAAGAAAATAACTGCAGATGCTGGTACAAATCGAAGGTATTTATTTCACAAAATGCTGGGGTAACTCAGCAGGTCAGGCAGCATCTCAGGAGAGAAGGAATGGGTGACGTTTCGGGTCTGAAGAAGGGTCTCGACCCGAAACGTCACCCATTCCTTGTAATCTAGTTTAGTTTATTAGTTTAGATTATTATTGTCACCTGTACTGAGGCACAGTGAAAATCTGAAAGGCTGTACTCAGTGATCAGTGACTGATACTTGACTGATGAGACCAGCGATGTTATAGATGGCTCTGCAGACTGTGAACAACTGACAGAACCACTGGCATTTCAGAGAAGTTTACAATCAGTAGGTGGTTCAGCCACATGAATGGACTGGTGCCAATTCCTATGACATGATTGGGGTTTGTCGTTTGGTTTTGTTTAGTTTATTGTCACGTGTACCGAGGTACAGTGAAAAGCTTCTTGTTGCGTGCTAACCAGTCTGCGGAAAGACAGTTCATGATTACAATCAAGCCGTAACAGTGTACAGATACAGGGTAAAGGGTTTAACATTTCGTGCAAGATAAAGTCCAGAAACCTCCAATTAAAGATAGTCTGAGGTATTTATTTCACAAAATGCTGGAGTAACTCAGCAGGTCAGGCAGCATCTCAGGAGCATCTCTCCTGAGATGCTGCCTGACCTGCTGAGTTACTCCAGCATTTTGTGAAATAAATACCTTCGATTTGTACCAGCATCTGCAGTTATTTTCTTACACTAAAGATAGTCTAAGGGTCTCCAAGTAGGTAGATGGTAGGTTAGGACTACTCTTTAGTTGGCGATAGGATGGTTCAGTTGCCTGATAACAGCTGGGAAGAAATTGTATCTCTTGATCCCATAATGGTCCATTGTTGGCCGGGAACGAGGTGATAACAAGGGGATACAGGGATGCAAACAGTGGAGCTGGTAGAATGAGTAGGGTGAGGGAGGGAATGCAAGGGTTACTTGGAATTCGAGACATCAATGGAGGTAGAAGCCTGACTTCTCTAGCTGGATGCTCGCTCAAACACAGAGACCAATGGGCTTTCCAAAGATGCCTGTGATATGTGTTGGTATCACAAAGTGTGATGAGACGTTATCCATGCAAGTGTCAGGACAAACGGACAAAGCAATGCAGAACAAATGTAAGTTCAGGTGATGCTCAGTTGGAGAATAGATGCAGTGAGTAACTTTGTAAAGGAGAAGCTCCAATCTTCCCCTTGATTATAGAAGGCCACAGTGCAACTTCAGTGGTTGATCTGCTCTCCAGTTGTGCTTAGTTTTGAGATACAGCGTGGAAACAGGTCCTTCAGCCCATCGAGTCTGCGCCGACCAGCGATCCCCGCACACTAACACTATCCTACACACACACTAGGGACAATTTACAATGTTACCAAGCCAATTAACCTACAAACCTGCCCGTCTTTAGAGTGTGGGAGGAAACCGGAGCACCCGGAGAAAACCCACGCAGTCACAGGGAGAACGTGCAAACTCTGCACAGAGAGCATTTGTAGTCAGGATCAAAGCTGGGTCTCTGGCGCTGGGAGGCAGCAACTCTACCGCTGCACCACCCATGTTGTGTTGAGTCGATTCCAAATTTGCAGAGAGCACCACACGCACACATTTAATGGAGAGTGTCACGGGAAGAAGTGTCATTAGTGATGAGCAAGGTGTATGGACTCTAGTCATGGATAACGCCACACCCAGCCAGGAACATAGAACGTTGTCAAGATGCTGACAATCAGCAACCTGCTCATTCCTGGAACCTAGGTAAAAATAATTCTACTAATTACCTCTGAATAAACAAACTCTGGTAATGCTGGGACATACCATGGAGACATGACAAATACCAAAGATAGTTCGGACATTCTTCTTTTGAATTTCTTTTATGATATCAAAGAGATTAAGTAAGATATTAACGAAGAAGCCATGCTTTCCAATTGCTTCACTAATGTAGATATTTTAGAGCTTTGTCATGGTTTAAAAATCTGCTGAGTTCTGGCTCGTAGGTTAAGAATGCGGAATTATTTTTCGTACATTGCTAGGGCTTATTCTCTGCTTTGGTTGTTTTTGTAACTCGGACTCCATTTCATTGTCAAAATAACGTTGATATATTTCTGATAATCTTCGGGAAATTTTAGGGATTTAATGTCATTGAGGAACCATTGTAGGTGTAAACGTACTGCAACTCACTGATATTCTATGTTGGGTTAAGGTGCATTTAATTCCAAGTTTTAAAACACATTGTTAATTTTTGAGGGAAGGTTCAAAGTTTAGTTTAATTTAGTTTAATTTAATTTAGAGATTAAATTAAGAAACAGGCCCTTCGGCCCACCGGGTCCGCGTCGTCCAGCGATCCCCGCACATTTACACTCTCCTACACACACTAGGGACAATTTTTACATTTACCAAGCTAACTAACCTCCCACACTCCAAAGACATACAAGTTTGTAGGTTAATTGGCTTGGTAAATGTAAAAATTGTCCCTCGTGGGTGTAGGATAGTGTTAGTGTGCGGGGATCGCTGGTGGGCCGAGGGGCTTGTTTCCACGCTGTATCTCTAAACTAAACTCATCTAAACTAATTAAGAATCAAGGTTTTCTTTCACCCCAATACGCATTGCTCATGCATTGCATCCCTATGAAGCTTGTCGGTGTGTGTTTAGAGTGGACCTCCCAAGACAGGTCCCGGACCAATGCTGGGAACCAGGTTAAGGTGGGTTTGCCTTTCAGTGGTTTATTTATCTTGGCACTGCTTTGGGATCCGTGCAAACGAACCACCTCCCTGCCGGCCTCCTACATCGGTGAACCCAACCCACCCTACCATCACAACCATTACCTGAGATTCCCCAGTTGTGAATCTGTGGAATTCTCTGCCTCAGAAGGCAGTGGAGGCCAATTCTCTGAATGCATTCAAGAGAGAGCTAGATAGAGCTCTTAAGGATAGCGGAGTCGGGGGGTATGGGGAGAAGGCAGGAACGGGGTACTGATTGAGAATGATCAGCCATGATCACATTGAATGGTGGTGCTGGCTCGAAGGGCCAAATGGCCTCCTCCTGCACCTATTGTCTATTGTCTATTGTGAGTCTCTGATTCAATCTCCTCACCTGCCCAGTCTCCCAACCCCACAGTGCCAAACACCTGACTCACGAAGGCAACATGAGGTCCAATGTTAGCAGGTTATGTCTGAGTCCAAGCCGACCAGTGATCACCCATACACTGGCTGTAAGCCATGGGCGTTCATCTGTAATGACTGGGTGGTGTCGTGACATCAGGAGATGATTTGTCTACTACATTCCAACGTATGGGTGATAGCCAGGTGCTGACAGTGAAACCAAAGAGACACAGTTTATGAGAAAGTGGCTGAGCGAGAGATGAAATAAACCATTTTACTGAGTTGCTAATTGCTTTGGGGACACCCTGGAGTGAACCGTATGTCAGCTGTGTCTTTCAGGAGACCCACCGAGCACACCCAGCGACAGCGTTGCTGTTAATGAGAGCCTGAGGCTGAGGCAGTGCAGTCTGCATCATGTTTCTGTTTTATCACTGTTTCTAATGCTTAATGCACATCCTTCCACTTTTTGTTACGAGAAGCCACTGCGTGGGTTGTCACAGCATGCCCTTCCACGCCTGACAAGACTTAACAAGCGGGCCAGGCAGCGTCTCTGGGGAATAGGAGTAGGTGACGTTTCTGGTCGAGACCCTTCTTCAGACTCAAGTCGTGGTGGTGCAACGGTAGAGGTGCTGCCTTGCAGTGCCAGAGAGCCGAGCTGCCTCCAAAAGCTTGTATTTTGCATAACAACAGACACTGTTGTTTGTCAGTTTGATTGGAACCATTTAGAGTCATACAGCGTGGAAACAGGCCCTTTGGCTCAACTTGCCCACGCCGACCAACATGCCCCATCTACACTAGTCCCACCTGCCTGCGTTTGGCCCATATCCCTCTAAACCTTTCCTATCAATGTACCTGTTTAAATGTTTCTTAAACATTGTGATAGTAACTGTCTTAACTACCTCCTCCGGCAGCTCGTTCCATACACCTGCCACCCTTTGTGTAAAAATAAGTTGCCACTTGGGTTCCTATTAAATCTTTCCCCCCTCACTTTAAACCTGTGCCCTCTGGTTCTTGATTCCCCTAGTCTGGGTAAAAGACTCTTTGCATTCACCCTATCTATACATCTCATGATCTTGTACACCTCTATAATATCACCGGTAGGCACAAAACGCTGGAGTAACTCAGCGGGTCAGGCAGCAACTCTGGAGAGAAGGGATGGGTGACGTTTTGGGTCGAGACCCTTCTTCAGACTAGAAGAAGGGTCTCGACCCGAAACGTCACCCATTCCTTCTCTCCAGAGATGCTGCCTGACCCGCTGAGTTACTCCAGCATTTTGTGTCTACCTTCGATTTAAACCAGCATCTGCACTTTTTTTTCCCTACACATCTATAAGATCACCCCTCATCCTCCTGCACTCCAAGGAATAAAGTCCTACCCAGCCTGCTCAACCTCTCCCTGTAACTCCTCGAGTCCTGGCTACATCCTGATAAATCTTCTCCGCACCCTTTCCAGATGAAAGCATTTGGCACTGTGATGGGGTGGAAATCCCTTTGAAGATAACAACAAGCAAACAACTGGATGAAAACCCACTCCAATTATGTACAGTTAACTCTCTGGTCAAACAAGACAATTCTTATAAAACCAGGTGCAGGTCATTGCTGATGCAAAGAGAATGACAAAGGGCAAAGTGACGTGTCAGCTGACAATAGACAATAGACAATAGACAATAGACAATAGGTGCAGGAGGAGGCCATTCGGCCCTTCGAGCCAGCACCGCCATTCAATGTGATCATGGCTGATCATTCTCAATCAGTACCCCGTTCCTGCCTTCTCCCCATACCCCCTGACTCCGCTATCCTTAAGAGCTCTATCTAGCTCTCCCTTGAATGCATTCAGAGAATTGGCCTCCACTGCCTTCTGAGGCAGAGAATTCCACAGATTCACAACTCTCTGACTGAAAAAGTTTTTCCTCATCTCAGTTCTAAATGGCCTACCCCTTATTCTTAAACTGTGGCCCCTTGTTCTGGACTCCCCCAACATTGGGAACATGTTCCCTGCCTCTAACGTGTCCAACTCCTTAATAATCTTATACGTTTCGATAAGATCTCCTCTCATCCTTCTAAATCAAGTTCATCAATTCATCAGTGGTAAGAGCAGAATTAGGCCATTCGGCCCATCGAGTCTATCTATCTGACGTAATCCCGAAATCTAAATGTAAAAATATTTACACATGGCATAGTATTGCCCTCTTCCACCATTTTGTTCTGTATAAGGGTGTTTATAAGGGTGTATAAGCAGATCAAAGCATAATTCTCCCAAAAGGTGATTAGAGGCATGTTGATGAAATCTGTTGGTTCCAGGGTAGTGAGGTGATGGTTGGTGTGGTTTGGGTTTGATGGATGGACAGGCTTAGCCCCTTGACTTTGCTTGGGAAAACAATTCATTCTGACGCAGGTTTTTTAAATCTTGCGACATTTGCAGTCAGCCCTGGCAACGTCAGATGCTACCTGGCAACGTCATCAATCAGGTCAGAAAAGCAGAGATTTAATGATCCTGCAGCTATTCCACACACCACCTGCCGTCCTGCCTCTGGTTAGCTGACAAGTTCATCAATTCATCAGTGATAGGAGCAAAATTGGGCCATTCGGCCCATCGAGTCTATCTGCCGCAGATCCTGCCAGTCAATGTGCCGACTTCCCACAAGGAGATTTAAACTTAATTTGTGTCTCCAGGTGTGGTTTCATTAACAGTTTCAACTTAAAATGATTGAAGAGTTGACAATTTATGGTCAGTGATGGTCAAAAAAGGATTCAGGAATTCCCAGCGACAGATTACTGGCGTGTAGTAATCAGGTTCATAAGATCATAAGTGATAGGAGCACAATTAGGCCATTCGGCCCATCAAGTCTACTCCGCCATTCAATCATGGCTGATCTAGCTCTCCCTCCTAATCCCATTCTCCTGCCTTCTCCCCATAACCTCTGACACCCGTACTAACCAATAATCTATCCATCTCTGCCTAAAGAATACCTCTGGAGTAAAGAATTCCAGAGACTCATCAACGCTTACAAGAAGAAATGTCTACGCACCTCAGTTATAGTGAACACCACCTTAGCTTTAACTATATCTCCTCAATCGAGACTCTTGCACTGGTGAAAGCATCTCAACATGTAACCTGTCATGTCCTCTTAAGTCAAGTCAAGTCAAGTCAATTTTATTTGTATAGCACATTTAAAAACAACCCATGTTGACCAAAGTGCTGTACATCTGTTTAGGTACTAAGGAAAAAATGAAACATACAGTAGCACACAAACATAACAGCACATACAAAACAGTTCACAGCGCCTCCTCAGTGGGCCTCAAATGCTAGGGAGTAGAAATAGGTTTTGAGATCTTATATGTATCAATAGAAGACCACAAAGACCACACAAAATTGCAGAGTTGTGGACGCAGCCCAGACCATCACGCAAACCAACCTCCCTTCCATTGACTCCATCTACACCTCACGTTGCCTCGGCAAGGCCAGCAGCATCATCAAGGACCAGTCTCACCCCGATCACTCCCTCTTCACCCCTCTCCCATCGGACAAGAGGTATAGAAGTGTGAAAACGCACACCTCCAGACTCAGGGACAGTTTCTTCCCAGCTGTTATCAGGTGACTGAACCATCCTCTCACCAGCTAGATTCAAGCCAATACTCCAAACGAGAAGGGCAACATTCCACACATGTCAGACACAGTAAATGCATCATCTGTGCACACATGTTTTGTGGCGGAGATGCCTGGTTGAATTTGTGGAATGGTGCGATCTGACCTGGATATCATTGCATTGCATTCCACTCTGGAAAGACCTCATTTTCAGAGCAGAGTTCAGTAGCCTGCACTGTGCTACATACATTTCTAGCCTCATCTATCTCAGTTTTCTGACAACACCCATCCACAGCTTTGCAAGTTGAAAGTTGCAATGGGCACAATGGAATTTCAAATGGGAAAACTCAAGGTCAACAATTTTTGACCTACGAAATTTAAATCAGTCTCTTTGTAATGGACAAGTCGTGGCCAACTGTGTAGGAAAGAACTGCAGATGCTGGTTTAAATCGAAGGTAGACACAAAATGCTGGAGTAACTCAGCAAGACAGGCAGCGTCTCTGGAGGGAAGGAATGGGTGACGTTTCGGGTCGAGACCCTTCAGTCTGAAGAAGGGTCTGGACCCGAAACATCACCCAGTCGTGACCAACTGATGGGCAAGAGCTTTAAGGCTCAAAATGCAAAATTCACTCAAAGAAAGAGAAATGCTATCTTCGAACGATCGAGGGGATACTTCTATTTATCTCAAATGGTCTACAATGGAAAAGGACTGAAACCGAACAACGACTGTAGATTATAATCCAGGTTAAGTCACATCAAAGCCTAAAGCAAAATGCCCCTACTTTGTATTCCACATTGGTTGCGATAAAAACCAACATGGTGATTTTTTATTACTCATTTCTCATTCCACACACATGTTAACTTCCTGTTCAGGATGTTAACATGAGCATGGAATTAGTAATTAGCAATGTCCTGTTTGTGCAAAGACAACAGACTTTGTTTCAACACCACAGTTTAATATTTCAGGTTACGTAAATGTCATTGCCTTTATTCTTGCTTCTAATGTAGTCAAATTTGATATTCATTCTCATTATGCTCCATCTGCCATCATATTACCTACTCGGTAAACCTGTCTATGTCTCTTTGCAGGCTCTGTGAATCTTCCTTACAACTTTCCCACCTATCTTTGTATCACCGACAACCTGTAATGTAGTCTGCATAGGAAGGAACTGCAGATGCTGGTTTAAACCGAAGATAGACACAAAATGCTGGAGTAACTCAGCAGGACAGGCAGCATCTCTAGAGAGAAGTCATTGGTGACGTTTTGGGTCGAGACCCTTGTAGATCTTATTCTTTCATCTAAATAATTAACGTTAGATAATTAATAGCTGAGGTCCAGAACTGATCAGTCTGTCAAATCACTGGCAGGGTTTGTCAGCCTTAATTACAATGTTCACTTTAGATTTTAGAGTTACAGTGTGGAAACAGGCCCTTCTAGTCCATGCCGACCAGCGATCCCCGCACACTACTAGTACTACCCTGCATGCTAGTTGGGTCGAAGGACCTGTTTCCGCACTGTATCACTCGATGATTCATTTATCCCACTTTCCCATCCACTCCCAACACACCAGGGAGAATTTCACAGAGGCCGAATAACCTACAAATCTGCACGTATTTGGGAAGTGGGAGGAAACCCATGTGGTCAGAGGGAGAACGTACAAACTCCACACAGCCAATACCCGAGGTGAGGATTGAACCTGGGTCTCCGGCGCTGTAAGGCAGCAGCTCGACCAGCGGAGGCATTCTGCTGCCCAGTAATCTCTTTGAGAAATCAAATAATACCATTAATTAAATATTATCTTTTGAAAATCATTAACAGGGTGGGTATCGTTGGCAACACCAGGACTTATGGTGGCGCTGCCCTAGCAGCTGCGGTTACCTGCGGTCCATTTGTCTTTGTGTTTTTGTTGTTTTTTTGTCTTAATTGTAGTTGTGATGTGGTGTTTTTGTGTTTGTGTACTATGTGTGTATGTGGGGGGGAGGGGGGGAACTGTAAAATTGTAAATAGGTGTCCCTTCCGAACGGAGACCCGACCTTTGTTTTCTGGGTGTTGTCTCCGTTCCTGCTGCGGCCTACCATCGGCCCAACTCCTGGAGCTGGCGGCCTCCAGGGCTCTGGTTCGCAGAGTCCGCGGATCGGACTTACCATCAGCGGAGCCGGCCGTCTTCGGAGGCTGCGGGAGCGGCTGCGACTCGCCTTAGGCTCGGGCTGCGTGGATGCCGACATCGGGAGCTCCGGCAGCGGCAGCGTGTTCGCCCGCCCCGGATCGCGGACATTTCACCATCCGGCGCGGCCTAAAATAGGCCGCGGGATTTTTCTCTGCCGGGTGGGGGCTTCAATGTCGGGAGCCACGACCGCCCCGACGTGCAGCAACAGCGGCAGCGTGTTCACCCGCCCGGACCAGACTTATCATCGGCGGAGCCGGCCGTCTTCGGAGGCTGTGGGTGCGGCTGCGACTCGCCTTAGGCTCGGGCCGCTGCGGACCGTCCGGCGCGGCCTGCAACCACAACAACCTGACTGCGGGAGAAGACGGCAGGAGAAGGGAAAGACATTGTGGCCTTCCATCACAGTGAGGAGAGGACTGGAGGAGACTCACTGTGATGGATGTTTCTTTGATGGATGTTTCTTTTTTTGTGTGTTTTTGGGGTTGTGTAATTTTAATGCCTATTTAATGCTTTTATTGTTGGACTGTGGGTGACAATATTGGATGACAAATAAAGCTATCTTGAATCTTGAATCTTGAATCTTATTGTTCATCCCTAATCATTGTCACAGAGTTGGTGGTTAGTTGCTTCACACTGTTCGATCAACGGACAACTGAAATTTTAGTTTAGTTTAGTTTAGTTTCGAGACACAGTGCGAAAACAAGTTCTTCGGCCCACCGAGTCCGCGCCGACCAGCAATCCCATGCACACTAACACTATCATACATACAGTAGGGACAATTTACAATTATACCAAGCCAATTAACCTACAAACCTGCACGTCTTTGGAGTGTGGGAGGAAACCCACGCAGGTCACGGGGAGAACGTTCAAATTCCATACAGACAGCACCAGTAGTCAGGATGGAACCCGAGTCTCTGACGCTGTGAGGCAGCAACTCTGCTGTGGTATTTAATCGTTTAAATTAATTATTTAACCACGGGCTTTGACCTGCTAGGGTCTGCTAATCCAGATGAGGGTAATGCTTGACAGATTTTGGACTCATTTATAGAGTGGGTGAAAAAATGTACAGGATTTATTTTGGTCCTGTCAATGGTCTCTGGCAGAATGAGCCTTCTTGACTCTTGCACCAAGGGTAGTGATGTTTGACTTGGCTCCCTACAGCAGTGCAGATGTTGGTAACTGCAGCTGCCCACAGCTAACGAATAGGGCACAGCTGCTGCAGCTGTGATGTAAACACTGGAATGGCGCAGCGGTAGAGTTGCTGCCTCACAGCGCCAGAGACCCCGGTTCGATCCAGACTACGGGTGCTGTTTGTACGTACGGAGTTTGTACGTTCTCCCCGTCACCTGAGTGGGTTTTCGCCGGGTGCTCCGGTTTCCTCCCACACTCCAAAGACCTACAGATTTGTAGGTATAAGAAAATAACTGCAGATGCTGGTACAAATCGGAGGTATTTATTCACAAAATGCTGGAGTAACTCAGCAGGTCAGGCAGCATCTCAGGAGAGGAGGAATGGGTGACGTTTCAGGTCGAGTCTCGACCCGAAACGTCACCCATTCCTTCTCTCCTGAGATGCTGCCTGACCTGCTGAGTTACTCCAGCATTTTGTGAATAAATACAGATTTGTAGGTGATTGTCTTCGGTATGAATTGTAATTGTCCCTGGTGTGTGTAGGGTGGTGTTAGTGTACGGGGTGACCGCTGGTTGGCGTGGACTCGGTGGGCACGTTGTATCTCTAAACTAAATTGGAGCACAGATGCATGACATTCATGCTTGATGATCTTGTGACTCTTGATGATGTGGACCACAATGCAATTGGGTGGAAGCAATGTCAAGCACTGTGGATAATATGCCCCCTCACCACATTTAAAGATTTATTGCCATTTCCAACAATTAGACAACTTATTAGCTAACTGCACTTGACATCAGTCAATGGACAACAGACAATAGACAATAGGTGCAGGAGTAGGCCATTCGGCCCTTCGAGCCAGCACCTCCATTCAATGTGATCATGGGTGACCACAGTCATTGGGGAGATGTTGGTATCTGTCATTGAGGAAGAGACATCAGGATAATTGGGCAAAGTTAGCACAAGATTACAAAAGGGAACTTGAATTTCACAAATTAATTTGAGGATGAAACTAGGAGTATGAACAATTAGGATATAGAATCTTTGAATTCCAAAGGGATGTTAATCTATAGGAAATTAGTTCCTTGGAACCTGAATGATCATGTCTGATCATCCATAGAAACATAGAAAATAGGTGCAGGAGTAGGCCATTCGGCCCTTCGAGCCTGCACCGCCATTCAATATGATCATGGCTGATCATCCAACTCAGTATACTGTACCTGCCTTCTCTCCATACCCCCTGATCCCTTTAGCCACAAGGGCCACATCTAACTCCCTCTTAAATATAGCCAATGAACTGGCCTCAACTACCTTCTGTGGCAGAGAATTCCACAGATTCACCACTCTGTGTGAAAAAAAACATTCTCATCTCGGTCCTAAAAGACTTCCCCCTTATCCTTAAACTGTGACCCCTTGTTCTGGACTTCCCCAACATCGGGAACAATCTTCCTGCATCTAGCCTGTCCAACCCCTTAAGAATTTTGTACGTTTCTACAAGATCCCTCCAAAGTCATTGCCCTGTAACAACTCTTTCCCTATATCTCTTGTTCCCTCTTGTCGACAAATTCTCTCCTGACCTACTACAGGGTGTACAGTAGAGCGTATATTGACCAGTTGCATCACAGTCTGGTTGGGTAACTCGAACAGCCAGGAATGAAGAAGATTGCAAAAAGTGGTCAACACTGCCCAGTTCATCACGGGTGCTGACCTCCCCACCATTGAAGGGATCTACAGGAGTCGCTGCCTCAAACAGGCAGCCAGCACCATCAGAGACCCACACCAGCCTGTCCACGCTCTCATTTCACCCCTGCCAGCGGGAAGAAGGAACAGGAGCCTGAAAACTGTAACGTCCAGGTTCAGGGGCAGCTTCTTCCCAACAACCATCAGGTTATTGATCGAAGGTATTTATTCACAAAATGCTGGAGTAACTCAGCAGGTCAGGCAGCATCTCGGGAGAGAAGGAATGGGCGACGTTTCGGGTCGAGACCCTTCTTCAGGTTATTGGTCACTACATCTTGAGTGAAAGGCATCTGTTACACATGAAAATCACTGGGCAAAATAATGGACTTTTAACTTACTGGATCAGCGAAAATTGTAATCAAATAACAACTTCCCCCTCATTTATCACAACAACCACAAATTATACTCTGCATGAGAAGTTCATCTATTCTAGTTTGGACTCTATGGCTTGTAAATTGTTGAGGAAACAGCATTAATGTTTTTTTGAGAGACCACCTTAGGTTCAATGTTATTGCACCAATCACTGGACTCATTATATTTTTTGAAGATAATTTGTGGAGTGAGAACTGAGAAATCCGGAGAAAAAAAAAAATACACAGAGGCAAGTTTTAGCCAGAGTCAGGAAAAATAAAACCAGGCATTCTAAACTTCCGTGAGATACCTACATGTAATTAGTACTGCCCCGGACACAAAGCCTTCACTCTGTACGGGGTTTTCACACACTGGCGTAGGAGGAGCTCAGCACATTGCTTGGAAAGTAAGTCACATTTACAATTGCTTACCACAAAAAGGTCATTGATCGAGGCTTTGGTAATCGTACATATGCGCACGTTTATAACTGGAATAATTACGCCACGGAAACGTTGTTTTTCTTTGTGCTGGCATTAACTTTACTGAGCCCTATTTTTGTAATGTTTCAACTTATTCAGAAGGAATTAACGGCCATGGTTAAGGTCCATAGCAGTTTATCAGTTCCAAATAGACAATAGACAATAGACAATAGGTGCAGGAGGAGGCCATTCGGCCCTTCGAGCCAGCACCGTCATTCAATGTGATCATGGCTGATCATTCTCAATCAGTACCCCGTTCCTGCCTTCTCCCCATACCCCCTGACTCCGCTATCCTTACGAGCTCTATCTAGCTCTCTCTTGAATGCATTCAGAGAATTGGCCTCCACTGCTTTCTGAGGCAGAGAATTACACAGATTTACAACTCTCTGACTGAAAAAGTTTTTCCTCATCTCAGTTCTCCCTTAATAATCTTATACGTAAAGACTTAGTTTTAGATTCCACCCTTCTTCAGAGTGTAGGTCTGATAAATAAAGTATGTCCTGCAAATTCTCCCTGTTAAATATAAACTCATAATGCCTGAGGAAGATGGCCCCCTCTTCACGTTGGTCTCTGGCAAATCACTAGATTTGATCACTAGACCATTGACTCCCTCTACATCTCACGCTGCCTTGGCAAGGCCAGCAGCATAATCAAGGACCAGTCTCACCCCGGCCACTCCTTCCTCTCCCCTCTCCCATCAGGCAAAAGATACAGAAGTGTGAAAACGCACACCTCCAGATTCAGTCACAAAATGCTGGAGTAACTCAGCAGGTCAGGCAGCATCTCGGGAGAGAAGGAATGGGTGACGTTTCGGGTCGAGACCCTTCTTCAGACTGAAGGGTCTCGACCCGAAACGTCACCCATTCCTTCTCTCCCGAGATGCTGCCTGACCTGCTGAGTTACTCCAGCATTTTGTGAATAAATACCTTCGATTTGTACCAGCATCTGCAGTTATTTTCTTATACCTCCAGATTCAGGGACAGTTTCTTCCCAGCTGTTATCAGGCAACTGAACCATCCCACCACAACCAAAGAGCAGTGCTGAACTACTATCTACCTCATTGGTGACCCTCGGACTATCTTTGATCGGACTTTGCTGGCTTTACCTTGCACTAAATGTTATTCCCTTATCATGTATCTGTACACTGTGAATGGCTCAATTTTAATCATGTATTGTCTTTCCGCTGACTGGTTAGCACGCAACAAAAGCTTTTCACGGTACCTCGGTACACGTGACAATAAACTAAACTCAACTGGACTTGTGCCTGAAAGAAAGAGGGTCTCGGAATCATACATAATCTCAGGGTCAGAGATTTTTCAAATAAAACTATAATTTTGCAATTAAATCTATTTGGAATACCTAATGTAATCCAGATGTAATCAGTAGAGCTTACTCTGGTTTGGAATATTCTAAGTCAATAAACAGAGTGATGTTTACATAGCAGAGCTTTAAATGGACTTCAGTCTTTTACAGTGAGTGTTATGCCTGTATTTTCAATGCAAACTAGAGACCAAGTTCAGATACCCTCCCCAATTATTTTTTGGTTTAAAAGGTTCACAGTCAACTCTGTGCGGGGTATTGGGATAAGAATTTAAAACATAACGCATACGATTTCTACCCTTGGAGTTTTTCACTTGATACGTTATCCCTAATGCCATTCTAGGTCTGGAGAAAAATAGCTCAACCATGCCATGCCGATTCTCGCAACACAGCTGGGTCTGTGCACCAGACCAGATGTGAGCAAGGCTAATGTTTCAAGGGTGGTTCCTGGCTTTGCTGTTCTTGTATTAAACTTAACGCATTATAGTTTAGCATGTCAGGTCAACTTCATCCATTCCAAAATAGATAAATGCTGATGTGTGCAGGGACCAGGCAACTCGTTAACCTTCAGATACGGGCATATTTTATGTGGTTAATGACCTCAATAAAAATACTCCAGGGAAGGGAGTCATGATTGGGCACGTGCTTCTAGTTTACCAAATGATAAGCTCAAGGTCACAGTGGTACAATGGTGGATCTGCTGCTTTACAGCGCCAGAAACCCCGGTTCGATACTGACTATGGGTACAGTGCACTGCGTCTTCCTGTTTTCGTGTTGGACTAAATCTTGCTTTGTTTGACTCACTATCTTTGTTCTCCCCACATCAATACTTGATGGAGTCTATCTATGATGGTGGCGCAGCGGTAGAGTTGCTACCTTACAGCGCCAGAGACCCGGGTTCGATCCTGACTATGGGTGCTGTCTGTACGGAGTTTGTACGTTCTCCCCATGACCTGCCTGGGTTTTCTCCAAGTTTCCTCCCAAACTCCAAAGAAGGGCAGGTTTGTAGGTTAATCGGCTAAGGTAAACGTTGATTGTTCCAAGTGCGTGTAGGATAGTGTTAGTGTATGGGGATCGCTGGTCAGCACGGACTCGGTGGGCCGAAGGGCCTGTTTCCGCACTGCACTAAACTAAATCAAACTAAGATAGACATAAAATGCTGGAGTAACTCAGCGGGACAGGCAGCATCTCTGGAGAGAAGGAATGGGTGACGTTTCGGGTCGAGACCCTTCTTCAGACTGATGAGGGAGATGACTGAGAGGGAGAAACGTAGATAAGGAAGTGTATGGTGTGAATGGAGATCAATTCTACTCCACCATTCAATCATGGCTGATCTATCTCTCCCTCCTAACCCCATTCTCTTGCCTTCTCCCCAGAACTTCTGACATCTGTACTAATCAAGAATCTATCTATCTCTGTCTTAAAAATATTCACTGACGGACTCCACAGCCGTCTGTGGCAAAGAATTCCACAGATTCACCACCCTCTGACTAAAGAAATTCCTCCTAATTTCTTTCCTAAAAGAACGTCCTTTAATTCTGAGACTATGACCTCTAGTCCTAGCCTCTCCCACTAGTGGAAACATCCTCTCCACAACCACTCTATCCAAGCCTTTTACTATTCTGTTTGTTTCAATGAGGTCCCCCTTCATTCTTCTAAACTCCAGCGAGTGCAGGCCCAGTGCAGACAAACGCTCATCACAGGTTAACCCACTCATTCCTGGGATCATTCTTGTAAACCTCCTCTGGACCCTCGGTGCTGGAACCCCAGCTATTTACGATATACATTAATGACTTAGATGAAGGGATTAAAAGTACCATTAGCAAATTTGCAGATGATACTAAGCTGGGGGGTAGTGTGAATTGTGAGGAAGATGCAATAAGGCTGCAGGGTGACTTGGACAGGTTGTGTGAGTGGGCGGATACATGGCAGATGCAGTTTAATGTAGATAGGTGTGAGGTTATTCACTTTGGAAGTAAGAATAGAAAGGCAGATTATTATCTGAATGGTGTCAAGTTAGGAAGAGGGGATGTTCAACGAGATCTGGGTGTCCTAGTGCATCAGTCACTGAAAGGAAGCATGCAGGTACAGCAGGCAGTGAAGAAAGCCACTGGAATGTTGGCCTTCGTAACAAGAGGAGTTGAGTATAGGAGCAAAGAGGTCCTTCTACAGTTGTACCGGGCCCTGGTGAGACCGCACCTGGAGTACTGTGTGCAGTTTTGGTCTCCAAATTTGAGGAAGGATATTCTTGCTATTGAGGGCGTGCTGCGTAGGTTCACTAGGTTGATTCCCGGAATGGCGGGACTGTCGTATGTTGAAAGGCTGGAGCAATTAGGCTTGCATACACTGGAATTTAGAAGGATGAGGAGGGATCTTATTGAAACATATAAGATAATTAGGGGATTGGACACATTAGAGGCAGGAAACATGTTCCCAATGTTGGGGGAGTCCAGAACAAGGGGCCACAGTTTAAGAATAAGGGGTAGGCCATTTAGAACGGAGATGAGGAAGAACTTTTTCAGTCAGAGAGTGGTGAAGGTGTGGAATTCTCTGCCTCAGAAGGCAGTGGAGGCCAGTTCGTTGGATGCTTTCAAGAGAGAGCTGGATAGAGCTCTTAAGGATAGCGGAGTGAGGGGGTATGGGGAGAAGGCAGGAACGGGGTACTGATTGAGAGTGATCAGCCATGATCGCATTGAATGGCGGTGCTGGCTCGAAGGGCTGAATGGCCTACTCCTGCACCTATTGTCTATTGTCTATTGTCTATTGTTTATCGTGTAGAAACCTGGCCTGGACACCCACGTCCAATGCCCTTAATCTCCTAGAGTTGGGAGGTGGTTCGTGAGCTGAATCTTTGCCAGTTCACCAGCTATCAAAGGTTTTTGAAGAGTCTTTGATTCCCTTTGTATGCAGAGTGATTCACAAGCAGTTCAAATAGATTCAGATTATGCAAGCAAATCAAGAACAAAAATAAAACATGTTAAAACATGTGGGCGGTCACGGTGGCGCAGCGGTAGAGTTGCCGCCTTACACCGAATGCAGCGCCGGAGACCCGGCTTCGATCCTGACTAGGGGTGCTGTCTGTACGGAGTTTGTACATTCTCCCTGTGACCTGCGTGGGTTTTCTCCGAGATCTTCCGTTTCCACCCGCACTCCAAAGACGTACAGGTTTGTAGGTTAATTGGCTTGGTAAATGTAAAAATTGTCCCTAGTATGTGTAGGATAGTGTTAATGTGCGGGGATCGCTGGTCGGCGCGGACCCGGTGGGCCGAAAGGGCCTGTTTCTGCACTGTCTCTAAATGGCCTACCCGTTATTCTTAAACCGTGGCCCCTGGTTCTGGACTCCCCCAACATTGGGAACATGTTTCCTGCCTCTAACGTGTCCAACCCCTTAATAATCTTATATGTTTCGATAAGGTCCCCTCTCAACCTTCTAAATTCCAGTGTATACAAGTGTTTGTTTCAACATTTAAAAGATATTGATAGGTACATGGATAGGAATGGTTCAGAATGATATGGGCCAAAGGCAGGCAGGCGCGACTAGTGTAGATGGGTCAGTGTGGGCAGGTTGGGCTGAAGGGCCTGTTTTCATGCTGTGTGACTTTATGACTGTAACAATGGAGACGAGCTCTGTTGGCCCAATTCAGAAGGCTTGCAGTGTGCCTAGCCTTTACACATCACAAACCCTGGTCACAAGCTAATAGTGAAGAGGAACCATCAATGCTGAAGATAGTTTCTGCATTGCTCATGGAAGTAAGAACTGCACTGCTTTTCACGGTATTACAGATTAACCTCACTTTCTGTGGGATTCTGTGCCTCAGAAGGCAGTGGAGGCCAATTCTCTGAATGCATTCAAGAGAGAGCTAGATAGAGCTCTTAAGGATAGCGGAGTCAGGGGGTATGGGGAGAAGGCAAGAACGGGGGTACTGATTGAGAATGATCAGCCATGATCACATTAAATGGCGGTGCTGGCTCAAAGGGCCGAATGGCCTCCTCCTGCGCCTATTGTCGATTGTCTATTGTCTATTGTCTATTGTATTACAGATTAACCTCACTTTCGAAAACAAACAACACTCATTTCTGGACCGCCTACAGTATGTGTCCACGTCTTCCAGAGATACTCCACAGTATAGATGATCTAGCACGAGCAAAGCTAAAGCTAAGAATATACAGCATGTAAGCCAAGAGACACAGATGGAATCCAGATCAACGCCACATCACCCTGGGGCTCGGAACTTGTACGATGCAACATTCACAGCCACAAGTAAGCAGCTCCAATAACATTGAAACCTACCAAATAGTGAGCGGCCTGGATAGAGTGAATGTGGAGAGGATGTTCCACTAGTGGGAGAGTCTAGGACCAGAGGGCACAGCCTCAGAATAATAGGATGTACCTTTAGAAAGGAGATGAGGAGGGATTTCTCAAGTCAGAGGGTGGTGAATCTGTGGGATTCATTGCCACAGGATATTTGTAAGGCGGAGATTAACAGATTTTTGACTAGGAAAGGTGTCAGAGGTTATGGGGAGAAGGCAGATGAATGGGGTTGAGAGAGAAAGATAGATTACCCATGAATGAATGGCAGAGTAGATTTGATGGGCCGAATGACCTAATTCTGTTCCTATCACTTATGAACCTATGAAACTGAGCAATACCTATTGACCCAATGGTCAGCAGCAGTCACGAACCATTATCCAACAGGGCAAGCAGTAAGATAGTCACAAAATGCTGGAGTAACTCAGCGGGTCAGGCAGCATCTCTGGAGAACATGGATAAGTGACGTTTCACAGAGTACTGGAGTAACTCAGTGGGCCAGGCAGCATCTCTGGAGAACATGGATAAGTGACGTTTCACAGAGCACTTTATACACAACGAACGACATTTTTATTGAATTATTGTCATTCCCATTATAAGAATAGCAGTCAATTAAAATAATTAAAGCTTAAAAATAATTAGCATGATTCCACTTAAATCTAAAAGCAGCCTGGGGAACAATTCTCCTGTTGTTCCATCGTTAATGTGCTCGATTGTTATAGATCTTTGTGTTGGAAGTATATTTCCACAGTGACAGATGTTGGTCAGTAAAATTTGAGCTCAGTCAAGTAAGATTTTACTGAGTATCCTTCGTATTTTATAAAACATTGTTTAGAAAAAAAAAGAGCTACGTTGTTAAAAGGAAACAATGCAAATGGATCAATGGATATCTGCGTAATCAGGTTGTCCATGTAGTTCAAGGACCCTGCAGATCTGAATTCAATATGGTGGACCATCTAGTCCACGCTAACCATCGATCACCGTTCACACTAGCATAAGAAAATAACTGCAGATGCTGGTACAAATCGAAGGTGTTTATTCACAAAATGCTGGAGTAACTCAGCAGGTCAGGCAGCTTGCAGCCCAGTGGTATGAACATCGACTTCTCCAACTTTAGATAGTTCCTCTGTCCCTCTCTTCCCCTCCTCCTTCCCAGATCTCCCTCTATCTTCCTGTCTCCACCTATATCCTTCCTTTGTCCCGCCCACCTGACATCAGTCTGAGGAAGGGTCTCGACCCGAAACGTCACCCATTCCTTCTCTCCTGAGATGCTGCCTGACCTGCTGAGTTACTCCAGCATTTTGTGAATAAATACCGTTCACATTAGCTGTATGTTATCCCACTTTTGCATCCACTCCCTACACTCAAGAGCCAATTTACAGAGGCCAATTAAACTACAAGCCCGAAGGTCTTTGGGATATGGGAGGAAACCGGAGCACCCGGAGAAAACTCATGTGGTCACAGGGAGAATGCACAAACTCTTCACAGTCAGCACCCAAGGTCAGGATCGAACCGGGGTCTCTGGTGCAGTGAGGCAGCAACTCTACCAGCTGTGCCACCGTGCCACTCTGTTTCTGACGACCCATTAAATGTGAGGTGGATGGAGTGAGCTCCTGGTAGCTGTCTAGAAGCCTCCTCAGTTGATCAGATGTTATACAGCTGAACCATTAGCAAAGATACATTGTCAAATACTAACTGACAGAATAGGCACAACATCACTGGGGCTTCTGCAGCTTCACCTGACAAATGAGCTAATAAACTCATTACTATTTTCCACTGAAGGAAAGTTTCACCATAAATTTGAAGGTAATTAATCTCCCATGAGATTCTTCGACCTTTGACAGCAAGACCTACATGTCCTCATTTTGTAGTTTAGTTTAGTTTAGAAATACAGCGCAGAAACAGGCCGTTCGGCCCACCGAGTCTGCACCGACCAGCGATCCCTGCACACTAACACTATCCTACACACACACACACAAGGGACAATTTTGACATTTACACCAAACCAATTAACCTACAAACCTTTACATCGTTGGAATGTGGGAGGAAATTGAAGATCTTGGAGAAAACCCACGCAGGTCACGGGGAGAACGTATAAGCTCTGTACAGACAGCACCTGTAGTAGGGATCGAACCCGGGTCTAAGACGCATCTGAGGCAGCAACTCTACCGCTGCATCGCAGTTTCGATCCTTGGACCCACTTGTCATTCTCCCAAGCTTGTTGAAGATGGAGAGGATTGGGTGGCACGGTGGTGCGGTGGTAGAGCTGCTGCGTCACAGGGACAGAGACATACAGGTTTGTAGGTTAATTGGCTTCTGTAAATTGTAAATTGCCCCCAGTGTGAAGGACAGTGCTATGGGTGATTACTGGACAGCGTGGACTCGATCGGCCAAAGAGCCTGTTTCTACGCTGTATCTCTAAGGTCTAAAGTGTAAGGATTGACCTGACGTATGTGGGAATAACAAGGTTTGGTGACATTCAGCAGTCGAGACACAGTCTAATTTCTGCCACAGCATTTCCCGCCAACTTCTAGAACTGTGAAAAGTTCTTCAAAGACTTTCTCTCCAGGAACTTCCCTCCAAGAATCCAATCACCAAGAAACCTGGCAGTTACAGACACTCCCTCTGAGTAGCTTTGGTGGCAGTGGCTTCCTGCTGTTGAACGGTGGGTTTTCAATGAGAGGTGAATACTTGGCTTGACTCCATTATTGGTGACTTAGCTCCAGTTAAGTAGCACTGGTGTCAAACCAGAATTACTCATTGATTGCCTTCACCACTGCAGTAGATGTAATGCTGAGGCTCTATAAGGTGCTGGTCAGGCCGCATTTAGAGTACTGTGAGCAAATTTGAGCCCCATATCTGAGGAAGGATGTGCTAGCTCTGGAAAGGGTCCAGAGGAGGTTTACAAGAATGATTCCAGGAATGAGTGGGTTAACATATGATGAGCGTTTGACAGCACTGGGCCTGTACTCACTGGAGTTTAGAAGGTTGAGGGGGGACCTCATTGGAACTCACAGAATAATGAAAGGCATAGATAGAGTGGATGTGGAGAGGATGTTTCCACTGGTGGGAGAGTCACAGCCTCAGAATTAAAGGGCGCTCTTTTATAAAGGAGGTGAGGAGGAACTTCTTCAGTCAGAGGGCAGTTAATCATTGCCACAGAAGGCTGTGGAGGCCAAGTCAGTGGATATTTAAGGCAGAGATTGGCAAATTCTTGATTAGAATGGGTGGCAAGGGTTATGGGGAGAAGGCAGGAAGATGGGATTAGGAGGCTGAGATGATTGCCAAATGATCGGCCATGATTGAATGGGGGAGTAGACTCGATGGGCCGAATGGCCTAATTCTACTCCTATAACTTGTGAACTTGTGAAATGATTGCTGAATAATTCTGGTTTGTGAAAGTTACCCTCGTACTGTTATCTCTGAGACAGCCCTTTGTTCAAAACAATTTGCCATTTGAAAGCAATTAGCAGGAACTATGACGTCATAGGTAGATAGGGGGGTCAAAAAGGCTTTCAGCACATTGGCTTTCATCAGTCAGAGTATTGAGTACAGAAGTTGGGAGATCATGTTGCTGTTATATAAGATGTTGGCGAGGCCACATTTGGAGTACTGTGTTCAGTTTTGGTCACCATGTGAAAGGAAATATGTTGTCAAGCTGGAAAGGGTGCAGAGAAGATTTACGAGGATGTTGCCAAGACTCGAGGGCCTGAGCTATAGGGAGAGGTTTAGCAGGCTAGGACTCTATTCCTTTAAGCACAGGAGGATGAGGGGTGATCTTAGAGAGGTGCACAAAATCATGAGAGGACTAGATCGGGTAACCGCACAGAGTCTCTTGCCCAGAGTAGGGGGATAGAGAACGAGAGGACGTAGTTTTAAGGTGAGGGAGGAAACATTTAATAGGAACCTGAGGGGTAACTTGTTTTACACAAAGGGTGGCGGGTGTATGGAACGAACTGCTGGAGGAGGTAGTTGAGGCAGTTACTATCACACGTTGAAGAAACAGTTAGACAGGTACATGGACAGGATAGTTTTAGAGGGAAATGGGCCAAATGCAGGCAGGTGGGACTAGTGTACATGGGACATGTTGGTCGGTGTGGACAAGTTGGGCTGAAGGGCCTGTTTCCATGCTGTATAATTCTGACTGTGTTAATTAATTTGATTGGAACTGACCAAGACTTTGTAAATTTGTGTACATGACTGCCGAACCTCACTTCTCACCGGATGCAATTGACACTTAAAACTCACGTTCTGTTGTGTACAACTCAGGCGCCCGGTGCCTGAAGCTTTGTAACTTGGGTAAGGGACGGGACGGTGTGGAGAATAATGGTTGCAAACAATGTAAGCAGAAATGTCAATGGATTAGATTCAACTCTTTGCCCAGTTTCAGGCAAATATTTTTCTGTTGACTCTAATGCAGAATTTGTTCTCAATCCAAACACATCAGGAATTAATTACTGTTGGCCAGACAATAGGAATCAGCTTAGCCGCAAGGATACAGAGTGATAAATTGCCTTAAAGTATTAATTGGGCATTAGACATTGGTCACAAATTCTATATTTCAGCACAATTCAAAACGTATATTTCTATATTTCTCTTCTTTTTCTATCTATTCTCCCACACAGAACCTCCTGCTCTCTAATCCCCTCTTCTAGTGATAGAAAGTGAGGGGCAGCACGGTGGCGCAGTGGTTGAGTTGCAACCTTACTGCGTCAGAGACCCGGGTTCGATCCTGACCTTGGGTGCTGTCTGTACGGAGTTTGTACGTTCTCCCTGTGACCGCGTGGTTTTCTCACGGTGCTCCAAAGATGTGCAGGTTTGTAGGTTAATTGGCCTCGGTAAAAATTGTGAAATTGTCCCTAGCGTGTGTAGGATAGTGTTAGTGTACGGGATCATCGCTGGTCGGCGCAGAGTCGGTGGGCTGAAGGGCCTGTTTCCACGCTGTACCTCTGAAGTAAAGTAAACATTTTGAATTTGCCACTCTGGGGGAGAGCTAGTGTCAGAGCTCGATGTCTCACAGAGAACGTACCAGTGTTATTTCAAGGAACTTGCTGGTTTGAAAAACAAGGAGTTTGTAAAGTGGCCAAATGATTCAGAACAGCAATATTGACCCAGATACCAAGTGTAAAGTCAACCACACTGATTCATTGTTTGCATTTATTCCATTGGCGTTAATCCTAAGTTATCCACACCTTCTAAGACCTTGGTTGGAGTGTGTAGCACATACAGCAACTGACCAAGGCATCTTCAACAGCCTTCCCCCATATCTGTGACCACCTCCATCAAGAAGGGCATAGACAGCTAATGCACATGAATACCATTGCTGCTAGTTCCCTTTCATCCCAGGCCAACATCATTATATTGGCTGCAGCAATTCAGGAAAAGGACCATTGCACGGTGGCACCACTGGTAGAGCCACTGCCTCACAGCACCAGAGACCCCGGTTCGATCCTGACTTCGGGTGCTGTCTTTACGGAGTTTGTACGTTCTCCGTGACCGGGTGGGTTCCCTCAGGGCACTTTCGGTTTCCTCCCACATTCCGAAGACGTGCAGGTCTGTAGGTTAGATGGCCTCTGTAAATTTTACCTGGTGTGTGGGAGAGTGGATGAGCAAGTGGGTATGAACCAAAGACCAGGTATGAACAGGTGAATGGTGGACTTGGACGTGGACTTGGTGGGCCAAAGGGCCTGTTTCCTATCCAGGTCTTCCAGAGATGTTATCTGACCTGCTGAGTTACTCCAGCACTTGGTGTTCTAACGTTGTCCAATGTCCATCTGTTCTGTCACAATCTCATCGGCCATCAACTGCACAGAGCACCAATAAGCAGTCTGAAGAAGGGTCTCACCCCGAAACGTCACCCATTCCTTCTCTCCAGACATGCTGCCTGTCCCACCGAGTTACTCCAGCATTCTGTGTCTATCTTTAGTATCAACCAGCATTTGCAGCTCCTTCCGACACATTAAGGTGCAAAATGCTTCCCTTCTGCTTTTAATGTCCTACTAATAATAACTCACTCTTTAGCTTAGCACCAGCCAATTACTAGCAGTTCCACTGTTGGGATTGGACAACAGAAACCAAAAACTATTGAATTAACATTTTTACTGGAAATAGTAAAATAAGAGAATTGTTTCTTTTCAGTTGTCTGTTCTGGAAAGACTAATTTCTTTGTTCTTCAATGCTGGCCTTGGTTCAAGTCTAACACATTCACCATGACAAAGTTTACATTTAGCTTTGAAGGAATGTTTCGTGGGTCAGCAATAATCGGCTGTACATTTTCTACTGAAGTACAACCTTCAACATTTATTTAAGCACCGTTTAAGATTTCATTGAATGGAATGGACGTAACCGAGAGTCTCAACAAGACCGGTGTAATGATCACAGGTTGGCTAACCAACATTTAGAAATAATGTACCAGGGGTCTGCAAGGTTCCAAAGGAACACAGTCATTGTTAAGTCTACTCAAGTTGAATCTTGAAATTTTTAGTTTATCGTCTAAACTTTTAGCTTTTGTTGCGTATTAACCAGTCAGCGGTAAGACAATACATGATTACAATCAAGCCATCCACAGCATCCAAATGCATAATGAAGGGAATAACGTGAACAACAATCAGTGCAAGGTAAAGACAAGTTAAGGTCATAAGGAATAGGAGAGGAATTAGGCCATTCGGCCCATCAAGTCTACTCCGCCATTCAATCATTGCTGATCTATCTCTCCCACCTAACCCCATAACCTCTGACACCTGTACTAATCAGGAATCTATCTATCTCTGCCTTAAAGTCAGATCAAAGATAAGTCCAAGGGTCTCCAATGAGGCAGATAGCAGCTCAGGGCTACACTCTAGTTGTTGACGGGATGGTTCAATTGCCTGATAACAGTTGGGAAGAAACTGTCCTTGAATCTGGAGATGTGCGTCCTGAGCAATCTGAACCAAATGTATTAAACTTAAATCAAATTCCCTCACAAGATGTTGGCAGTAGTTGGCAGAGATCAACATTCTTTTATCCATCACTTGAGAAATGCATAGAGTCATAGAGTGATACAGTATGGAAGCAGGCCCTTCAGCCCAACTTGCCCACACCGATCGATCAACAATGTCCCAGGTTCACTAGTCCCACTTGCCTGCGCTTGGTCCATATCCCTCCAAACCGGTCCTATCCATGGAGCACTGTAGACAATAGACAATAGACAATAGGTGCAGGAGTAGGCCATTCGGCCCTTCGAGCCAGCACCACCATTCAATGTGATCATGGCTGATCATTCTCAATCAGTACCCCGTTCCTGCCTTCTCCCCATACCCCCTGACTCCGCTATCCTTAAGAGCTCTATCTAGCTCTCTCTTGAATGCATTCAGAGAATTGGCCTCCACTGCCTTCTGAGGCAGAGAATCCCACAGATTCACTATTTTCGACAAACCATGTGGTGAAAGTGCTCTCGCTGCAAGAAGCTCACAAGCCCCAGGTATTGACCCCACATGACATTATTTCTACATTGGTTATTTTCATGAGAGGTTGCAGGTGATGGTTTTTTACATTTGCTCGCTCCCCTTCATCTTGTCGGTGGTTGAGGTTGAGGGTTTAGGAGATGCTGCTGAGTTCCTGTGCATCATGTAATTAGCCCAATGTCATACAAGGAATCGTAGACAGATACAGCATGGTAACAGGCCCTTCTGCCCACCCTGTCCATACTGACCACCCTACCTACATATTAAATGTGTAGGACGGAACTGCAGATGCTTGTTTACACCAAAGATAGACCAGATTAAGCTGGAGTAACCCAGCGGGACAGGCAGCATCTCCGGAGAGAAGGAATGGATGTAATTTTGGGTCAAGTCTCAACCTGAAACATCACCCATTCCTTCTCTCCAGAGATGCTGTCTACCCCGCTGAGTTACTCCAGCATTTCGTGCCTATCTACTTTCATACTATATTTTATTCTCCCCACATTACCCTCAACCCTCTCCAGATTCTACCACTCACCTCCACATAGGCGGAAATGACAGTGTCTAATTAACCTGTCAACCCACACGTCTTTGGGATGTGGGAGGAAACCGGGGGCAGCTGGAGGAAACCCACAAAGTTACATGGAAAACACCAAACATCCATACAGAAAAACAGCTGAGGTGAGGATTGAACCTGGGTCTCTGGCACTGTGAGGCAGTAACTCTGCCAGCTGAGCCACAGTGCTGGAGAAGTAGAATGTTTACAATGTCGAACTGGGCGCCAATTAAATACGTTGATTATTAGGATTTGGACATTACTTTAGACTTTAGAGGTACAGCGCGGAAACAGACCTTTCGGCCCACCGCGTCCACACTGACCAGCGATCCCAGCACACTAAAACTCTCCTACACGCTAGTCAAGTCAATTTTATTTGTATAGCATATTTAAACAAACACCCCACGTTGACCAAAGTGCTGTACATCAGTTCAGGTACTAAGAACGAACATACAATGGCACACAAACATAACAGCACATACATAAACAGTTCACAGCGCCCCCTCAGAGGGCCTCAAACGCTAGGGACAATTTACGGAAGACAATTAACCGACAAACCTGGACGTCTTTGGAATGTGGGAGGAAACTCGAGCAACCGGAGTCAGGGTCGAACCCGGATCTCTGACGCTGTGAGGCAGCAACTCTACCTTGGCGCCACCCATTGTTGTATTGAGGTTCTCATTAGAGGCAGCTCTATTCTTGCTTTGTAACTCTGGAGAATCTTGTGGGGTCAGGAGGTGAAATGCTCTCCACAGAGTGACCAGCCTTGACTTGCTTTTGCAACACAAGAATTTATCAGGTTGATCCATTAAGTTTCCACTCAATAGTGACCCACTTCACAACAGCGTGCACACTGGCCCACAATGACTAACATGTCCCATCTACACTAGTCCCACCTGCCTGCTTTTGGCCCATATCCCTCGAAACCAGTCCAATCCATGTACCTGTCTAAATGTTTCTTGAATATTGTGCTTCAACTTCCTCCTTCGGCAGCTCGTTCCATACACCCACTACCCGATGTATTTCACTCCTGATTTTTGTACACTTTTATAAGATCACCCCTCGTCCTCCTGCACTCCAAAGAACAGAGTCCTAGCCTGCTCAACCTCTCCCTATAGCTCAGGCCCTCGAGTCCTGGCAACATCCTCGTAAATCTCACCTGCAGCCTATCCAGCTTGACAACATCTTTCCTATAACATGGTGCCCAAAACTGAACACAATACTCTAAATGTGACCTCACCAACATCTGAACCAACAGTCTGAAGAAGGGTCTCGACCCGAAACGTCACCCATTCCTTCTCTCCTGAGATGCTGCCTGACCCGCTGAGTTACTCCAGCATTTTGTGAAATAAATACCTTCGATTTGTACCAGCATCTGCAGTTATTTTCTTACATCATCAACATCTTACGTAACTTTAAGGGCAGCACGGTGGTGCAGCGGTAGATCCGGGTTCGATCCCGACTACGGGCGCCGTCTGTACGGTTTCTACGTTCTCCCCGTGACCGCGTGGGTTTTTTCCGTGTTCTTCGGCTTCCTCCCACACTCCAAAGACGTACAGGTATGCAGGTTAATTGGCTTGCTGTATGTGTAAACTGTTCCTCGTGTGTGTAGGGTAGTGTTAATGTGTGGGGATGGCTGGCCGGTGTGGACTCGGTGGTCTGAAGAGTTGTTTCCGCGTTGTATCTCCAAACTAAAAAACGAAACTGCAACGTGACCCCTCAACCTCTATGCATCAGAAGCTGATGATGCCATTGAAGGTTGTGGGGAGGGGATCGGACTTTATCTTGTTGGAGATGAGCACTGCTTGTACTTGAGTATTGCTGAGTTTACTTGCCACGTATTATCCTTTGGATGAGTAACACCCTGGTCTTCCAGCGTGCACGCAGGAACAAGCTCGCTATCTAATGTCGTGCAAACAGAACTGAACACTGTGAACACCAGAGAACATTCCTGCTTCCGACGTTATGATAGCAGGAAGGTCATTTGATGAAGCAGCTGAAAATACTTGGGAAAGGATTGGATTCTATGAAGATAGACACAAAGTGCTGGAGTAACTCAGCGGGTCAGGCAGCATCTGTGGAGAACATGGATAGGTGACGTTTCACAGAGTGCTGGAGTAACTCAGCGGGTCAGGCAGCATCTGTGGAGAACATGGATAGGTGACGTTTCACAGAGTGCTGGAGTAACTCAGCGGGTCAGGCAGCATCTCTGGAGGAAAAGGACAGGTGACGTTTCGGGTTGGGGGCCTTTCTTAGATTCTGTGAAATTGCTTAGTCAAGAGGAACCAAAGGAGTGATGGTGAGTGAGGTGGGGCTGGGGATGCAGAAGGTCGTGTTGGAGGAGCCTTAGACTTTCTACTCGGGTTTGAAGACCCCTGACCGATCACCCGATCACACTAGTTCGCTGTTACCCCCCTCCCGACACACGGGGGGCAATTGGCCCTACGGACGGACAAATAAACCTAGAAGCTGCAATGATTTGAGATGTGGGAGGAAACCGGAGCACCCGGAGGGGGGGGGGGGGGGGGGGGGGGTGGGCACGGTGGCACAGCGGCAGAGTCGCTGCCTCACAGCGCCAGAGACCCGGGTTCAATCCTGACTACGGGTGCTGTCTGTACGGAGTTTGTACGTTCTCCCCGTGACTGCGTGGGTTTCCTCCGGGTGCTCTGGTTTCCTTCCACACTCCAAAGACGTGCGGGTTTCGATGTTAATTGGCTTCTGTAAATAGTAAATTGTCTCTAGTGTGTAGGATAATGCTAGAGTACGGGGTGATCGCTGGTCGGCACGGACTCGGTGGGCCGAAGGGCATGTTTCCACGCTGCATCTCTAACGTTTAATGAACACACCCTAATGCAATCTAATCTCTCCACAAATGGACTCACTGTGATGAACCTTCTGGCTCAGGCATAGCCTCTGCCTCAAAGCAAAGCTGGGAGGCCTCGAAAAGCAACAAGCAGAGGGATCCCTGAGAACAGGTCGCAAAATGACAATTGCAAAAACACATGTAATCAATCTGGAACACCCTTTGTATATAAGATTAGCTCCTGCCCACTAATCTAATCTATTTCTACATTAGGCAATGAATTGCAAATGAGTTCCTTGTAATGTTTGCAAAATATCTCACCGACAAGCAACAGGAATGCTGAACAACCAGAAGATACATTTGCAGCTCCCCTTGGGCATTGACTGTTTGAACATCAATCTCAACGGACTGTGGGCAGGCATGGGGAGGAGCAAACCGAACGTGCTGAAGTGGGGATGTACTGAAGATGCGGCAGACTGCGAGTGTGGACAGGGCCTCCAGATTATGGAACATCGGCTGGGCGGCACGGTGGCGCAGCGGTAGAGTTGCTGCCTTACAGCGAATGCAGCGCCGGAGACTCAGGTTCGATCCTGACTACGGGCGCCGTCTGTACGGAGTTTGTACGTTCTCCCCGTGACCTGCGTGGGTTTTCTCCGAGATCTTCGGTTTCCTCCCACACTCCAAAGACGTACAGGTATGTAGGTTAATTGACTGGGTAAATGTAAAAATTGTCCCTTGTGTGTTGTAGGACAGTGTTAATGTGCAGGGATCGCTGGGCGGCACGGACTCGGTGGGCCGAAGGGCCTGTTTCCACGCTGTATCTCTAAATGACACATGCACTGTGAAGGATCTTGCAGAGGCCAACCACGTGGCACTAACATTTGCTCGCTATTGGCAAACAGCTGTATGATGACGCGGATTAAAACAAACCATGAATAAATTAATGCTCCACCCAAGACCGCAAGAAATTGCAGCAGATTGTGGACACAGCCCAGCCCATCACACAAACCAACCTCCCTTCCATTGCCTCCATTTACACCTCGCGCTGCCTCGGCAAGGCCAGCAGCATAATCAAGGACCAGTCGCACCATGCCCACTCCCTCTTCTCCCCTCTCCCATCAGGCAAAAGTACAGAAGTGTGAAAACGCACACCTCCAGATTCAGGGACAGTTTCTTCCCAGCTGTTATCAGGCAACTGAATCATCCTACCACACCCAGAGAGCAGTGCTGAACTACTATCTACCTCATTGGTGACCATTGGACTATCCTTGATCGAACTCTGCTGGCTTAACCTTGCACTAAACACTATTCCCTTATTATGTGTGTATGTAACTGGCTCGATTGTAATCATGTGTTGTCTTTCTGCTGACTGGTTAGCATGCAACAGAAGCTTTTCATGATACCTCAGTACACGTGACCATAAACTCAACTGAACAGAACTGTCTGAAGAAGGGTCTCGACCTGAAGCGTCACCCATTCCTTCTCTCCAGAGATGCTGCCTGACCCGCTGAGTTACTCCAGCTTTTCGTGTCTATCTTTGATGTAAGATTAGCTCCTGTACACAAATCTAATCTATTTCTACATTACACAATGAATGGCAAAGGAATTCCTTGTAATGTTTGCAAGATATCTCACCAACAAGCAACAGGAATGCTGAACAACCAGAAGATATATTTGCAGCAGCCCCTTGGGCAATGACTGTCTGAACATTAATAATTTAAATATTTACCAACGATATTAGCTAAACTTTGAGACACATCAGGGTTTTGCTGCACTAGTCTGTTAACACCAATCTGCACAGTCACTGGTCAAATTCATTACATGATAGACAATAGACAATAGGTGCAGGTGTAGGCCATTCGGCCCTTCGAGCCAGCACCGTCATTCAATGTGATCATGGCTGATCATTCTCAATCAGTACCCCGTTCCTGCCTTCTCCCCATACCCCCTGACTCCGCTATCCTTAAGAGCTCTATCTAGCTCTCTCTTGAATGCATCCAGAGAATTGGCCTCCACTGCCTTCTGAGGCAGAGAATTCCACAGATCCACAGATGATAAGCCCCCATCCTGTATCTTTATAAGCAATTAGTAAAGGGTGGACCCAATGGGCCCAAACCTCTCCTGCATTGGTATAGTACCCTCCCCTCCCCGACTCCCCCCCCCCCTCCCCCCCCTCCCCCCCCCCTCCCCCCCTCCCCCCACTCACCCACTCCATCTCCCCTCAACGTCAACGGGCCCCAACTGCGCCGGCATGGACCCATTGGGTTCTGCGCACGCGTTGATCCGGCGGCCATCTTACGTAAGTATTAGATCAACGGGCCCCAACTGCGCGGGTGCGGACCCGTTGGGTTCCCATAGCGACTTCGAACACGGAGGTATTACTGCGCAGGTGCGGCTGACGGGCAGGGTAAGTGGAGAAGGGATTTATTAAAGGTTAAAAAGTGAAAACTTTTAAAATATAACAACCTTTTGATCCGCAGGCCAATGGTGAGTAAGGCGGGCCTAAAACTGTTGCGCTACCCTGCTCTGTTTTGGCTGCATTTCGGGGACAAATATATCCACAAACCCACAAATAAATATATCCACAAACAGACAAGATGAGCGTTTTAGTAAATATATAGAGATTTGTTTGCTCCTATGTTTCTTAAAGCGTCAAGACTTAATGAAACTTTTGCTGCAAAACAAAACCATACTGCCAGATCCGAGACATATTGCATTTCATTGCCAATGACCAATTTTATCTATGTGCACGATTTCGACTCTGTGACATTTTGATATCAAGGAACCTAGTTTGTCATTCGCTCCCAGAACAAGGATCTATAAAGATATAACAGTCTGAAGAAGGGTCTCGACCCGAAACGTCGCCCATTCCTTCCCTCCTGAGATGCTGCTTGACCCGCTGAGTTACTCCAGCATTTTGTGATACCAAGGTTCTATAAAAGATGACCTTACCTCCCAATGTGACCGTAGGCATATTGTCCATCGGAGATTACAAGAGCAATTTCGCCCAGTTGCATTGACAACGCACAGTATTCAAGTACCTGCAGCCAACGTGAAAATATCAATGCGTTATTTGATTAAACAGGTTACAATCAATTCCAAGTTGTCAAAAGCTTACGATATTATTGACTCCTTGCACAGCTAACAATTTGCTTTTGAATGTCAAAACATTTCTTAAATAATGAATGCAGGCTTGGCGTACTTTACAAAGAATGATAGATGAATGTGATCTATTATCTGTGACCTGGCGGCCCCCATTCATGCTCAATGCCAAGTGAGGAATGATCACATACCTTCTCCATTTGCTTGCATCTGTTTTCCTCCACTCTGTCTGGCCCCAAACAACATCAAACGTCCCCCCCCCACTCCCCTGATCAATCAGAACCGTAACAACTCATTCCACTTACCTTTACAGTTCTCCCCAGAGATGCTGCCTGACCCGCTGAGAGACTCCAGCATTTTGTGTCCACCTTCAATTTAAACCAGCATCTGCAGTTCCTTCCTACACATATCTTTACAGTTGATCAGCTGGGCTGAATGTCACGATTCTTGTCCTGAGCGTTTGGTTCAACTCTCAGCTGACACTGAAGATTTTCAATCTCATCCATTACCAACCCTTCCACTTTTGAAATGTAACCTGGCTTCTTAAGTCTACAACACCATTGTTCAGGCCACATCTCTAGAGTCACAGAGTGAAACAGCACGAAAACAGGTCCTTTGGGGTGCAGGATGGATGCTAGTTCCATTTCCACACATTTTGTCGATATCCCTCTAAACCTTTCTTACTCAAGAACCTGTCCAAATATCATTTAAATGTCTGAGGACGGATCATAAACTGATACACCACCTATCCATGCCTTCCAGAGATGCTTGACACGAAAAGCTGAAGTCAGTAAGGCAGGCAGCATCTCTGGAGAGAAGGAATGGGTGATGTTTCGGGCCAAGACCCTTCTTCGGAACCTTCTTCCTTGCCCCCCCCCCCCCCCCCCACCTCCTCTCTGATCCTCTCTTCCAGAGATGCTGCCTTACTCACTGAGTTACCCTACACTTTATGTTCTCTGCAAGATCCCAGCATCTGCAGTTAGATTGTGTTTCTTCCTTCATTGTTGTTGTGGTACCTATCTCAAATGCTTCCTCTACCAGTTTGTTCCATATACCTGACCTCCCTCTGTGTGAAAACGTTGCCCCTCAGGTTCCAATTAAATCTTTCTACTCGTACCTTAGACCTCTCCAGTCTAGGTTTTGATTATCCTACTCTGTGAAAAAGACTGTGAAATTCATCCTATCTATTTCCCGTATGATTTTACACACCCCTATAATATCACTCCTCAGCCTCTTATGCTCTTCGGAATCAAGCCCTAGCCTATCCAAACTGTAGCTCAAGTCTTAATCTTGGTAACATCCTCATAAATCTTCTCTGCGCCCGTTCCAGGTTAATGACATCTTCCCCGGAGCACGATGACAAAAACTGAACACAGGACTCCAAGTGAAGCCGCACCAACGCCTTGTGCACAACACAAACTATTATTTCTCTTTCCCACAATCTAGGGCTGTTTATTTAGCTTTCACCTTCCTTCCACCAGGCACTCCAGATTCCTACCACACTCCACAGATGTACGTACAGGTTTGTAGGTTAATTGGCCTCGGTTTTTAAAGAATTGTAAATTGTCCCTAGTGCGTGTAGGATAATGCTACTGTGCGGGATTACTGGTGGGCACGGCTTTGATGGGCTTTAGGACGTGTTCCCACCCTTGGGATTTCTCCAAGATCTTCGGTTTCCTCCCACACTCCAAAGACATACAGGTTTGTAAGTTAATTGACTTGGTATAAATGCAAATTGTCCCTGGTGTGTGTGGGAAAGTGTTAGTGTGCGGGGACCACTGGTCGGCGCTGACTCGGTGGGCCGAAGGGACTGGTTCTGTTCTGTATCTCTAAAACTAAAAACTAAACTAAAACACCAAAAGAGCTATTTCTCCATAGGTTGTTGCAGTGACAGGTTGACCCCTGGCTCAAGAAAAGCATTTAATGTTTGTCAGATTGATTATCAATGTTGTTTAAAGTTGTTTACATATGGATTGCCAACATCTCTGGCAGCATTTTGTGATTTTGGCCCCAATGCAAAAATTCTCATTGATGATAGGAGTCAAGGCAAGTCCAGATGAATTGCCTCCAGTGCAGTGAAATACCATCTGTGTGGCCAAACTGATATTCATGGACGTTTAATGGATCCAGTCCAAATGCTTGATATCTAGCATCTCTGGAGAGAAGGAATGGGTGACGTTTCTGGTCGTTTTGGGTTGGATAATGATAAGCTTTTATGCCTGCCACCTGAACACTTTTCAATCAATTTAGCTGCATTGTTATGAATCCCAAAATGACTTTAGAGTTAGACATGGAATCTGATTAACTTATTTTAAAAGATATGCATTGAATTTCCTTAGACACCTGTTCAATGACCTTCCCAAATAGGATGCGTGAGCCTGGTCTAATGTCCCTCAGATCCTGGACCTGACCTTGCTGTCATGGGCTGAACATTGATGGCATCAGGCACAAAGCTGCCCAGGATTTCCACTTCATGTTAGTCTAACTTCAATCATTCTCAGAATTTAAGTTGAGAGAAAAGTCAAGATACCTTGACTTAGTCAAGATGGAAAGTCTTGACTTTTTCTACCAAGAGTTGATGATCTTGATGGGAGACCATCTGCTGTCAGCACGTTCTCCCCGTGACCGAGTGGGTTTCCTCCGGGTGCTCCGGTTTCCTCCAAAGACGTGCAGGTTTGCAGGGCAATTGGTTCGGTAAAATTGTAAAATTATCCCTCGTGTGTAGGATAGTGTGGGGATCGCTGATCGGTGTGGACTCGGTGGGCCGAAGGGCCTGTTTCTGCGCTGTATCTCTAAACTAAACTATCAAGTTTTGTATCAAGGACGAAGGCTGATGCACAAGGTCTTCTATCTGGGTCAAGGTAGACGTCAAGGTAGAGAATTCCATACTTTCACAAGATGTGTAAAACAACCTTATCTTTCTACTCGTATTGATTCTTCATGTCTACGAGTTTCACTACATTGTGGTTTGCAATGCCTGTAGTTTGGTAGGTGTTGCTGCTTGTTAAGGCAGGGCAGCATCGTGACACATCTAGTAGAGTTACTGAGAGTAGAGTAGAGTTACTGCCTCACAGCTCCATTGACCAGATTCAATCCTGACTGCCAGTGCTGTCTCTGTGAAGTTTGCATGTTCTCCCTGTAACTCTGCAGATGTCCCTGGCTGCTGCAGTTTTCTCCCACGTTGCAAAGATCTGCAGATTGATTGGTTAATTGGCCACTGTAAGTTGCACCTAGTCTCTCGGTGAGTGGTTGAATCTAGGGGGGCAAACTGAGTTTCCTCCGGGTTCTCCGGTTTCCTCCCATGTCCCAAAGATGTGTGGCGCTGTGAGGCAGCAGCTCGACCAGCTGCACCACCTAATGGGTGCATGTTCTGCGTGCTGTCTGTGCATTGGCTATTCAAAAACAGGACTGTTGATAAAACTATGAAATACGCATGAGATAAAAGGGAATCTCGAAACCCTTTGAAAGGATGTTTTGAGCATTTTTTCTTTCATGATTTTCAACGTGTCTGGCCAGCTGCCCACTGCTCCTGGCTTCGTGTTTCATGGCGTTAGAATGATGTCCCACCGTCCAAGGAGCACGACAACAAAGATGCTGGGAGCTGAGCAGATATAAAAATCAAACGCCTGTTAAACGTAGCCTTGGCAGAGGAAGATGAAAGGGCCAGCATGGCAATGACAGGCAGCTTGTTGACTTCACCTAGCTTGGCTTTGCACGAGATGTATTGATTCTGTGCGCAGGGAGTGCCAATGAATGTGTGTTATCGCAGCGGTGTGGAAGCAGGGCCGGAGGGGCCAGTGAGACCGAGCTGTTTGAAGGTTTCCTGTGACTGAGCAACAACAGTTCCTGCAACGCAACTGAACATTTCCTCCTTGTGAAAACAAAGGAGTTTGGTGAGTGCACATCCCTCCCGGTTCACACAGCACTGAGAGTGTTCGCTGTGTTCCTCACTGTATCCACAAACTCTAAACTCTAGAAACCTACAACGTTTTTAAGAGCTTAGAGATACAGCGCGGAAACAGGCCCACCGAGACCGCGACGACCAGCGATCCCCGCACACTAACACTATCCTACACACACTAGGGACAATTTACACATACACCAAGCCAATTAACCTACATACCTGCACGTCTTAAGAGTGTGGGAGGAAATCGAAGATCTCGGAGAAAACTCACGCAGGTCACGGGGAGAATGTACAAACTCCGTACAGATAGCACCTGTAGTCGGGATCGAACCCGGGTCTCCAGCGCTGCAAGCGCTGTGAAACAGCAACTCTGCCGCTGCACCACCGTGACCGCCCAACAAGTGCTGGAGTAACTGAGTGGGTCAGGCATCTTTTCTGGAGAACATGGATAGAGTCTTAGACATGGAGAGTCATAGTCGATGACTCAATGCCTGTTGTCCAAGGATAGATGACATTTTGGGTCAGTACCCATCTTTAGACTGATGTTTATTTAGGCATGTGTAGGAACTTTGATACTTAGTTCAGAGATACAACACGGAACCAGGACCCTAGGCCCACTGATTCCATGACGAGCAACAATCACACCAGGGGCAATTTACCAAAACCAATTAGTCTACAAACCTGAACGTCTTTGGAATGTGGGAAGAAACCGGGGCACCCGGAGAAAACCCACGCAGGTCTCAAGGAGAGCGTGCAAACTCCGTACAGACAGCACCTTTGGTCAGGATCAAACCCGGGCCTCTGGCCCTGCATCACTAGTTTTGACCGGCATCTCAGAGCAGCATTAAAGTATCTGAGGAATGCCACAAGTGCTATTTTTGGGATAAAATATTTAGCAGGTTTCTTCCTGCTTTTCATTTGAATGCAAAAACATTCCACAGCGCGAGCAATCATAGAATATCCTGCATCAGCATCAGCAGAAACAAACTGTAAGAAAATAACTGCAGATGCTGGAACAAATCGAAGGTATTTATTTCACAAAATGCTGGAGTAACTCAGCAGGTCAGGCAGCATCTCAGGAGAGAAGGAATGGGTGACGTTTCGGGACCCGTTTCGGGACTTCTCCCCTGAGATGCTGCCTGACCTGCTGAGTTACTCCAGCATTTTGTGAAGTAGAAAAAAACCTGGTCATTTACATTACTGTAGTTTCTTCCAGACTGTTTCTTTTGTCGTATGTCCCAAACAGAACAATGTAATTCTTACTTGCAACGGCACAACAGAATATGTAAACATAATACCCTGTAAAAATATAATACATTAAAAAAATTTAGTAACCTGCAGGGTTATGGCGGCACGGTGGCGCAGCGGTAGAGTTGCTGCCTCACAGCGCCAGAGACCCGGGTTCGATCCTGACCATGGGTGCTGTCTGTATGTTCTCCCCGAGACCTGCCATTGGTGGAGCGGGAGCACGTGGCCGCTGGCTGGGTGAGGTCACCTGGGGCGCGGGGCGGTGACGTCACCCTTTGTCCCGTATTTGGGAGTGAGGAAGTTGGCAACCCTACCAATACGGGACAAGGGCGGTCCCGTGCGGGTCAAACTAATTTAGCCCACAATACGGGATGTCTCGGCTAATACAGGACAGTTGGCAACCATAGTGGAGTGTGAGCACAATACATCCCTGTTGCATCCAATGGCCAATTTCCATGTTTAAAATGCTATGTAAATGCTTTGGTTGTCTTGTGAATATGAAACTTTGTGATATCTTTACCTTTTTTTTGGTTTGTTTTGATTTTTTTGTTTTGGTCACAGTTTCAGATCCTTATCAAATTCTATAAACTGGTATTATGTTCAAACATAGAAACCACCCCCAAGGAATCCTTAACTTCCAAGAATCGAATGTTTGAGTAATTCCAAACGATGGACAAACAATAGGTGATAATGAAGTCAACATCTCACGAGAATCCAAAGAGAATCTCAACTCATTTCTATTTATTAATTTCCATTTCCATGAGGATGTAAATTTTATAAATGGATAATGATCTGTCATTCATAAGAAATAAAAATAAAATGTTGGAAATAGGGACCCTAAAACACATCCTTCAAAAAATGTTAATTCTCATTCCCCTTCTGAGTCTACTGACTTTTATGTAAACTCTGGTTTCTAGGTTTTGTTTAGATGTTCCTCATTTTCTATTTTTAATCAGGTGTAACAAGGATATGATTCAATGGATATGACAATGTAGTTGCAAGCGTACCAATGAAGGATCTACAAGGATGTTGCCAGGGCATGAGGGCCTGAGCTACAGGGAGAGGTTGGGCAGGACAGGACTTTATTCCTTGGAGCGCAGGAGGTTGAGGAGCGATCTTGTGTATAATCATGAGGGGAATAGAACGGATAGATTCACAGAGTCTTCACCCAGAATTGGGAAATCAAGAAAGATTTGATAGGAGCCTGAGGGGCAACTTTTTCACTCAGAGGGTGGTGGGTGTATGGAACGAGCTGCCAGAGGAGGTCGTTGAGGCTGGTACTATCGCAATGTGTAAGAAACATTTAGACAGGTACATGGATAGGACAGGTTTGGAGGAATATGGGCCAAACCCAGGCAGGTGGGACTAGTGTAGATGGGACATCTTGGTTGGCATGGACAAGTTGGGCCAAAGGGCCTGTTCCCGTGCTGTATATGACTCTGCGACTCTATAAAATCGGAATAATGTGAATGCATAGAAATAAGACTGACCTTAATAACGTCGCCATCACCGAGGTGGAACGTCAACTTTGGGTCTCTGTCTATGATGGTCCCGTCCTCCAGAACTCCCAGCAGCTTCATGGTCACCTCTTGGCCCACAGTAGGTCTGGTCTTCTCCCCTTGCCCTTCCTTCAGTATTTGTTTCTGAAGAAGCCAATTGCCTGAAAGGTGAAGATGATGGAGTGGTCACTTGGCATCTGTTTCTAAAGTGAAGGACCGGAGGTGTTGAGGAAACCAAACTTGACTGGCTAACCCAATTATACTGCAGGTTGCCTGGCAATACAAGCTAAAGATTTAGAAACAAAGAACTACAGATGCTGATTACTGCCAAAGATAAGCACAAAGTGCCTACGAGCATCAGTGCCATTTTGGGTCGGGTCTTCGACCTGAAACGTCACCCAATCATTCTCTCTCATTGAGTTTCTCCAGCACTTTGTGTCTATCTTCACAAAAGCAACAGAGTTGTTCTTGAAGTGTAACTATTCACAATATTAGAAGCTGCTTACTCGTGACTTTGAAAATAATTTTAAAAATATGTTGTCCAAACCTCCAAGTAATGATCTGTAAACTTGTAAACCATCAGCTATGTAAAACAGATTGTCTGGCATTTGCTGCATTTGCTGACTATAGAGGCCTTCTGTGCGCTGACTGGCTGTTGCATTCCCCTACGTAAAAGCAAGGGCCATTTTAAACTACTTAGTTGGTGGAAAGGGCAAGGGGTGCTCTGCAGTTATTGAAGGTTCCCCCTTTCAACTCTTTTTAGTTTAGTTTAGAGATACAGCGCCGAAACACCTTCGGCCGACCGAGTCCGTGCCGACTAACGATCACCTATACACTACTTCTATCCTACACACACACACTAGGGAAGTCAATTAACCTACAAATCTGCACGTCTTTGGAGTGTGGGAGGAAACCGGAGCACCCGGAGAAAACTCACGCGGTCACGGGGAGAACGTACAAACTCAGTACGGACAGCGCCCGTAGTCAGGATGAAACCCGGGTCTCTGGCGCTGTGAGGCAGCAACTCTACCGTTGCACCACCTTTACTATATTTAATAGTAAAATTGTAAGTAGTGTAACATAACAAATATTGATTTAAAAATCCTGTAACCAGTTTCCAGAGAAATGAAGTCACACAGATATAATTACCTTGTCGTTAAAGAAAATGCCTGTTTCAAAATTAGTCTCATGGAAAATGTTATTCATCGTTGAAAATGTGTGTTTACTCCTGCATTTGAGAACATTCAATGCTTCCTGCTAACAATTAAAATGACTGAATGCTTTATCTATTTGTCAGGGTTCCAGAGAAATAAAATAATCATTTGATAAATGAAGAAATTATGCTTTTGTTAAACACTGTAAATTATAAGAGATCATCTTTAATCACTCGTGATTTAAAATGTTATCTCAGGCTATAGTTTTTAACATTTAAAACAATAGGATGATTTAATTTGTGTATTTGGATCGAGATGTTTATTTACAGTTTACTGCTTTAGAAAGCGCCCATTTCTAGCTTAAAATGGAGACAAAAGCCAAATTATCCACTTAGCGGGTCAGGGGGTCAGTACTTGCCTGTGATGCCAATCCAGCTCTCGGAGTGACAAGTATTCACAGAAGTGCCAACACAACGCTCTCCAAAACCGTCAATCTCAAAAAATGGAACCAGTGAGTCATCAGCTCCCGAACCTCGTCTTGTGTTGGGAGGCAGCTGGAACCGAACGGCTTTGCACAACCTTGCAACTTTGTCCACTTTCGTTTGTTCTGTCTCGTCGGGTCCCACCGATCCCTTGTCGGACTCGTTCATGGTTTTCGGAGCTGCGTTGTCAACAGGCTTTGGACCTTCAGCTGATGATGCTGCCGGCGTGAGATGGTGCTTATCCCTTTCAGCAACCATGGCCTTGCCATCTGCACTGGCTTTGTGTTGTGTACACGGCTGACTCTCTTCCTCGTCGATCCAATTATCTCCCGACTCTTCATCGTCTTCCGCCCAAGCCTCGCCATCTGGACTGCCCGGCGGATGCACTGAGTGGAAGAACATTTCAACCAACCGACCCCTCCTTCCCCTCGGTCACTTGTTCCAGACTCGCAAAGTGTTGCAAGACAACGCTCAGTTGCAGAGTCACTTGGAGGCCATCAGTCCATTAGTCTCCTGTTCACAAACTAAAGCCACACAATGTGAGAAAGGGGCGAACTAGTTCACCAACAGACCAAGATATGCACAGCAAAGACAGCACAGGCAGACAGCGATACACCATGAAGGGCTAAAATGGTGTCACAAGTCCACCAAACAATACCAGTAAGGCTTCTGCAGGGATAATCCCTGCAGATTAGAGTGGGAAAATCCTGTCTACAAGGTATCATTCAAAGTTAATTATGTCAAGCAACCCATGATTCCTTTCAGTTTTAAATATAAAAATAATTCCAAGTTTTGTATAATCGACACGGGAAATTATCCCAGCGGTATCTTTGATGGTCGCAGTGTTACTGTACACCTCGAATGCTCAGATATAAACCCAGGGTTTCCTGTCTTTATTTTGCCCTCTGCAAGGCTAATCTACCCTTGCAAATGCCACATTAATGATGCTGGCTGATTGCCTCTTAGTACTAACTGCACGTGAGATTCCAGAGGCAACAAAGGTCTCCAGATTTATAGACCTTTCGGGTCTGAAGTGTCTCGACCCGAAACGTCCCCTTTTCCTTTTCCCCAGAGATGCTGCCTGACCCGTTGATTTACTCCAGCATTTCGTGTCTATCCATGGTCATTTATGTAGTTCTTAATTTAGTTTAGACATGGAAGCGGGCCTTTCAGTTAATAGACAATAGACAATAGGTGCAGGACTAGGCGATTCAGCCCTTCGAGCCAGCACCGCCATTCAATGCGATCATGGCTGACCACTCTCAATCAGTACCCCGTTCCTGCCTTCTCCCCATACCCCCTCACTCCGCTATCCTTAAGAGCTCTATCCAGCTCTCTCTTGAAAGCATCCAACGAACTGGCCTCCACTGCCTTCTGAGGCAGAGAATTCCACACCTTCACCACTCTCTGACTGAAAAAGTTCTTCCTCATCTCCGTTCTAAATGGCCTACCCCTTATTCTTAAACTGTGGCCCCTTGTTCTGGACTCCCCCAACATTGGGAACATGTTTCCTGCCTCTAATGTGTCCAATCCCCTAATTATCTTATATGTTTCAATAAGATCCCCCCTCATCCTTCTAAATTCCAGTGTATACAAGCCAAATTGCTCCAGCCTTTCACCAAAGATAGACACAAAGTGCTGGAGTAACTCAGCGGGTCAGGCAGCATCTCAGGAGAGAAGGAATGGGTGACGTTTCGGGTCGAGACCCATCTTCAGACTGATGTCAAGGGGGCGGGACAAAGGAAGGATATAGGTGGAGACAGGAAGATAGAGGGAGAACTGGAAAGGGGGAGGGGAAGAGAGGGACAGAGGAAATATCTAAAGTTGGAGAAGTCGATGTTCATACCACTGGGCTGTAAGCTGCCCAAGCGAAATATGAGGTGCTGTTCCTCCAATTTCCGGTGGGCCTCACTATGGCACTGGAGGAGGCCCACAACAGAAAGGTCAGACTGGGAGTGGTAGGGGGAGTTAAAGTGCTCAGCCACCGGGAGATCAGGTTGGTTAAGGCGGACTGAGCGCAGGTGTTGAGCAAAACGATTGCCGAGCCTGCGTTTGGTTTCGCCGATGTAAAGAAGTTGACATCTAGAGCAGCGGATGCAATAGATGAGGTTGGAGGAGGTGCGGGTGAACCTCTGTCTCACCTGGAAAGACTGTTTGGGTCCTTGGATGGAGTTGAGGGGGGAGGTAAAGGGACAGTTGTTGCATCTCGTGCGGTTACAGGGGAAAGTTTGGGGTGGTTTGGGTAGGAAGGGACGAGTGGACCAGGGAGTTACGGAGGGAACGATCTCTGAGGAACGCAGAAAGGGGAGGGGATGGGAAGATGTGGCCAGTGGTGGGGTCCCTTTGGAGGTGACGGAAATGTTGGAGGAAACTGTTTGTTTCTGTGTCAGATGCCGCGATCCACTGAGACAGGATGAGGTTGGTTATGTTTCTCCAGTGAGTCATTAATTCTCATGGATCGAGCTCTGACTCCCATCCCAGTCATTGCAAGGTATAGGCTGAGAGAAGTATTTACACTGTACTTTCCGCACATACGTCACACCACCCACTCTTCCTGCCTCCTTTGGCAACATCCTGTTGACTAATCCAAGGAGAGTCAAGTCTGGAGAAAGGTCTCCATCTAAAAGACTCTTACCCATGTTCTCCACAGATGCTGCCTGACCTGCTGAGGATCAGAAAGGGCAAGTGCTTGGTCCCATTTTAACACTTCACTAGGGTTGCCAACTGTCCCGTATTAGCTGGGACATCCCGTATTTTGGGCTAAATTAGTTTGTCCCGTACGGGACCGCCCTTGTCCCGTATTAGTAGGGCTGCCAACTTCCTCACTCCCAAATACGGGACAAGGTGACATCACCGCCCCGCGCCCCACGTGACCTCACCCAGCCAGTGGCCACGTGCTCCCACTCCACCAATGGCGGCCGCCCGGCCCGGACGGGAGCATGTGGCCGCTGGCTGGGTGAGGTCACGTGGGACACTGGGCGGTGGCGTCACCTTGTCCCGTATTTGAGAGTGAGGAAGTTGGCAACCCTACTCCAGCACTTAGTGCCCCTAGGAACCTAATGCCCGGATTAGACTGGCACTTACAACAACAATAAAACAGTATCCACCCACCACAGATTTAATAAAGGCTCAGTGGTGGCACGGTGGCGCGGCAGTAGAGTTGCTGCCTCACAGCGCCAGAGACCCGGGTTCCATCCTCACAACGGGTGCTGTTGGTACAGAGTTTGCACATTCTCTCAGTGACCACGTGGGTTTTCTCCGGGTGCTCCGGTTTCCCCCCACACTCCAAAGGTGTACAATTCTGCAGGTTAATTGGCTTCTGTAAAATGGAAAATTGTCCCTAGTGTGTACGATAGTGCTAGTGTGTGGGGATTGCTGATCGGCATGGGCTCGGTGGGCCAAAGGGCCTGTTTCCGCGCTGTATCTCGAAAGTCTAAACTCACCGGCACATCCAGGACATTCCTATTGCTCAATCGGTTCGGGTTGATTATGTTTCATGACAAAATATTGGTTGTAGCACCAATGTTTTTATCAATGCATCCTTGTAGTTATTATTTCTCCTGGGCATGGGGCATGGGGCATGGACACCTGGGATTGGGCCTTGCATTCAAGACTTTGAAAAATAATTTATTTCAGGACAGCAATTACATTGGTTTACATTTACAAAGCTCCTTTAAAATAGACACATTATGAAGGGGAATGTAATAAAAAAGGAACTGCAGATGCTTGTTATATACCAAAGATAGACACAATATGTTGGGGTAACTCAGCGGGTCAGGCTGCAACTCTGGAGAACATGGATAGGTGATGTTTCAGGTTGGGAGACTTCAGACTTCAGACAATAAGATGGGAATCTTTGTTCTCTTTAATATGTTTTGTATATTATTTAATATACTTTGTTCTCTGTAACAGTGAAAGACCTGGTTAGAGTGGATGTGGAGAAGATTTTTCCATTAGTGATCGAGTCTAGGACTGAAACGTCTCCCATTCCTTCTCTCTGGAGATGCTGCCTGTCCCGCTGAAGTACTCCAGCTTTTTGTGTCTATTTTCGGTTTAAACCAGCGTCTGCAGTTCCTTCCTACACATTTAGTGTGAAGGGGTGACCGCTGGTCAGCATGAATTCAGTGGGCTGAAGGGCCTGTTTCCACACTGTATCCTTTAATTAAACAAAGAGCATTGGATCGCCATGTGGGCAGGTGTTCGCTAACATGAGGAAACCAGAAGCAAAGAGGAAAAGAGAATCTCAAAAATCAAGAACCACTGTGCTTCAGTACCCCTACATCTGAGTTACCTGTGGGGAAGTGACACCTGAGCCCAATTTGGTCTCATTAACCATCTTCATAAGCAACAAAACACTATGACTGAATCCATATCTGAGGAAGGGTCTTGAACGAATGGTATGTTGGCATTCATAGCAAGAGGATTTGAGTTTAGGAGCGGGGAGGTTCTGCTGCAGTTGTACAGGGCCTTGGTGAGATCGCACCTGGAGTATTGTGTGCAGTTTTGGTCTCCTAACCTGAGGAAAGACATTCTAGCCTTAGAGGGAGTACAGAGAAGGTTCACCAGATTGATCCCTGGGATGGCGGGACTTTCATATGAGGAAAGACTGGATAGACTGGGCTTGTACTCGCTGGAATTTAGAAGACTGAGGGGGGATCTTATAGAAACATATAAAATTCTTAAGGGGTTGGAGAGGCTAGATGCGGGAAGATTGTTCCCGATGTCGGGGGAGTCCAGAACCAGGGGTCACAGTTTAAGGATAAGGGGGAAGTCTTTTAGGACCGAGATGAGAAAACATTTCTTCACACAGAGAGTGGTGAGTCTGTGGAATTCTCTGCCACAGAAGGTAGTTGAGGCCAGTTCATTGGCTATATTTAAGAGGGAGTTAGATGTGGCCCTTTTTGCTAAAGGGATCAGGGGGTATGGAGAGAAGGCAGGTACAGGCTACTGAGCTGGATGATCAGCCATGATCATATTGAATGGCGGTGCAGGCTCGAAGGGCCGAATGGCCTACTCCTGCACCTATTTTCTACGTTTCTATGTTTCTATGTTTCTATGACCCGAAATGTCACCTGTTCCTTTTCTCCTGAGATGCTGCCTGACCCGCTGTGTTACTCCAGCATTTTGTGTCTATCTTTGGTGTACACCAGCATCAGCAGTTCTTTCTTGCACTATAAATCAGATGTTACAGTCTTACTAGAGAATGAGAGATCAAGTGTCTGAACCTAGTTGTGCACCTGGCCATCTTCTCAAAACTTGCCTGGACCAACTCCTTGGAGTTTTCAGTTTAATGTAGTTTAGGGATGCAGCATGGAAACAGGCCCTTCAGCCCACCAGGTCCATGCTGACCAATGATCACCCGTACACGAGCTCCGCCCTACACACCAGGGACAGTTTATACAGAAGCCATATTAACCCACAGACCTGTACGTCTTTGGAATGTGGAGGAAACCGGAGCATCCAGAGAAATATCACGAGGTCACGGGGAGAACGTACAAACTCTGTACTGACAGAAAACGTAGTCAGGATCGAACCTGGGTCTGTGGCGCTGTGGGACAGCAACTCTATCACCGCTCCACTGTGGTTTAGTGGAAATCTTCATCTTTTTACTGGTATGGTGCAAGGTCCTCACCTGCTTTGAATGGGCATTGGCAGCACAGGTGAAATGCCTCAGTGACCACTGGCCAGTGGCACTCACCTCCATTGTGATGAGGTGTTTCGAGAAGTTGGTCATAATCAACTCTGCCTCAGTAATGACCTGCAGCTGCCTCAGCCCGGCTCCCACTAACTACCACAGCTCAACAGCGGATGTGGTCTTGATGGTTCTTCACTTTGTCCTGGGCCAAGTGGACAATAGGGACATGTAGTATAAGAAAATAACTGCAGATACTGGTTTAAACCCGAGATAGACACAAAAGGCTGAAGTAACTCAGCAGGTCAGGCAGCATCTCTGGAGAGAAGGAATGGGTGACGTTTCAGGCCGAGACCCTTCTTCAGGCTGTTGTTCATCAACTACAGCTCAGTGCTCAACATCATCATCCCTTCCAAAGTCATCGTTAATCTCAGGAAATGGGTCTCTACTCCTCCTTGCAACTGGGTCCTCCACTTTGTCATCGTCCGTACGGATTGGCAACAACAGTTCCTCCTTACGGACCAACAGTACATGGAGATATTCTTGTGGTGTTAACCTCTGTAGTGGTTTGGTGCCTGGCTAGGGATGTGTTTAAGGCTGTGCAGGGAGGTTCACGAAGCTGCTATTTGATGGGAAGAAAGTGTTCCTGGATCTGGAAATGGGAGGCACAGTTGTTGCCTCACAGAGACCCGGGTTCAATCCTGACTACGGGTGTTGTCTGCACAGAGTTTGTACGTTCGCTCTGTGACTGCGTGGGTTTTCTCCTGGTACTCCAGGTTCCTCTCACATTCCAGTGGTGTGTAGGTTTGTTGGTTAATTGGCTTCTGTAAATTGTCCCTAGTGTGTAAGATCATGCTAGTGTTCGGGATGATCACTGGTCAGCGCGGACTCAGTGGGCCAAAGTGGCTGTTCCCACGTTGTATCTCTGAACTAATCCAAACTAAACTAATTTCAGGAAGGATGCAAAAGATTTGGAGAGGTTGCTGACAAGGCTTACCAGCATGCTCTCTGGGTGTAAGGGCAAGAGGAGAGGTTGGCCAAACTTGGATTGTTTCTCTGGAGCGTGAGAGGCTAAGGGAAATCCTGAGAGAAGTATCTCAAATTGTGAGGGGCATAGATGAGGTAGACAGTCAGAACCTTTTTGCCTAGGGTGGAAATGTCAAATGCTAGAGAACATAGGTTTAGTGTCAGAGGGGGTAAGTTTAAAAACAGATGTATGGGACACATTTGTTACTCAGAGTGGTGAGTGCGTGGAGCACATTGCTGGGGTTACTGATGGAAGCTGATATGACAGTGGTTTTTAGGAGGTTTTTAGGCCGACACATGAATATGTGGGGAATGGGAGGGATATGGATCGCGTGCAGGCAGAGGAGATTAGTTTAACTTGGAACATACATCACATTTGGCACATCCATTGTGGGTTGAAAGGCCTGTTCCTGTTCTATGCGCCAGGTTTAACAAGGTTAAACTATCAATGAATCTCAATATCGAGGAGAATCAAGAATCATCGTCTTTCCCCATTTATGACACGTTGCACGAGAAGGTTTTCTCTTCCAACGACTAGCTAATTAAATTATTGCATCGTATGGGAGGCGCATTCCCAATCTCGTTGTACCCCTGTACAATGACAATAAAGATATATTGTATTATATTGTATTGTATTGTTGCCCAAAAGGCAGTTTCAGTTGAACTCGGGGAGATGTGAATCTAGGCTTTGCATTCAACACGAATTTTGTGCAGATGGCAGTCACCTTATACTGTAAGTGGACTTAGAAACTATACAATTAGCTGATTGAATAAAATTGTGTGCTTTTTGATTCTTCCACATTATTCAACTGTGCTGTTTGGATTAAATAAGGTAAGAGACTATTGGTAGACAGAAAGTGCTTCAGCAACTCAGCGGGACAGGCAGCATCTCGGGAGAGAAGGAATTCGTGACGTTTCGGGTCGAGACCCTTCTTCAGACTGAGAGTCACGGGAGACCCGAAACGTTACCCATTTCTTTTCTCCAGAGATGCTGCCTGTCCCGCTGAGTTACTCCGACATTTTGTGTCTATCTTCGGTTGAAACCAGCATCTGCAGTTCCTTCCTACACAAGAGTCTATTGGTGTTGAAAGGTCTAATGGTGCTAAACTTTGAGGCCTGCGGTTTTTGTCAGCCTCAGAGTAAAGGTGAAAGAATATAACATTCATCGTTGAGGAATGTTGTGATGTTGAATTTGAACCAATTCCAATCACCAGGATTCTACAGCATGGAACTCTCGCACTGTCTCACTATATTTCTGAAGCATATCAAGTCTCTCCGCTCCAGCTTTCTTATCCCTATTTCCCCACTCTACTATTTAACCCCGAAGAGTAAACCAGGATCCATCTTCTTTTGTTTTGAGATCCCATTACAGTCTCATTTAGAGATACAGCGTGGAAACAGGCCCTTCGGCCCACCGAGTCCGCACCGACCAGCACACTAACACTATCCTGCACACAACGGACAATTTACAAATTTTACCAAAGCCAATTAGCCGACAAAGCTGTGGGAGGAAACCAAAGCACCCGGAGAAAATTCACGCAGGTCACTGGGAGAACGTGCAAACTCCGTACAGACTGCACCCGTGGTCAAGATTGAACCCGGGTCTCTGGTGCTGTAAGGCAGCAACGTTCTACCGCTGCGCCACCGTGCTTCCCATTGATGACTTGTATTTGGCTTAAATCATAACACCTGCAGCCCAGAAAGACACAGAGTGCTGGAGTAACTCAGCGGCTCTGTGGAGAACATGGATAGGTGATGTTTCACAGAGTGCTGGAGTAACTCAGTGGGTCAGGCAGCATCTCTGGAGAACATGGATAGGTGACGTTTCACAGAATGCTGGAGTAACTCAGTGGGTCAGGCAGCATCTCTAGAGAACATGGATAGGTGACGTTTCGGGTCGGGACCCTTCTTTAGATTGTTTGAAGGGGGGAGGTTGGAAAGAAAGCTGGAAGAGAGGAGGGGCCAGGGCAGAGCTCGGTCAGTAATGGAGTGAGAATCTTAATGACGAAGTTCACAAACTTTATTGCTGCATTGATACATCACTGTATTCACAAAGGCTTGCTGAATACAGCACGCAAACTAGTGTTGGCTTCAATGCAACATGACCTGTTGACATGCACGAGAACGCTGAGCCGTGCGTACTTTGGTCCAAGCGGAGGGTTTGGTGAAGATCTTCAAAGACAAGGGAGAGAAGCAGAGAGGGCAAGAGGGGCCACATCACAAGACCAGGATCAGGGCAGCCCAGGAGAAGAAATCTGTGAAACCTAATCACGGAGTGAAGCTTTATTGCTATGAACTGGTCCCAGTATGTGAACGGGAAGTTTCAGTGAAGCGTGAATGTGATAAAATGCGGGAAGAAAAGCCAAATGGAATTTGCTGCTGGAGAAGGCAGCAGAGAGAAGCAAACACTGGGCCAAGAATATTCTACTTTGGCAGAAACGTGAAAATAGGGTCTGCATGGATCTTGAATTACCTTAAATGACCTTCACAGATTGTAGTTGAATCATTGTATCCATGGACTCATTAAAATGAATATTGTGAATGAGAAGGGTCTGTCTGAAGAAGGGTCTCGACCCGAAACGTCACCCATTCCTTCTCTCCCGAGATGCTGCCTGACCTGCTGAGTTACTCCAGCATTTTGTGAATAAATCGATTTGTACCAGCATCTGCAGTTATTTTCTTATAATATTGTGAATGAGAAGTTGTTTTATTGGTTTTTTCTATCTTGGATAGAAATTGGTTAATCAGCTTCTGTAAATGGCCCCTAATGTGTAGAATGGATGGGAAAGTAGAATAACATAGAATTGGTGTGAATGGGTGATTGATGGTCAGTATGGACTCAGAAACAAAGAACTGCAGATGCTGGTTTATAGCAAAGATAGAGACAAAGTGCTGGAGTACTTCAACGGGTCAGGCAGCATCTCTGGGGAGAAAGGATGGGTGATGTTTCAGGTTGAGAGCCTTCCAGTCTGAAGAAGGGTCCTGTCCCGATACATCACCCATCCTTTTCTTCCAGAGATGCTGCCTGACCCGTTGAGTTACTCCAGCACTTTATGTCTCTCTTCTCTTTGCTAAAATTGCTGAACCAAAAAGGCTGCAGTCCAGAAATTCCTACACATAACTCGATACAAAAAAAAAGTGCCGTGCTACAGTATTCAAAATGAGCTAAATCCGGTTGAAAGTAAAATCGGGAAATTCAATCCTTTTTGCAGTGGAGAACTTCACCAGACGACATTAACAGACATATCATGGTTAACCTCTGTTCCCCTGCGCAATTTATCTTTCAACCTCGCTGATTTGAAAAATAGCATTGACTTCAATGAATTAAAAAACTGCAAAGACTGGAACAATTGAACGTCGAATAGTATAGCAGAGAAACAGGCCCTTCGGCCCACAAGCCTGTGCCGAACATGATGGAAAGTTAAACTGATCTCCTCTGCCCACCCTCTGTGAAGTTCTCCCTCCTTTCCTCTGACAGCTCTTGATTTACTGAATATCCCTCCATTCTCTGAATAACCATGTGCCTATCTAAGAGCCAGCCATATCAACGTCCACCACTGCCCCTGGCAGTGCAGTGCGTTCCAGGCACCCACCGATCTCTCTGAAAAGAAAAGTTGTCCCACATTCTATAAGAAAATAACTGCAGATGCTGGTACAAATCGATTTATTCACAAAATGCTGGAGTAACTCAGCAGGTCAGGCAGCATCTCGGGAGAGAAGGAATGGGTGACGTTTCGGGTCGAGACCCTCCCACATATCTCCTTGAACCTTTGTCCCCCTCAACATTGAGCCATGCCTTCTAGTCTTCGACATTTCCAGCCCAGGAATAAAACTTCTGACTGACTACCCTATTTGCCTCTCATCATAATAATAATAATAATAATAATAATAATAATAATATTCATTTATTGTCATTGCAACGAGTACAACGAAATTTAAAAATAGCCAATCCTGACGGTGCGTAAAAACATATATGCAATAAATGCAAAAACAAATAAATACAATTATATTAAGTACAAAAGTTTTAACAGTGTTGCCTAGTGCAGATGGTAGTGTTCAGTTCTCGTATGGCCCTGGGGTAAAAACTGTTCTTAAGTCTGTTTGTTCGGGATTTGATCGACCTGAAACGTCGACCAGAGGGCAGATGAACAAACAGACGGTGGCCGGGGTGGGATGGATGTACTTTTATATATCACTAGACCAAGTGGACCCATTGGGCCCAAACCTCTCCTGCATTGGTGCAGCACCCTCTCCTCCCCCCCTCCCACTCCCCTCTCCACCCCTCCCCCCTCCCCTCCCCCTCCCCTCCCCTCCCCTCCCCCCTCCCTCCCCTCCCCCTCCCTCCACACACCCTCCCCTCCCTCCACACACCCTCCCCGCAGGGTCTCGACCTGAAACGTCACCCATTCCTTCTCCAGAGATGCTGCCTGACCCGCTGAGTTACTCCAGCATTTTGTGTCTACCTTCAACATACTGTATACCTTCTTTACCGATCTACCTACATGTGCTGCCTCTTTCAAGGACCCAGTGCCCCAAGATCTCTCATAAATGCTGTTGCCATTAACTGTACACTTTCCTCTTGCATTTAAACACCCAAAGTGCAGTACCTCACGATAAAATCCAGACCAATTTATGCACATAGGTTTGTACGTATTTACATTTGTTTGCACATACAAAAAGACGGTGTAAGTGCAGGTGAACGAGAGGACTGTGATATCTCGGGCTGTTCCATCGTTCATTAAATGTTGATTACCCTGCAGCTCTGACACTAAGCAGTACTTCCTTGTCATTCTTATCCCCTAAGGCTGCCCCACCTGCACAATCACCCCGTTGATATTGGTCACTGATTACCCGCCAGGTTCTCAGGAACGAAGATGGGAAGAACCGCAGCAGTGAGAATGTCTGTAGACCGATAAATATGTGGCTCTTTACAAGAGTGAGTTAGGAGTAGGGTGTTTCGCCCCTCAGCGCCGAACGCCACGGGAGATTATTTTACCCTGTGGCTCTCAAACTGCACAACCCCTCCCTCTTCTGTTGTGGGGTAGACTGAGTGCTGGAGTAACACAGCGGGTCAGGCAGCATCTCTGGAGGACATGGATAGGTGACGTTTCACAGAGTGCTGGAGTAACTCAGCGGGTCAGGCAGCAACTGTGGAGGACATGGATAGGTGACGTTTCGGGTCGATACCATCTTCAGAAATTACATATTCCTGCATAAATGTTTTCAGATTTTTCAGATTGATTACGGGGGGGGAGCTGGAAAGGAGAGATGGGGGCGGGACAAAGCCTGGCAGTGACACCCAAGTCACACCAGGTTCTCGTTTTCATCCTACAAACAGCTCACAATGGCCTGCTTCCTTTATCATCGTTACTTTTTTGCATATTGTTGTGAGGCAAATGAGAATTCCAATTTACTTAAACTTTATTTAAGCTTTAAGCAACTCATTTCGGTAATACACATCTTCAAAGCGTCTGGAGATTATCGCTGATTCTGCAGGCCTCGCCCGCCCGAGAGTCTCGCACATGCGCACACTTCACATATCTTACATTCATTGTCCTTTATCTCTCCACATCACCGTCTATATCTCTCGTTTCCCTTATCCCTAACCAGTCTGAAGAAGGGCCTCGACCCGAGACGTCACCCATTCCTTCTCTCCAGAGATGCTGCCTGTCCCACTGAGTTACTTACTTACGCTGAGTTACTCCAGCATTTTGTATCTATTGAGTGATAGGTGGATACAGGTTGGGGGGGGGGGGGGGGGGGGGGGAGGGCGGGGAGATTCTATGGCAGATGGGTTGTGTAAGTGACAAAGTCTCTAGGTGACAAGAAGACCAGAAGGTGTCAGATAAGGAGATAAGGAGTGAAATGTAAAGCCAGATGGAGTGAGCTTACAGATAGAAGCCTGTCTAGGTCATAGAGTCATAGAGTGATACAGCGTGGAAACAGGCCCTTCGGCCCATTACATCCACTGACTTGCCCTCCACAGTCGCCTGCCGCAAAGAATTCCACAGATTCACCACCCTCTGACTAAAGAAATTTCTCCTCCATCATCTCCTTTCTATAAAAACGTCCTTTAATTCTGAGGCTGTGACCTCTAGTCCTAGACTCTCCCACTAGTGGAAACACACCTCTCCACATCCACTCTATCCAGGCCGCTCACTACTCTGTAAGTTTCAATGAGGTCGCCCCTCATTCTTCTAAACTCCAGCGAGTGCAGCGAGTTCAGTATTTGCTGAATATAGTTTATGGCACCAGGTATCACAGAACATAGATATAAAAATAGCAGTATAGGAATAAAAAACTGCAGATGCTGGTTATAATCGAAGGTAGACACAAAATGCTGGAGTAACTCAGCGGGTCAGGCAGCATCTCGGGAGAGAAGGAATGGGTGACGTTTCGGTACCCGAGATGCTGCCTGACCCGCTGAGTTACTCCAGCATTTTGTGTATTAAAATAGCAGCGTCAGATCTGTCCTGAGAACACTCACACACACCCAACGTAATTGAGGTAAACAAGTTATAGCAGTCCCCTGGGGAATAAGGCTTTCTGGGGACTATCACAGGCTTGCAGGGAGTTTCAGCTGGACATTTTTCTCCCCAGGCAGGGATTAAACGGCATGCATTTTCTCAGGGGTTTTGAAATTGTATGAAAAGACATAATTAGTTCAGAGATACAGCTTGGAAACGGGCCCTTCGGCCCAACGACCATCGGTCATGTGTGTTGGGAGGTATTTGTTCACAAAATGCTGGAGTAACTCAGCAGGTCAGGCAGCATCTCAGGAGAGAAGGAACTGTGGATGCTAGTTTACACTGGAGAGAGGCAACAAAAATTGTGGAGTAACTCAGCGGGTCAGGCAGCAACTCTGGAGGGAAAGAATGGGTGACGTTTCGGGTCGAGACCCTTCTTCAGACCATTGATCACCTGTCCGCACTAGTTCTATGTTATCCCTCTTTTTCCTTCACTCTCTATGTGCTTGGGGCAATTTATAGAGTCCAATTAGCTAGATAGAGCTCTTAAGGATAGCGGAGTCAGGGGGTATGGGGAGAAGGCAGGAACGGGGTACTGATTGAGAATGATCGGCCATGATCACATTGAATGGCGGTGCTGACACAAAGGGCCGAATGGCCTCCTCCTGCACCTATTGTCTATTGTCTATTAACCTACGGACTTGCTCATTTTTGGGATGTCAGAGTCATAGAGTGATACAGTGTGGAAACAGGCCCTTGGCCCACCTTGCCCACACCGCCAACAATGACCCAGCTACACTAGTCCCTCCTGCCTGCGCTTGGTCCATATCCCCCCAAACCTGTCCTATCCATGTACCTGTCTAAACTGTTTCTTAAACGTTGGGATAGTTCCAACCTCAACTACCTCCTCTGGCAGCTTGTTCCATACACCCACCACCCTCTGTGTGAAAAGGTTACCCCTCGGATTCCTATTAAATCTTTTCCCCTTCACCTTGAACCTATGTCCTCTGGTCCTCGATTCCCCCACTCTGGGCAAGAGACTGATGTGGGAGGATACCGGAGCATCCAGAGGAAGCCATGCGGTCACGGAGAAGGTGCTGACGTGCGAGCTCCGCACAGACAGCGCCTGCGGTCGGGATGGAACCCGTGTCTCTGACGCTGTACGTGCTGTAAGGAAGCAATGCCCAATGGCCAATCAATGCATGGGAAGGCAACACTAATCAAAGCATCCAATTCCTGGTCACCGTAATTGCAAACAGATCAACACATGAAGGAGTTTAATTTTCCGTGACTCAGGCTCATGAATTTATCCAAGTTTCCACCATGAAAGAAGCCCCTGCCACATTCTCTGAATGAGCTACTCATTTAGCTCTGTGCCTGCATAGAATTCCACATTATCCCCATTTTATTATATTCTGCACGCCCAGCTTAATTATTTTCATTGCCCTGATTCGTTAGTTGGCCTGTAATTACTTAAACGTTGCTTGCTACAAGTTTTGGTTACATTTTCCTAGAATGCTTTTAGGTTTCGTTGAAACCTGCTTCTGGTTCAGCAGAATGTTTGACTCCTTGCTGTGCCACACATGATTACCCACTCACAGCGGAGGCATTTATTTCAGGGTGATAGTAACTCCAATTTGCCAGCTTAATCAAAGAATGAAGGAATCGTGTGTCATGGAAGGCCATGCAGTCCATTCTGTTTGTGTTGGTTCCTCACTTCAGTTCACTTTAGTTTATTGTCACGTTTACCGAGGTACATTGAAAAGCTTTTAGTTTAGTTTAGTTTAGAAATACAGCGTGGAAACAGGCCCTTCGGCCCACCGAGTCCGTACCGACCAGCGATGCCCGCACTTTAACACAATCCTATACACACTAGGAACAATTTTTACATTTACCAAGCCAATTAACCTACAAACCTGTACGTCTTTGGAGTGTGGGAGGAAACCGAAGATCTCGGAGAAAGCCCACGCAGGTCACGGGGAGAACGTGCAAACTCCACACAGACAGCACCCGTAGTCGGGATCAAAAGGTTTGAAAGACCTATCCATAAAGTCTCACTACCCCACACTCCTGCATTTTATTCCTCTTTAGTTTTATTATCGGGTAAATTTACAGGGTCTATTGCCCAGAGTAGGGGAATGGAAAACCAGAGGACATAGGTTTAAGGTGAGGTGGGAAGGATTTAATAGTTAACTGAGGGGTAACATTTTTTACACAAAGGGTGGTGGGTGTGTGTAGCGAGCTGCTGGAGGAGGTAGTTGAGGCAGGGACTAAACGTTATTCCCTTTATCCTGTACCAGTGCACTGTGCACAGCTTGATTGTAATCATGTATAGTCTTTTCACTGACGGGGTAGCGAACAACATAAAGGTTTTCACCGTGCCTCGGTACATGTGACAGGGTGGCATGGTGGAGCAGCAGTAGAGTTGCTGCCTTTTAGCACCAATGACCCGGGTTCGATCCCGACTACGGGTGCTGTCTGTACGGAGTTTGTACATTCTCCCCGTGACCCTCGTGGGTTTTCTACGGTTTCCTCCCACACTCCAAAGACGGACATGTTTGTAGACTAATGGCTTGGTAAAAGATTGTAAATTGTCCCCAGTGTGTGCAGGATAGCGTTAGAGTACGATGATCGCTGGTCAGCACGGACTCGGTGGGCCAAAGGGCCTGTTTCCGCACTGTATCTCTGAACTAAACTGAGATATTAATTTTACCTCAGTTTGCTGCCAAATTCAACAGAGCAATCTCTCCAGGTTGGGTTGGGTTTATTATTGGTTAAATCACTGTCTTTTCTGATAAATGTGGCATTAGCTACTCACAGGGAGTTCATTAGGGGGGAAAAAAAGGGCCATTTACCTACCAGAAAACTCAGCCAAGAAAAACATGCAGCATTAAAATTGCTGACAAACTTATTTGCACTAGGATTAGTGACTGGGAGCCAAGCCTATGTGTTTATGAAGCACATTGATTTGCAGCATCTGTTTGAGTGAAGTTAGACCTTCAGGCAGTTTATTTTCTAAGGATACCTATGGCAAGAGAGGGCTGGGCACGTCGGGGCATTAGGAACCAGTTTACCTTGTTCTGCAAGTCTATGAAACAGAGAGAGAGAGAGAGAGAAAGAGAAACAAAATCTCAAGGTTCAGTTTAGTCTCTGTGGACATATGAAAGGGCATATTGTGCACTTATAAATACATGGCCGCACTCCCACAAAGGTGCAACTTGCTGCACTTTTTAGTAAATGTTCTGATTTAACGTATAAAGTTACAATGAAATTGAAATACTTAGCACGCTTCTAATCATGGTTAGATGTGTACGAGCCCATTGCAGAACAGCTACTGGCTGTGCCGTCTTCATTTGCTGCCTTTTAGAATTCTTAGAGGCTCCCTGAATTATTATCAGACAGACATTGCAGTGAACATGTGAACATAGAACAGTACAGCACTGGAACAGGCCCTTCGGCCCACAATATCTGTGCTGAACATGATATCAACTTAAAAGTTAAGAATAAGGGAGAGCCCATTTAGGACTGAGATGAGGAAAAACTTTTTCACCCAGAGAGTGGTGAATCTGAGTAATTCTCAGTCACAGAAGGCAGTGGAGGCCAATTCACTGGATGTTTTCAAGAGAGAGTTAGATTTAGCTCTTAGGGCTAACGGAATCAAGGGATATGGGGAGAAAGCAGGAACGAGGTACTGATTTTGGATGATCAGCCATGATCATATTGAATGGCGGTGCTGGCTCGAAGGGCCAAATGGCCTACTCCTGCACCTATTTTCTGTGTTTCTATGTTTCTATGTAAACTGATCTCGCCTACCTGTACATGATCCATACCCCACCCTGCATATTCATGTGCCTATCTAAAGGCCTCTTAAATACCACTGTCAACATTTCAGGGGCGGCACGGTGGCGCAGCGGTAGAGTTGCTGCCTCACGTCGCCAGGGAACCGGGTTTGATCCTGACTACGGGTGCTTTCTGTACTGAGTTTTGTACGGTCTCCCTGTAGGTTTTGTAAGTTCTCCCGCGTAGGTTTTCTCTGGGTGCTCCAGTTTTCTCCCACATTCGGTTAGTCGGCACGGACTTGGTGGGCCGAAGGGCCTGTTTCCTTGCTGCATCTCTAAACTAAACTAAACTAATGCATGAGCAGAGTCAGGAACATTTAATTGGGCAAGGAATGTGTTTCCAATTGGTGCTATTTAGGGTATGTGGGTGTGTCTGATGCTAAATGAAGACAGTGCAGAATACCAATGATGAGAGACAGGAAATCATTTGAGGTGGCATAAGTACGATTCGGACTATAGGTTGGGGTTGCCAACTTCCTCACTCCCAAATAAGGGACAAAAGGTGATGCCATTGGTGGAGCGGGAGCACGTGGCCGCTGGCTGGGTAAGGTCACGTGGGGCGCAGGGCGGTGATGTCACCCTTTGTCCCTTATTTGGGAGTGAGGAAGTTGGCAACCCTACTAATAGGGGACAAGTGCGGTTCCAGTCCAGGACAAACCAATTTAGCCCAAATTACGGGATGTCCCGGCTAATACAGGACAGTTGGCCACCCTACTATGGGTGCAGTCTGCACGGGATCTGTACGTTCTCCCTGTGACCTTGTGGGTTTTCTCTGGGTGCTCCGGTTTCCTCCCACACTCCAAAGATGTCCATGTGTGTAGGTTAATTGGCTCTGGTAAAAATTGTCCCTCATGTACAGGATAATGCTAGTGTATGGGGTAGTCGCTGGTCGGCATATAGAATCAAAATTACCCCTGATTTGTATGCATTGGTTTGGTGAAGCAGATTTAAGAGGAGGCCCATGTATCTTTTTGAACAATTCACCATTTTATTTCTGTCAAGGTGGTTATATGAAGGCAGAAGATAGACACATCATAAAGCTGGAGTAACTCAGCACGTCAGGCAGCATCTCTGGGGAAAAGGAATAGGTGGCGTTTTGGGTTGAGAATTTTCTTCAGATTGAGAGTCAGGGGAGAAGGAAACGGAGATCCTCAAAGTAGGCATCTTATCTTCAAAGTAGGTGTACCTTGAGCAAAGCTCTTCTTATGTCCATGAATAGTACAGCTTATACATGTGGTGTGCCTTCTACCAGCCAATGGTTGTCCATAGCCCTTTACAACTCGTGAGTTGTAGTCATTGTTGTAAAGTGGCAATGCCTTCATACACAACAAGATCCCACAAACTCTATCTTTCAACAGACCCCCATCTCTAAACTAAAGCCCTAAACTTTCCTTTGTCTATGCTGTGACCCTCCACCTCTTCCTCCCACAATTTTGATTCAGCTGAGGTCTGTTTTTCACCCATATCATATCATATCATATATCATATATATACAGCCGGAAACAGGCCTTTTCGGCCCTCCAAGTCCGTGCCGCCCAGCGATCCCCGTACATTAACACTATCCTACACCCACTAGGGACAATTTTTACATTTACCCAGCCAATTAACCTACATCTAATGTTTCTCAGCTCTGAACTGCAACAGGTGCTGAGCAACCTGCCGTGCAAGGCCTACTTGGTCCTGCTGATGACTCTGGAATAAAGTTCAGCAGCTAACCCAGATGCAGAGCCAGTTACATTGGATTCAATGTTCATTGACTGAGTGTTTTCAGCAGCTCTGTAACCACTGGAGATCTTGATTGGCTTAAACGATTTAAACTTAATCACTACTTTGGGGATTATCAACATTATTGCCAAATTTTTCTGTAGAAAGGATGAAAGCAAAGTCACATGAGTGGTGAACACGTACGTACAAACTCCAGCTAACAGCAGTTTTAGTTTGGTTTAGTTTAGAGATACAGCGCAGATTCAGCCCACCGAGTCCGCTCTGACTAGTGATCCCTGTACATCAACACTATCATACACAGACCAGGGACAATTTATATTTATACCAAGCCAATTAGCCTACTGATCTGCACGTCTCTGGAGTGTGGGAGGAAACTGGAGCACCCGGAAAAAACCCACGCAGGTCACGGGGAGAACGTACAAACACCGTACAGACAGCGCCCGTAGTCAGGATCGAACCCGGGTCTCTGGCGCCGTGAGGCAGCAACTCTACCGCTGCGCCACTGCGCCTGCCAAAGACTTACCAGAGCAAGGAAGTGGAGACACGCTGAGAATGAACCTGCACCAGGCCCAACCCTGTGGTGGCTCCACATACATCACACCACAGGTGACACAGGAGATAGACACAAAATGCTGGAGGAACTCAGCGGGACAGGCAGCATCTCTGGAGAGAAGGAATGGGTGACGTTTCAGATCGAGACCCTTCTTCCGACACGTCGGACTAGTCAGACCCCTGACTAGTCTGAGGAAAATAACTGCAGATGCTGGTACAAATCGAAGGTATTTATTCACAAAATGTCAGAGTAACTCAGCAGGTCAGGCACCATCTCAGGAGAGAAGAAATGGGTGACGTTTCGGGTCGAGACCCTTCTTCAGACTGATGTCAGGGGAGCGGTACAAAGGAACGATATAGGGGGAGACAGGAAGATAGAGGGAGATCTGGGAAGGGGGAGGGGAAGAGAGGGACAGAGGAGCTATCTAAAGTTGGAGAAGTCAATGTTCATACCACTGGGCTGCAAGCTACCCAAGCGAAATATGAGGTGCTAGAATAAGTCTCTCGTTCCTTCAATTTAGTGATACGTTTCCAAAGTTTTCACAAAACATACATGTAGCTCTCAGCAGACAGGTGAATCTTGGCTGAAATGTGTCCTCTACATTCACTAGGAGGGCACTCCAGGGACAGACTTGATGGAAACAGATGTGGACACATTGGAGGATCGTGCAGCTCCATCTCCCTACAGCTTGGAATCAGGCCCACAGAGACCACAGATTCAATTTAGCATCGAATCTGGAATAACACTCATCAACCCAAGAAGTTGTGAAAGCACGCCAAACACACAGAAACTGGAGAGCTATTTTCAATCTTGATTTATTCTGGCCTTTTCTCGGAAAAATAGATAGCTATTTATTTCATAAAGTGCCTTGTACAATCTTTAAGTCATTCCAATATGCTTTAAAACCAGTGGCGATTGTCGTAATAAAAATCGATCCATAAAAAAAACCTCAAGAACCCTGTGCATTTTTAATGTTCTTCCCGTAATTATTCCACACCACTCTTTTACTAATGAGAGAAATGCATCCAAAGAGTTTACTGTTAGCTCTGTAGTTTAGGTATTGATGTATATTTCAACTGCGTTCACAGCTAAAGCATTGGTAGGAATGGGTCGCAGTGTGACATTAGGAGTCAAAGGAGTCCCTAACTTTTAAAAAAAGGTGAGTACTCAAACTAGGTATTACTGCGTAATTAGTTCATTCGTTAAATAAATTGATAATCAGGACCAAACTCAAGAATTATCATGAAATAAAATAACCCCAACTTTGGAGTTATCCTAGTTAGCAATAAGGGACCCTTTCCGATCAAAGTCCCTGTTTACTTCGTTTTTTTAGTTTTAGCAATACAGTGTGGAAACAGGCCCTTCGGCCCACCGAGTCCGCGCCGACCAGCGATCCCTGCACATTAACGCCACCCTACACGCACGAGGGACAATTTACACATACACCAAGTCAATTTACCTTCAAACCTGTACGTCTTTGGAGTGTGGGAGGAATCCGAAGATCTCGGAGAAAACCCACGCAGGTCACGGGGAGAACGTACAAACTCCGCACAGGCAGCACCCGTAGTTGGGATCGAACCCAGGACTTCGGTGCTGCATTCGCTGTAAGGCAGCAACTCTACCGCTGCGCCACCGTGCCGCCTCTGATTTTTAACAATGATATTCCAAATTGACTGAAGGAGACAGGGCAGCCCGGTGGTGCAGCGGTAGAGTTGCTGCCTCACAGTGCCAGAGAACTGGGTTCAATCCTGACTACGGGTGCTGTCTGCACGTTCCCCAGGTGACAGCGTGGGTTTTCTCCGGGTACTCCGGTTTCCTCCCACACTCCAAAGACGTGCAGGTTTGTTGGTTAATTATCTTCTGAAAATTGTCCCTAGTGTGTCGGCCAGAACTAGTGTACGGGGTGATCGCGGGTCAGCGCGGACTCGGTGGGCCGAAGGGCCTGTTTCCACATGTATCTCTAAACTAAATTAAAATGTCATTGAGTTATTTTTTATTCTCAGCTATTTTCTGTAATGAGCATAATCAGCTATACTGCTCTGCTCCTGGTTTCCATCGGATCTTTGTGCAGAAGCTGTACGATTAGATAGATGTCTAGTTTAATGTCCTGTCAAGTATATGGCAGCTTGAGGCAGTGCAATAGACAATAGACAATAGGTGCAGGAAGAGGCCATTCGGCCATTCGAGCCAGCACCGCCATTCAATGTGATCATGGCTGATCATTCTCAATCAGTACCCCGTTCCTGCCTTCTCCCCATACCCCCTGACTCCACTATCCTTAAGAGCTCTATCTAGCTCTCTCTTGAATGCATTCAGAGAATTGGCCTCCACTGCCTTCTGAGGCAGAGAATTCCACAGATTCACAACTCTCTGACTGAAAAAGTTTTTCCTCATCTCAGTTCTAAATGGCCTACCCCTTATTCTTAAACTGTGGCCCCTTGTTCTGGACTCCCCCAACATTGGGAACATGTTTCCTGCCTCTAACGTGTCCAACCCCTTAATAATCTTATACGTTTCGATAAGATCTCCTCTTATCCTTCTAAATTCCAGCCTCGCTATCTCACCAGTGGATTGGCATCGATTTTAGACTCAAGACCTTTCCACGAATTTGAAGAAACAACCATCTAACTCAGAGACAAGTGGCTCATCGCTGAGCCAACACTCTGATTTATATGTGTGCGAAGGAATTGCAGATGCTGGTTAAAACCAAAGATAGACACAAAAAGGCTGGAGTAACTCAGTGGGTCAGGCAGCATTGCTGGAGAAAAGGAATAGGTGACATTTCGAGTCAAGACCCTTCTTCAGACCTGAAACGTCACCTATTCATTTTCTCCAGAGATGCTGTCTGAACCGCTGAGTTACTTCAGCTTTTTGTGTCTAACTCCGATTTATATCTTGTAAGATTTCTAAATCAGGCTAAAAAAAAAACACCTGGAAAATTCCTTATGGCACGAGTCTGAGGAAGCCATTAAAATAGGGTGGTGTTCTATTTCTTGGACTATATACGTCCTAATTCCATCAGTCAGGATATGTATCACATTTTTGAGAAGATAGTTGTTATCTTTCCAATGGCATTCCTTCCATGTGAATATATCAATGAGAGTAAGTAAATATGCAATGGATCAGACACAGGTCGCAATCAGTATATTCCATTATATATTTTTCCACCCCAGGAACATTTTGGCTACTTTTATTTTGAGCTACAGCGTTGGAAGAAGTTCACTCAGGGGCATTTCACAGAGGCCAATTAACCAATTAGTCCACCACCACAACACATTTGCACATCTTGATTAACTGTGTAAACAACTCATCACGGTAGCGCAGCGGTAGAGTTGCTGCCTCACAGCGCCCGAGACCCGGGTTCAATCCTGACTACGGGCGCCGTCTGTACGGAGTTTGTACGTTCTCCCCGTGACCTGCGTGGGTGTTCTCCGAAATCTTCGGTTTCCTCCCACACTCCAAAGACGTACAGGTTTGTAGGTTAATTGGCTTCTGTAAATTGTCCCCAGTGTGTAGGATGGATAGATATTAGCAGGCACTATCACATGTTTAAAAAGCATTTAGACAGGTACATGGATAGGACAGGTTTAGAGGGATATGGGCCAAATGCAGACAAGTGGGACTAGAGTAGATGGGGTATGTTGGTCATTGTGGGCCAAAGGGCCTGTTTGCCCGCTGTGCAACTATAGGATAGAACGAGTGTCGGTGATTATGGTGGGTGTGCACTCAGTGGGCCAAAGAGCCTGTTTCCATCTCTAACTTACTTACTTACTTACTGCCCATGATGCCTCCTGGCATGTAGGGCAACAACGAAGGTTCTCCACTCCTGTCTGTTCTGGGCTAGTTTCTGGACACTACCCCAGGTCAATTCCACAGTTTTCATCTCCTCCTCCACAGTTCGATGCCGCGTGGTTTTGGGTCTCCCTCTTTTCCTTGTCCCTTCTGGTGTCCAGTGCAGGGCTATTCGTGGGATGCTGTCTGGTTCTCTTCTCAGTACATGGCCAATCCAGTTCCAGCACTTTCTCATGATGATGGTATCCATACTCTCTTGCTGGCACTGAGCAAGGAGATCCTTTCGGCTTTCACCATTGACATTCATCTGTCGATAGCCCTGGAAGACCGTCACACCCGGTAGTGTTGATTCCTTCAGTTGTTGTTTGCGTAACATATTCGTTTTACGAGGCGGGATTGTTAGCCCTGTGCTCAACCCCCAGCCTGGAGGACCAGTGGATCGTTCTTTGTCTCGTCTCTACCCTTCGACCTGTCCAGCATGGGAAACCCTAACAGGAGAAGAATCGCCCCCTGGCTTAGCTCTAGGGGTCACTGAGAAACACAAGCTCCCCGACCACAACAAGGTTGCAATCCAACGGGGAGTTTCCATCTCTAAGCTAAACTAAATCTACTCTGTTAGAATGTGCAAGCATTTACAAACAAATATACTCAGGTCCCAAGTTAATGGCAAGACCTGACGCTAATCAACTGTTGCCTATTGCTGCCCATATATCTTGACAGTTTAGGAATTTCATTTGCAATTCAGAGACTGATAGCCCAAGTCTGTTCAGTCTGTTGTCAATAATCTTGTTGGTTGCCAAGATACGCATGTTTCAATCTGTCATTTTGTCGTGCAAAAACCAACAGGTTCACTAAAAAGGCTAGGACTCTATTCCTTGGAGTGCAGGAGGATGAGGGATGATCTTATAGAGGTGCAAAAAAACCATGAGGGGGATAGATCGGGTAGACTCACAGTATAAGAAAATAACTGCAGATACTGGTACAAATCGAAGGTATTTATTCACAAAATGCTGGAGTAACTCAGCAGGTCAGGCAGCATCTCAGGAGAGAAGGAATGGGTGACGTTTCGGGTCGAGACCCTTGTTAAGACTGATGTCAGGGGGGCGGGACAAAGGAAGGATACAGGTGGAGACAGGAAGATAGAGGGAGATCTGGGAAGGAGGAGGGGAAGAAAGGGACAGAGGAACTATCTAAAGTTGGAGAAGTCAATGTTCATACCACTGGGCTGTAAACTGCCCAGGCAAAATATTTGGTGCTGTTCCTCCAATTTGAGTCTCTTGCCCAGAGTAGGGGATTTGAGAACCAGAGAACATAGGTTTAAGATGAGGGGGGAAAGATTTAATAGGAAGCTAAGGGGTAACTTTTGCTCACAAAGGGTGGTGGGTGTGTGGAACGAGCTGCCGGAGAAGGTAGTTGAGGCAGGGACTATCGCAACGTTTAAGAACTATCTGGACAAGTACATGGATAGTGTAGGAAAAAAAACTGCAGATGCTGGTTTAAATCGAAGGTAGACACAAAATGCTGGAGTAACTCAGCAGGTCAGGCAGCATCTCGGGAGAGAAGGAATGGGTGACATAATGGGTCTCAACCCGAAACATCGCCCATTCCTTCTCTCCCGAGATGCTGCCTGACCCGCTGAGTTACTCCAGCATTTTGTGTCTACCTAGTACATGGATAGGACAGGTTTAGAAGGTCAAAAGCGGGCAGGTGGGAGTAGTGTAGATGGGGCATGTTGGTCACCAGTAAACTAGTTCTCTGTTATCCCACTTTGACATCCAACACACTCGGGGCAATTCACAACTTGTGGGCAAGTTGGGCCAAAGGACCTTGTTTCCTTGCTGTAAGTCTCTCTGACTATAAACTAATCGCTGTTTGCTTTCCCAACCTGCTACCTATGGTTGTACCTTTGCTGTAAATCTCAATCGTTTGTATAGTTCAGCTGACATTTAGAGCTGCATAGATTTCAACAATTTCAGCTGGTTAATTTAAGTTATTGCTGTGTAAATCACTGCTCAAATAAGGTCACAACACCCATGTAGAAATTGATTTTATTTCAAATCAAACAAATAGGCCATCTTAAGGTATTATGATATTTCAGTGAAACAAAAATAACAGCCAATTGAATAGGATCAAGGTACCTCAAGCCTGATCAATGGTTCAATGGTTCTTTATTATCACCTGCACCAAGGTACAATCAAATTCTAATTTTGTGCATACAGTTCAGTAAATTATTACTATACATGAGCACGATCCCAGGACAGTCACAGTGGTGCAGCGGTAGAGTTGCTGCCTTACGGCGAATGCAGCGCCAGAGACCCGGGTTCGATCCCGACTACAGGTGCCGCCTGTACGGAGTTTGTACGTTCTCCCCGTGACCTGCGTGGGTTTTCTCCGAGATCTTCCGTTTCCTCCCACACTCCAAAGACGTGCAGGTTTGTAGGTTAATTGGCTTGGTGTATGTGTAAATTATTCCTAGTGGGTGTAGGATAGTGTTAGTGTGTGGGGATCGCCGGTCGGCGCAGACCCGGTGGGCCGAAGGGCCTGTTTCCACACTGTATCTCTAAAATTAAGTACAAAGTGTACAGGAATAGCCCACTGAGACCATATCCAAGGGTCGCCAGGTATTGGCACCACTTTCCATGTCCAAGCTGCAGCTGGCCATAAAGGCCTATTGTCCCGGCAAGGTTGGACGGTTGGCCTGACCAAGCAAAGTTATCGGCATCCTCCACCGCTGCTCCTCCGCCGTTGCGTGCCGGGAGAGTGCAGAGCGCCGTGGCGGCACGGTGGCGCAGCGGCAGAGTTGCTGCCTTACAGAGCCAGAGACCCAGCTTCGATCCAGACCACGGATGAAATGCTTTGCACTATTCTTGGATCATCACCAAGGATTCTTGTTCCTGTTGGAGACCATTCAAACCATCTTCCGCCAACCTCCTGTGGTCCCACTGGGACAGGGCACTGCCCGCTTGGTCGGTATCATGGTTTTGAGCACATCTACATACAGAGGCCATGCAGACATTGTTGCAACGTTCCAATGTAAATTGTAAAGTGCCGGAGTACAGGGGTTGAATGGCTGAAGTGCTGGAGTAACTCAGCGGGTCAGGCAGCATCTCTGGAGAACAAGGATAGGTGACGTTTCACAGAGTGCTGGAGTAACTCAGCGGGTCAGGCAGCATCTCTGGAGAACATGGATAGGTGACGTTTCAGGTTGGGACATGGGTTGAAGGGGTGACTTTGCTCCAGAAGAACTACGCTTGAAGCTTGAGAGCAATTGCACTTTGGCCCTTGTTTCAATCAGACCAGGATCTCAGGTAAAGTGCAAGTAGCTCACCTGTGACATGGAAGGCCAAGTGGAGATTACTGCAACTCTCCTGTGAGAATGGACCTGTTAAACAGCTGGGTTGTAATCATTGGCTTGCAGTGGGGTGAGGGAGATGGAAGAAAGGATGAGGTGGTGGGAGAGAGTTGTTGATAATGGTGGGAGGGGAGCTAATGTACGATCCTTGCCACATGAAGAAAACACAGCTGAAAAAATCCCTAAAGAAACCCTGTTATTTTCCACTGTTTTGCTGACTCTGAGATATCCTCCTGAGGCGGGTGAGATGAAAAGGAGAGGAAACAAACAGTTACTGATCTACAAATACATCCTGCAAGAATATTTTTTTAGTTCTTTAAAATCTTTAATTGGTCTCAGAAAATGCAGAATCATACCAAGGTCTAAAATCGGTGCTCCAAACGGCTCGACTGCGGTTTAGAAAAACGTTACAAAGGTGCATGAAATACAAGGTAGCATGTCGATGCATGGCAGCTGTTGCAGTGTTTGTTAGTGTCTTTGGTACTGCCAAGCCACAATCTTTTACATCTCTGAAATGAGTTGATCAATTTTAATTTTTCATTCCATTTTATGGTGTTGTGTTGGAGGGAGGCAATGGCCACAGATGAGAAGGGTAACAATGGAGGTGTAGCAATGGGGAGACAAGAGGTGAAGGAAGATAACTATGGCGCAGCGGTAGAGTTGCTGCCTCACAGCACAAGATAGCCATGTCCGACCGTGACTACGGGTGCTGCCTGTACGGAGTTTGCACGTTCTCCCCGTGACCGCGTGGCTTTTCCCATGGTGCTCTGATTTCTTCCCACATTCCAAAGACGTACAAGTTGGTCGGTTAATTGGCTTCTGTAAAAAATTGTAAGTTGTGTGTTGGATAGTGTCAGTGTATGGGGATTGCTGATCTGCACGGACTCAGTGGGCCGAAGGGCCTGTTTCCACGCTGTATTTCTGTATCCCTAAAATGAAGTGAGTGTTGATAGGCGCTGGGATAGATGATGGGAAATGCAGAGAAGTCCGTGTTTGGGGAAGGGGTTTGGGATGAGGGACCAATGATAAATGTGAAGCAAATTGATGGTTAATTGGTTGAGATAGAGAGTCATTGAGTCTTACAGCGTGGAAACAGGCCTTTCAGCCCACCACGCCCATGCTAACCAATATGCTCCATCTACACTAGTCCCACCTGCCTGCATTTGGCTCGTGTACCTCTAAACCTATCCAATCTATGTACCTGTCTGAATGTTTCTTAAACTATGTGATAGACACAATGCTGGAGTAACTCAGCAGGTCAGGTAGCATCTCTGGAAAGAAAGAATGGGTGACGTTTTGGGTCGAGACCCTTCTTCAGACTGATGTCAGGGGAGGGGGCGGGGCAAAGATAGGATGTAGTAGGAGGCAAGAAGACTAGTGGGAGAACTGGGAAGAGGGAGGGGAAAGAGAGGGACAGAGGAAACTTTGTGACAGTACCTGCCTCAACTGTCTCCTCTGACAGTTTGTTCCATATACCTACCACCCTTTGTGTAAAAAAAGTCATCCCTCAAGTTCCTATTAAATCTCCTCCCCCTCCTCCCCCCTCCCTCCCTTGTCCCGTATTAGCCCGCCGGCCACTGTCGGCCGGGACAGTGTAGACTAACGGAGTGTGTTCGGGGAGCGGTGCCTAGTGTGTTCGCCTAACGGAGGTTGCGTAGCAACCCACCTCTCGGCCCGGGCGGCCGCCATTGGTGGAGCGGGAGCACTTGGCCGCTGGCTGGGTGAGGTCACATGGGGCGCTGGGCGGTGACGTCACCTTGTCCCGTATTTGGGAGTGAGGAAGTTGGCAACCCTAGCAAGAACCCAACTCCAACCATTGTCACAAGGATTGAAAGTCATAAAACCACAGATGCTGGATGCCTAAAACATATAAGCTAGAACCACTCAGTGTACACAGAAGGAGAATCAAAGTTCACATTTCAGGTCAAAGTCCCTTCATTGGAAATGGAAGAGCGTGGCAATAAACTAGCTGCAGGTCACGGTGAGGGTGGGGGAAGGGTGTACGGGCTGTTGCTGATGGCATGAGTGAGGTCAGAGTTGTGGCAACGTTATGTTGTTTATGGAGAGTTTCTTTGTTAGGGATGATGGATTAATGAGTGGGTGTGGAGAAATGAAACCAAAAGTGGAATAATGGAAATCGCCAACACATCAGGTTGTGTCTGAAAGAGACTGTTAATATCTCAGATGAATAACTTCATGACAGAATTAGTTCTGACACAGACAAGAGAAAGCAAACCACCTGACATTTTAGCCGTCAGAAAGGTCCACACTTCCATCTCCACCAACCATTCCTCTTCTCACAACAGGGTGGCACGGTGGCACAGCGGTAGAGTTGCTGCCTTACAGCATAAGAGACCCGGGTTCGATCCTGACAAGGGGTGCTGTCTGTGTGGAGTTTGTACGTTCTCCCCGTGACCTGCGTGCGTTTTCTCTGAGATCTGCGGTTTCCTCCCACACTCCACAGAAATAAAAGATATGGAATAATATTAATGAAAGGAGATGAGGAGGAATTTCTTTAGTCAGAGGTAATGAATCTGTAGAATTAATTGCCACAGATCACTGTGGAGGCCGTCAATAGGTATTTTTAAGGCGGAGATTGACAGGTTCTTGATTAATAAGGGTGTCAGGGGTTACGGGGAGAAGGCAGGAGAATGGGGTTGAGAGGGAAAGATAGATCAGCCATGATTGAATGGCGGGGTAGACTTGACAGGGTGAATGGCCTAATTCAGCTCCTGGAACTTATGAATTTATAAGGGGGAGAAATTTGCCTTTGGGCTAATTGATGTTTAAGTGGAGTACATACAGTGGCTGCTGGAAGTACAAACCCATCAACATTCAGCACCGGTGAAGTGGAATGTGAGATGTAACCTATCTTAACCAAAGAATTTACAACCACAAAATGTATTCAGTTTATTTTTAACTTGGCTAAAGGCCCTGTTAAATGAACTAGGAGTGCCCACAAACTGCAAAACAACTCACTGGGCTGGGATGAGAGAAACCATTGAGTTGCGACCAATAATGATCAGACTAGCGTTCCTCAGAGTGGTCCCGACCTCGTCTCTACCTCATTGGAGATCCTCCGACTATATTTACTGGGACTCTACTGGACTTTATGTTGCACGAGACGTTGTTCCCTTTATCCCATATCTGTGGATGGTGGACAGCTTTATTGCGTTATGTATAGCCTTTTCACTGACTGGAGAGCATGCAGCAAAAAAGCTTTTCACTCTGACTCAGTAAATGTGCCAATAAACTAAACTATTGATAATTTATTGTATTATTGAACATTTTATATTTATTTGTTGTGTTGTTGCATTGGTGTGCTTGTAAAAGTACAGCAATATATGATAGCTAGATAGCACGCAAGATAATAACTTTATGTGACAATAAAAACGAAATTAAAAACTAAGAACACTATCCAATACTGTTTCCAATTTCTTGCGACCAATGGCTTTTCACTGTACCTCCGTACGCGTGTCAATAAACTATGTGCGTAGGAAACAAACTGCAGATGCTGGTTAAAATCGAAGGTAGACACACTTAATTGTTCCTAATTGTTAACTGTATGTTTGTGTTGTCACTTGTGAGTGGAGCACCAAGGCACATTCCTTGTATATGCATATATACTTGGCCAATAAACTTATTCATTCATTCATTCATTCATTCACTTATACTGGAGTAACTCAGCGGGTCAGGCAGCATCTCAGGAGAGAAGGAATGGGTGACGTTTCGGGTCGAGACCCTTCTTCAGACATCTTCAGTCTGAAGAAGGGTCTGGACCCGAAACGTCGCCCATTCTTTCTCTCCCGAGATGCTGCCTGACCCGCTGAGTTACTCCAGCATTGTGTGACTATAAACTAAACTATCAAACCATCAGAGGTTTGGTGAGCTGGCACAGTTGATACAGTAGGGCAGCTGCCTCACTTTGCCAGAGATCCAGGTTCAGTCCTGACCTCTGGTGCTGTGTGTGTGGATTTTGCATGTTCTCACTGGGACCACGCTGCAATCCAGTTTCCTTCCTCATCTCAAAGGCATGTGGGTTGGTAGCTTGATTGGCCATTGTGAATTATCCTTAGTGTGTAAATGATTGGGGGATGGGAGGTGGAGAGTTGACAGGAGTCCAGTGTGAGTATGGGATTCAGGTAGTATCAGTGTCAATGGGTGGTCGATGGTCCACACAGACTCAATAGGGCCAAAGATCTCAACACCTCCTCCTGGAGTTGCTCTCCAAGAAACACACCGTCTTTTCTTGGCCACATATCACCAGGGCACCTCAAACTGTTGAATAAGGAACGGTAGATAGACACAAAAAGCAGGAGTAACTCAGCGGGACAGGCAGCATCTCTGGAGAGAAGGAATGGGTGATGTTTCGGGTTGAGACCCTTCTTCATAAGCAATTAAATGCCAGACTAAATGCTGGCTCAGCCTACAAACCCCCCAGGCTCTGAATGAATAAAAAAGATTACTCTTCAGATTTTCAGCACCTGCGGTGTTTTGCTATTGCTGCATGGTCGATCCCTCTTCTATTCTTCAAAAGGAGGCAAAATATACCAGTTGTCAAAAAACCCCAGCATCCTACACAATGCCCAGCCTAGATCTAGAGGGCTGTGGAGGCCAAGTCAGTGGATATTTTTAAGGCAGAGATAGACAAGTTCTGGATTAGAACGGGTGCCAAAGGTTATGGGGAGAAGGCAGGAAAATGGGATTAGGTGGCAGAGATCAGCCATGATTGAATGGCGGACTGTAGTCGATATGCCAAATGGCCTAATTCTATCCCTGTAACTTGTGAACTTGTGTTTGAGACTTGAACCAACAGACTCCTGATTAGCTATGCTTGTCACTTAGTCATCGCTGATTCATCTGGCAATATCTCATGACTCACCGTTATCTGCAGAGCTGAGAGGTTGGATGTGATCTATTCACGTCATAGTTTTGTCTCTTCATGAACACTTCTAATCATTTCTTATGAAAGAAGGGTGGCCCGGATATCAAACAAAGAGCAAGTCAATACAAAGGACAAGGGTTTTGTAGATGGACCTGACTACGTAAACCAGACTGCAGTGAATGTCACAGAATTAGATGTACATCTTTGCTTACACATCTTTACAAGCAATGATGTAATCAATGCTTGACGATCCAGGTGGCATAGTGGTAGAGTTGCTGCCTCGCAGCGCCAGAGACCCGAGTTCCATCCTGACTACAGTGCTGTCTGTATGGAGTTTGTACGTTCTCCCCATAACCTGCGTGGGTTTCCTCCGGGTGCTCCGATTTCCTCCCACACTCCAAAGACGTACAGGTTTGTAGGTTAATCGGCTTTGGTAAAGATTGTAAATTGTTCATAGTGTGTAGGATAGTGTATGGGAATCACTGGTCGGTGTGGACTCAGTGGGCTGAATGGCCTGTTTCCACAATATATCTCTACAACACTCCCTGTCTATCTGTGACACCACTTTCGGGGAACTGTGTACCTGCACTCCTAGATCCCTCTGCTCTACAACACTCCCTGTCTACCTGTGACACTACTTTCAGGGAACTGAGTACCTGAGCTCCTAGATCCCTCTGCTCTACAACACTCCCTGTCTACCTGTGACACCACTTTCAGGGAACTGAGTACCTGCGCTCCTAGATCCCTCTGCTCAACAACACTCCCCAGTACCCTACCATTCACTGTGGAGGTCCTACACTGGTTCGATTTCTCAAAATGCAACGCATATCTGAATTAAACTCCATCTGCCACTCCTCAGTCCACTTGTTGAGTTAATCGAGGCAGTGGTCTGTTCCTTTAGTAATTCTTGATTACTATCTCCACAGTCTGTGCTACCACCTATTTTAGTGTCACTTTGCAATATTTGTCTAATCCCATTGGGGTTATTATGGTGAAAGATTGAAAACAGATGCTGGGTGGATGCTGCTCGAATTACATGTGCCTGCCTGGTAATCTGGTTTTGAGCCAATGGTTTTGGGGCTATTTCATGTTGACAAGGTTTAAGCTTACCTGGCGGCACTTTAATGAACAGCTGTACGTTTAGCTGCTTAAAACTAATTGCTGTGGATCACAGTCTGTATCTCCACCCAGCTACTCTTACTGATCATCACTCTCTGCTAACTGCAATGTTTGAAAGGACTCGGGAAGGAAACTGCGGGCGGCGCGGTGGCGCAGCGGTAGAGTTGCTGCCTCACAGCACCAGAGACCCGGGTTCAATCCCAACCGCGGGTGTTTGTCTGTGCGGAGTTTGTACGTTCTCCCACTGACCGCCTGGGTTTTCTCCGAGATCTTCAATTTCCTCCCACACGCTTGTAGGATAATCGGTTTGGTATAAATGTAAGAATTGCCGCCATTGGTTGTGCGGGAGCACGTGGCCGCTGGCTGGGTGAGGTCACGTGGGGCGCGGGGCGGTGACGTCACCTTGTCCCGTATTTGGGAGTGAGGAAGTTGGCAACCCACCTGGAACTGACTGTCAGAGCGGAGGTGGTGGCAGATACAATAGTGCCAATTAAGAGGCTTTTAGAGAGGGACATGGAAGTGCAGGGAATAGAGGGATATGGATCTCGAGCAGGCAGGCGAGAGCAGTTTAACCTGGCTTCATGTTTGGCACAAACTTTGAGGGATGAAGGGCCCATTCCTGTGCTGTACTCTTCTAAATAATTGATATTCCATCTATTCTCTCTACGTTACCGGGTGGCAGAGTGGAGCAGCGGTACAGTTACTACCTGACATCACCAGAGGCGTACAGGTTCGTAGGTTAATTGGCTTCAGTACAAAAAATTGTAAATGATCCTGGTAAAAGTTGTAATGGGAATCCGAGTTCTTTACCTTCAGTCTGAATAATCACACGTAATACTGGATGAGCACATCAGGTTTATTCCACAGTGGGGTTCTTCCCGTGAGAATCTCCAGACACAATACTAGTGTCTGAAAAGATCTCAACTCAGGAGAGGGGAAGAACAACTTTTCCACGATTGTTTACTTTTTTATACAGAAAGGAAAAAGGGGTGTAACAAATAAAATTAAGGACCAATTACAATTCTAAGGTATTTATTCACAAAATGCTGGAGTAACTCAGCAGGTCAGGCAGCATCTCAGGAGAGAAGGAATGGGTGATGTTTCGGGTCGAGATCCTTCTTCAGACTGATGTCAGGGGGGCGGGACAAAGGAAGGATATAGGTGGAGACAGGAAAAATTCTAATACAATTTCCAAGGTTACAGAGAAAAAAAAATCAGTAAATTGTCCCAAGTGTGTGTATGCTAGTGTTAGTGTTTGGGTTGAATGCTGGTCGATGCTGGTCTCTACCACTTAAAGCATGTTGGTTTCCTAATTTTCCAGCTTTGATCACCTGCTCTCTCCACAGATGCCATCGCTCGTGCTGAATGCCTCCAACATCTTCAGTTTTATCTCATCAATCCTCACTCCAGAGTTTATTTTTGTCAGTAGGTATCATAATCAATCTGGTCTAACTAGGTCACACCCTCATTAAAGTAATTTATCAGTAGATTCTTCTGTTGACTACAACTTTACATTAGATGGTAAATGAACAACTATGCTGTCATTACTCGGTCATGACTCATTTCAAATATCACTGCTATATAAGCTTTTAAATTCTTTAAAGTTGCATAATGTCGAACTGTGCTAAACAATGCAACTTCAAGGTAAAGCGAGTTATTGTGAGGTCCACAAGTCTGCAATATTTTCTCTAGATTCTTTATAGTCAGAGTCAGAACGTGATAGAGTGTGGAAACAGGCCCTTCGGCCCAACTTGCCCACACCGGCCAACATGTCGCAACTGCACTAATCCCACCCACCCGCGTTTGGCCCATATCCCTCCAAACCTGTCCTATCCGTGTCTCCGTCTAATTGTTCCTTAAATGTTGGGATAGTCCCTGTCTCAGTTATGTAGGAAGGAACTTCAGGTGCTGGTTTAAACTGAAGATAGTCACAAAATGCTGGTGTAACTCAGCGGGATAGGCAGCATCTCTGTAGATAAAGGAATGGGTGACGTTTCAGGTCAAGTCCCTTCTTCAGACTGATGTCAGGGAAGAGGGAGATACATAGATATCTATATATCCCCCTCTCCCGAGGCAGCTCGTTCCATACACCTACCACCCTTTGTGTAAAAAAGCTGCCCCTCAGGTTCCTATTAAATCTTTTCCCCTGCTTTATGCTTTACCTTTTACCGTTTACATGCTTTAGTCCCCTGTCTATATGTATTGTATTGTATTGCACTGTCTAATTGTATTGTACTGTATCGTATTGTCCTGCACTGTCAACCCCTGTCTATATGTTTTGCATTTGTATTGCACTATTGCCCCCGGAGGCACTCTGTTTCATCCCATTCGTTGCATGATCCGTAAGGAGTGGAATGCCAAATAAATAGACAATAGACAATAGGTGCAGGAGGAGGCCATTCGACCCTTCGAGCCAGCACCGCCATTCAATGTGATCATGGCTGATCATTCTCAATCAGTACCCCGTTCCTGCCTTCTCCCCATACCCCCTGACTCCGCTCTTAAGAGCTCCATCTAGCGCTCTCTTGAATGCATTCAGAGAATTGGCCTCCACTGCCTTCTGAGGCAGAGAATTCCACAGATTCACAACTCTCTGACTGAAAAAGTTTTTCCTCATCTCCGTTCTAAATGGCTAGCCCTTATTCTTAAACTGTGACCCCTTGTTCTGGACTTCCCCCAACATTGGGAACATGTTTCCTGCCTCTAACGTGTCCAACCCCTTAATAATCTTATACGTTTCGATAAGATCCCCTCTCATCCTTCTAAATTCCAGTGTATACAAGCCTAGTCGCTCCAGTCTAAACTAACCAACTAACTAACTAACTTCATCTTAAACTTATGTATAATGATGAGGCGGCCGATAATATTCGATGCGCCAAGGCATAGCTAGCAATGAACCCATGGTGAGTGTGAGTGGTATGGATAGATGTTTACGGTCACCATGGACATGGTGGACTGAAGGAGCTGTTTCTGTGCTGTATGACTTTATGGAATCTATGACCCAGGCCCAAAGCTAACATAGGGGATCCTTCCAAGCAATACCTGTACCCGAATAATTAATGTTTAAACAATGCAAAAATCCAACGTCATTTGTGTGGGGAATTTACCAGCAGCAAATGTTCTTACTTTTATTTAGAATATCAGCCCAGCTAGTTTATTTGGTCGTACATTTTTGTCCTGTGGTATGAAATTTGCACAGCTGCTTTGCATGAGATTGAACAAATTGATTCTAAACATGAATGAAAGATATGCAATAAAAGTAACGATGTTCCACCTTTCCTTGATCATTGTTACATTTTCATATCTTTCATTCATTTGTTCAATATCTTGGTAATCACCATCTATATCTCTCATTTCCCTTTCCCCTGACTCTCAGTCTGAAGAAGTGTCTCGACCGGAAACGTCACCTATCCATGTTCTCCAGAGTTGCTGCCCGACCCGCTGAGTTACTCCAGCACTCTGTGAAACGTCACCTATCCATGTTCTCCAGAGATGCTGCCTGACCCGTTGAGTTACTCCAGCACTCTGTGAAACGTCACCTATCCATGTCCTCCAGAGATGCTGCCTGTCTCGCTGAGTTACGCCAACACTTTGCATCTAACCTTTCTGCAGTTTGGATGAAACATTTGTTACCTGAAATGTTCATTCTCTAGTTCTCTCAATTGATGCTGTTTGTCCTGCTGAGAATTTGCAGCATGCCCTGTTTTTATTTCAGATTCCTGTCCTCTGTAGCATTTTCCTTCAGGATCAATTAAAATGCATGTTTGCAAAAGAATAATTGTCCTACTGATTGGACAACTGTGAAGCTAAATGCAAACAGCTCAGCGGGAACTAACTGAGTCAGTGTAATCGAGGAGAGCAGTATGTAAACAAATCTGCTCCATGTGAAACCATTGCAATCTTCACACTTCATTCATTTTGCCGAAGAAAATAGTATTTCTTGCATGCTTTCATTTATGTATTTCATGTTAATACTGACTGAAGACTGTTCAAAATTGTGACGTTAAAATTACCTTGATGGCATCAAAAACTATTCGCATTTACATAGTTTTTGTCATCGGTAGTTCCACAAAGCGTAGACCAAAACTCAGGCAGAATGGGAATTGGTGCAGCTGGCAGAGCTGCTGCCTTGCAGTGCCAGAGACCCGGGTTCCATCCCAACCTCAGGTAGCGTCTGTGTGGAGTATGCACGTTCTCCCCGTGACCGGGTGCTTTTCCTCCGGGTGCTCCGGTTTCCTCCCACATCCCAAACCCATGCAGATTTGTAGGTTAATTGGCCTCTGGAAAATTGCCCCCAATGGTCAGAGTGGAATACCATGGAACTAATGATGATCAATTGGATGTGTGGACTTAGTGGGCAAAGGGTCTGTTCCCACACTGTGTCTCTAAACTAATCATAGCGGTTGCCTATGTGGAGTTCGCATGTTCTCCATATGACTTGGAAAAAAGTGCTCCTAATGTGTAGATTAGGGAGTAGATAAGAAAGTGGGATAAATCAGAACTAGTGTGTATGGGTGATCGATGGCGTGTGGACTTGGTGGATGGCAGGGGCTGTTTCCAAGCTTCATCTTTAAAACTAAAACAGCCCAAGAACGTGATATAAATACAACCATTACAGATGTATGTGCAGGAAGGAACTGCAGATGCTGGTTTACACCGAAGATAGACACAAAATTCTGGAGTAACTCAGTGGGTCAGGGGGCATCCCTAGAGAAAAATAATAGACAACCACAGGTACCCTGCATCTTTTAATATCTCCGGTTTCCCTCTCCTCTGACTCTCAGTCCGAAGAAGGGTCTCGACCCGAAACGTTACCTATTCCTTTTCTCCGGAGATGCTGCTTGACTCGCTGAGTTACCAGCATTTTGTGTCTATCTTCACAGATATATGTTTTACAGAGGCTCAGAGAACTTCTGAATGGAATTTCATAGCCTATGGCTCTGTTCCCCAAAGGTATTATAAATGCAAGTCTTTTGAATTAGCACTGTGGCATGTGCCAGAAAAATGTATTTCAGTCCAATTAACATAATTCAATCCAGTAGTCGAATGAAATACAGATCACGCTTTGCAGCTTGGATCAATACTAGCTAAGCCGATAAATAACACCTGGCTGGATATATATAGTGTTCAGCAGATCAATAAGTATCACATCATTAAGGAGTCATAGATTGCACAACATTATTGCCAAAATCTTACGAGAGTTTCAGTTAATTAAGTTTTCGATGATGTTAGGTCAAATCAACTCCATGCATGTCCAGCTGCAAGACATTTGTTAATTTAATGATGCCTGTATGAATGATCACCCATATTATATATTTCAATGTTGTTGTTTATTGCCATCTTATGCAGTGGGTTCTGATATTTGGTAAATAATATTTATTTGACACAATTTAATAGATATTTGTCGTCATTTTTTAAAATTGATGTTGCTTTATTTGCTCGAAATATAGAAATATATTAAGGCAAATTTGAACGTGAACTGGGGAACCAATTTTGCAAATTTACCACTATTTTTAAAGGATGATTCATAAGATTTCAAGGCCTCCGGCATGTTAACTTTTAACTCCTCACCTTGGCTGCACTGAGCTGGTGCTAATGCATCCTTCTCATCCTGGACTCCTGTGGCTGATTGTTCAGTCACTAAATAGCCCTTATTTACCCCGACTCTCAGTCTGAAGCAGGGCCTCGACCTGAAACGTCACCTATTCCTTTTCTCCAGAGATGCTGCCTGACTCACTGAGTTACTCCAGCATTTTGTGTCTAGACCTTATCATCTATTCCCAATCGCCCTTAGGAAAGATGCATTCTTGAACCACTGCAATCCTTTTGGTAAAGGTATTCTCATAATGCAGTTCAGTTTTAGTCCTTTGTTAGAATATGGTTCAATGGTTTTTATTAATACAGTTCAGTAAATGGGGTACTGATTGAGAATGATCAGCCATGATCACATTGAATGGTGGTGCTGGCTCAAAGGGCCAAATGACCTCCTCCTGCACCTATTGTCTATTGTCTATTGTATCTGAAGTACAGTACAATAAAGTACAGTTTAGTACTTCAAGCGAAATCCCCGATTAGTATGAAGTGCATAGAAATAGTCCACTGAGACCGCATGCAAGAGTCGCCAGGTTGTCATGCTATTTTCAACGACCAGTCCGGTCTCCTGGAGCGGTGCCCGATCCAGGCAAGCCCCAGGCTGTTGCCGGGCCTCCAGCCGTCGCTTCCGGCCGGATCGTCCCGTGAACAGTCGTCCCTCTCCTCTCCTCGCCCGGCCCCCTTCGGCCTTCGTGCCCCGTGGAGGGAGGGAGGGGCTCCTCTCGCAGCCGACCTTGAGCGAGCAGAAGGTCAGACCCTGGCTCACCATTTTACCCCCCTTGCTCCTGATTCTGCCGTTGCAGGCTCTCTCTCTCCCCCATCTCCAGCCCTTGGGGGACGTGCTGCTTGTTTGATGAGACCCTTTGGTCCATTGGTAAATACTGTCCCTGGATTGTTAATTGCTGGGCGCTGGCCATTCTCCTTGCCTACATATTGACGGAATATCACGCCTTTTCTATGGCTCAGTGACTGGTTAACAGGTGTGTTATTTTTCACTGTACACACATTATTGCAGCTGTGCAGGGTGACAGGGGACATTGTGCCCCTCCCTCTCCAATTACATGCCTCTCTTAATCCACAGGATGCCCGATTTTTATGCACCTACGAGTCCCATTGCATTAGGTAACATCGCAAGACGCCTTCTTGCTGTTTTTGTGCAAATTATTTCCAGTGCATGCATTGCTGAACACAATGGCCCCAGCGCATTGATGAGTGCTGCATTTCTTTCACACATGGTGATATCAGTACCATATATTAGATCATAAGTGGTTGGAGCAGAATTAGGCCATTTGGCCCATCAAGTCTACTCTGCCATTCAATCACGGCTGATCTATCTCCGAGGGTGGTGAATCTGTGGAATTCTTTGCCACAGACGGCTGTGGAGGCCGTCAGTGAATATTGTTATGGCAGAAATAGATAGATTCTTCATTAGTATGGGAGTCAGGGGTTATGGAGAGAAGGCAGAAGAATGGGGTTAGGAGTGAGAGATAGATCTGCCACGATTGAATGGCGGAGTAGACTTGATGGGCTGAATGGCCTAATTCTGCTCCTATTCCTTATGGCCTTATGAGTTACTCCAGCACCTTGTGTCATTTTGCACAAATTATTTCACGTCCACTGAGTGATAAGACTTAATCTGTCTGTTTTAGGTATACTGTGTTATAGAATACTGTGTGCTCCCTATCTTTGAGTAAACTATTCAGTGTTTTATCAATGACAGGTTGCTGGTGTGTTTATATTCACAGGATATTGAAAGACTATATGCTGTTACAGAATGCTCTACAGAATGTTGTACAGCTACACAACTCATGTACATTCAGTAATAGGTCACAGAGTGCTGGAGTAACTCAGCGGGTCAGGCAGCATCTCTGGAGAACGTGGACATGTGACATTTTGGGTCGGGACCCTTCTTCAAACTAGTCTCCATCCGAAACACCACCTATCCATGTCCTCCAGAGATGCTGCCCGGCCCACTGAGTTACTCCAGCACTCTGTGAAACACCACCTGTCCATGTTCTCCAGAGATGCTGCCTGACCTGCTGAGTTACTCCAGCACTCTGTGAAACGTCACCTATCCATGTTCTCCACAGATGCTGCCTGACCCGCTGAGTTACTCCAGCACTCTGTGAAACACCACCTATCCATGTCCTCCACAGATGCTGCCTGACCCACTGAGTTACTCCAGCACTCTGTGCATGGACCAGCAGTTCTTTGTTTTCACATTTACACCGTGATAGTTTACATCGCTTCCGTGGCACTTCGGATCAGCTTGACCGAGTGTCTCTCTGTTATCCAAATCTAAGAAGAGTCCTCTTTCGCTGTGACAATTTGTCTTGTTCGAAATCCCTGTGCACTGAGCGAGAAGCTGCGCTGTCCGGCCCCATGTATTTAGTTAAAGCCACCTTTCAGTGGCGGCGATCGGTCAACAGGATAGATCGATCCCCACCTCTTGGCAAGTTATATGACCAGCCCACTCCTATCTATCTCTGTGCATCAGGGCGACAGGTTGTTCCACTCTGTCCGCACCTCATGGGATTCATTCCAAGCCGCACTGCCCTGCAAATGTGCTTGCATTAAATACTGCGTTGGTTGAGAGGTTGCACTGGCCCTCACCCGTACCCGTGTGTTGCATTACAGGTTGCACTGGCCCTCACCCGTGCCCCTGTGTTGCATTACAGGTTGCAAGGTTCCCACACGGTACCCCTGTGTTGCATTACAGGTTGCACTGTTCCCGCACGGTACCCCTGTGTTGCATTACAGGTCGCACTGTCCTCCCACGGTACCCCTGTGTTGCATTACAGGTCGCACTGTCCTCCCACGGTACCCCTGTGTTGCATTACAGGTTGCACTGTTCCCCCACGGTACCCCTGTGTTGCATTACAGGTTGCACTGTTCCCACACGGTGCCAGTGTGTTGCATTACAGGTTGCACTGTTCCACACGGTACCCCTGTGTTGCATTACAGGTTGCACTGTTCCCACACGGTGCCAGTGTGTTGCATTACAGGTTGCACTGTCCTCCCACGGTACCCCTGTGTTGCATTAAGGTTGCACCGACCTCCTGGGTGCCTGTGCAGCCAGTGAGAAGTTGCAACGTACTCTCGGTGAATGAGTGATTGCACTATCCTGCGGGTCCCTGCGTGCTGGCCGATAGGTCTCACCGAGTTCCCATCGCCCCGACACAGTGAGATATGGGCAGCGCAGACTTGGAATGAGAGTTTGCACTGCCGCCCCCCGTGATGTTAAGTTGGATTGTGGCGCGCTGTGACCGCGAATGGACTGATAGGTTGCATCGCCCTCTCGGTGCAATAAGTGCTAGGTTGCAATGCCCTCCCCGACGCAGTTGCATTAAGTTCCCATGTGCATTAAGTGATAGGTTCTCCGGGTGCATTGAGTGACTGCACTTCCCGACACGGTTGCATTAAGTTCCAGGTGCATGAAGTGGTAGGGCGCACCGCCCTCCAGGTGCATTGAATGACGGGTTGCATTGCCGTTCCCGACACAGTTGGATTGTTCCTGGGTGCATTAAGTGTTAACTTGCACCGCCTTCCCGGTGCATTGGCTGACAGGTTGCACTGCCCTTCCCGACACCGTTTCATTGCCCTCCCCGGTGCATTGAGAGTTTGCATTAAGTTCCCGGTGCATTGAGAGACTGACAGTTTGCATTTCCCTCCCGTTGCATTAAGTGAGGGGTTACACTGCCTCCCCGGTGCAGTAAACGACAGGCTGCAATTCCCTCCCGATGCATTAAATTATATGTTGCACCGCCCTCGGTTCATTGGATGCCAGATTGCACTGCCCTTCATGACAGTTGCATTAAGTTCCCGGGTGCATTAAGTGATAGTTGGCATTTCCCTCCCCGGTGCATGAAGATACGGTTTGCACAGCCCTATCCCCGGTGCATTGAGCGACAGTTTGCATTGCCCTTCCCGACACAGTTGCATTAAGTCCCTGGTGCATTGAGTGACAGTTTGCACAGCCCTATCCCCAGTGCATGAAGAGACAGTTTGCATTGCCCTCCCCGACACGGTTGCATTAAGTTCCCCGTGCATTGAGCGAGTTTGCATTGCCCTCCCCGACACAGTTGCATTAAGTTCCCCGTGCATTGAGTGCCAGTTTGCGTTTCCCACCCGGTGCATTGAGCGACAGTTTGCATTGCCCTCCCCGACACAGTTGCATTAAGTCGCCAGTGCATCGAGTGTCAGTTTGCATTGCCCTCCCCGACACAGTTCCATCGAGTCCCCGGTGCATTGAGTGACAGTTTGCACCGCTCCCTCCCCGCTGCATGAAGAGACAGTTTGCATTGTCCTCTCCGACACAGTTGCATTAAGTTCCCCAGTGCATTGAGTGCCAGTTTGCGTTTCCCACCCGGTGCATTGAGCGACAGTTTGCATTGCCCCTCCCCGACACAGTTGCATTAAGTTCCCCAGTGCATTGAGTGCCAGTTTGCGTTTCCCACCCGGTGCATTGAGTGACAGTTTGCATTTCCCAGCCGGTGCATTTAGGAGACAGTTTTGCATTGCCCCTCCCCGGTGCATTGAGTGACTGCCCTCCCTCCCTCCCTGCCTGCAGGCTGGGCTGGGCTGAGTGAGTGAGTGGTGCCCGTTGCAGCGGCTGGCTGGCTGGCGCGCGAGGAAGAGGCGGCGGAGGCGGCGGCGGCGGCGGGTCCGGGAGACGCGAGGAGGGGGAGGGGGGGAGAGGGCGCGAGACGGCGGCGTTCGTTCGCTGAGCTGCTGCTGCTGTAAGATGGCGGCGGCGGCGGCGCTGGGCGAGGAGCGGAGCTTCGGGCTGTCGTGCGGGCGGCGGGCGGGCTGCAGGCAGCGCCTCTCCATCTACCACCTCAAGCTCACCGACACGGCGCTGCGGGCACTCGAGGCGTACGAGCGGCTGGCGGTGAGTGAGGGAGGGAGGGAGGGAGGGAGGGAGGGAGCCCGCCCGGTAACCGGGGACTCTTTCCCCCCCCCCCCCCCCACACTCTTCTCCCCCCCCCCACACTCTTCCCCCCCCCACACTCTTCTCCCCCCCTCACACTCTTCTCCCCCTCACACTCTTCCCCCCCTCACACTCTTCTCCCCCCCCTCACACTCTTCTCCCCCCCCTCACACTCTTCTCCCCCCCCTCACACTCTTCTCCCCCCCTCACACTCTTCCCCCCCTCACACTCTTCCCCCCCTCACACTCTTCTCCCCCCCCCTCACACTCTTCCCCCCCCTCACACTCTTCTCCCCCCCTCACACTCTTCTCCCCCCCTCACACTCTTCTCCCCCCCTCACACTTCCCCCCCCTCACACTCTCCCCCCCCCCTCACACTCTTCCCCCCCCCTCACACACTTCCCCCCCCTCACACTCTTCCCCCCCTCACACTCTTCCCCCCCCCTCACACTCTTCCCCCCCCCTCACACTCTTCCCCCCCCCTCACACTCTTCTCCCCCCCCCACACTCTTCTCCCCCCCTCACACTCTCCCCCCCCTCACACTCTTCCCCCCCCTCACACTCTTCCCCCCCCTCACACTCTTCTCCCCCCCTCACACTCTTCCCCCCCTCACACTCCCCCCTCACACTCTTCCCCCCCCTCACACTCTTCCCCCCCCTCACACTCTTCCCCCCCCGCACACTCTTCCCCCCCCTCACACTCCCCCCCCCCCCTCACACTCCCCCCCTCACACTCTTCCCCCCCCCCTCACACACTCCCCCCGTCCCTCTCCCTCACTCCGGTAACCGGGAACTCGTCCGTCACTCCTCCCCTCCCTCCACTTCTCTCTCTCCCTCCTCCCTCACTCCCCCCCCCATCCCCCGTCCCTCTCCCTCCTCTCACTCACTCCCCACCCCGACCCCTCCGGTAACCGGGGAGAGAGAACCCCCTCTCCACCCTCAGCCCGGACTCCCCTCTCTCCCCTCACACTCACTGCCCCCATTCCTCTCCCCGCTCGGTTCCCCCGTCCGTCCATCCATCCCGTGCCGGGCAGTGCCGTGCCGTGGGTGCCCGGTGTCGATGCGTCGCTCCTCCAGTGTTCTGGGGCTCCCGCCGCCACTCCCGCGGAGTTACTCCAACACCTGGTATCTTCCCCCGGTGTCCCGGACGGTCCTACAGGTTGTGATCCGTGTCCCCCTTACCGGCACCCATCTCCCCCCCCCCCCCCTCACCGGCACCCATCTCCCCCCTTCCCCCCCCTCACCGGCACCCATCTCCCGCCCCCCCCCCCTCTCACCGGCACGAATTTACTCACCTCACACTGGCACCCATTTCTTCCCTCTCACTGACACCCATCTCCCCCCCCCCCCCCCCTCTCACTGGCACCCATCTTCCCCTCTCACTGGCACCCATCTCCCCCACCCCTTCTCACTGGCACCCATCTCCCCCCCCTCTCACTGGCACCCATCTCCCCCTCTCACTGGCACCCATCTCCCCCCTCTCACTGGCATCCATCTCCCCCCTCTCACTGACACCCATCTCCCCCCTCTCACTGACACCCATCTCCCCCCTCTCAGCGGCACCCATCTTCCCCCCCCCCCTTTCACTGGCACCCATCTCCCACCCCCTCTCACCGGCACCCATCTCCCCCCTCTCACCGGCACCCATCTCCCCCCTCTCACTGGCACCCATCTCCCCCCCCTCTCACTGGCACCCATCTCCTCCCTCATCAGAACCCACCCCCTCAACTGCATCCAGCTCCATTCCACCATCCCCATTTTCATCACCCACACGGATCCCCCCTCACCCGCACGGATCCCCCCTCACTCCACCCATCTCCGATCCCATACCCACACCCATCTCCATCAGTCAGTTTGTTAGCCTCTTCCATCCCATTCTACCCTGTTCTCTGACTAGTATTCAGTCAAATTGGTTCCCAATTTATTCTCCTTGCAGTTGGTCTCCTTGGCTGTGCGTCCTCGTATTTCTTTGGAGCTTACAATTGAATCATTCAAGTAGCACTTGGATCCTCTCTCCCCCACATCATCCTCATCGTCTTGTTGAACCCTCAGCCAACAATGGACCATTTTCTTAATCATTGTTACTTTTTTGCATATATTTAATTCATTTATTCCATATCTCTATCACCGTCTGTATCTCTTGTTTTCCTATCCCCCGATTATCTGTCTGAAGAAGGGTCTTGGCGCAACACATCACCTTTTCCTTTTCTCCAGAAATGCTGCCTGACCCGTTGAGTTACTCCAGCTTTTTGTGTCTAATGTTTACTGCAGGTTCATTGAATCCTTGTTTGCCATAGTCACTGTTTTCAATTGGATGTTTTGTATGTTGTGTATAGTTCTTTAAACTCCTGCTTTCGCAATAAAGGTAGACACAAAATGCTGGAGTAACTCAGCGGGTCAGGCAGCATCTCGGGAGAGAAGGAATGGGTGACATTTTGGGTTGAGACCCTTCAGTCTGAAGATGGGTCTCGACCCGAAACGTCACGCATTCCTTCTCTTCCGAGATGCTGCCTGACCCGCTGAGTTACTCCAGCATTTTTTAAATTTAAACCAGCATCGGCACTTTTTTTCCTACACATAGCAATAAAGGTCTTGGAATCAGAAACTCAGTTTGTCAGTCATTAGCTGTATTTTTTTGTGGAAGATGTATCTAGTGTATTTAAGCAAGTTAATTAAATGCAAAAGCTTTGATAAAAGTTCAGACTGACCACCATCAAAATGTTCAATGTTTCACACAGCTTTACTTGAACATTGAAATAAAGACTAAATAAATACACATAAATCTTAAAGGCAGATAGATGTCAAGAGTTGTATGAGAAATAAAATTTACTTTTTAGCAGGTTTAGAGAACTGAAAACAAGAGAGTTTCATTAAGCGTATAAAATATATATTGAGGGGTGTAAGAGAAAGTAATTAAAAGGGTGAATCTATTCTCTTTGGGTGAAATTGAGAAAAATATTAGAGTCCTGGGCATTTTAGCAAATTATATCAACATTGGTCGAATGAGGAGGAGGCAAAGTGTTATGTTGCATGGCTGTATTAGCCATTGCATGCCTATGGTCAGTTGTGTTGTTGGGATTGGTGCAGGGTCCTTTGTTTGTAATATGTATTAATCACCTAGATATGAAGGTAGCGATATAATTAGTAAGTTTGCAGGTGATATCAAAATTGCTTATGTTTTTCATAGTGAAGAAGATTGTCTTTAACTACAGAATAAGACTGACTAGTTGGTAAGATAAACCAAAATGGTATTTAATCCTGTTAAAATTGGAGGTGATGCATGTCAGTAGGACTTGTGATGTTTGTTAGTAGATACACAATAAGTGGAGGACTTCAGCAAGTATTGAGGCGCAGAAGGACCTTGATGTTCATGCTCCAGGATAGGGCATTGATGGAGAAGGTGACTTCAGGGATCCCTTAGCATGGTCATTTGCTTCCTTTAACCAGGGTACAGAGGAAAATCACCAGAATGCCACCTGGGGTGAAGTGTTTCAGCTATGAGGAAAACATAGATGGTCTGTTTTTTTCATGTGGAGTGGAGAAGCCTGGGGGAGTCGGATTGAGGTGTAGAAAATTGAGGGGCATGGATTGAGCTGATGGTGAGAAACCTTTCAACTTTGTGGAGGTTGCTGTGACCAGCGGAGATAGGTTTCAGTTAAAGGATAGGAAATATAAAGGGGGTTTGAAGAATTTCCGTGTCACCTTGAAGGTGGTTGTAACAAGGTGGAGACAGATACTCTCAAATTTAGATGAGCATAATTCGAGGCTTTGAGTTTAAGAGTCAGGAAGACGTACTTCAGCATTATAAAACTTTGGTTAGGCCACATTTGGAGAATAATGTGCCGTTCTGGTCGCCCCATTACAGAAATTATGTGGAGGCTTTCTCTGGAGAATTGGAGGCTGAAGACAGATTTGATAGAAGTTTATGAAATCATGAGAGGCATAGATAGTGTGGACAGTTAGTCTTTTTGCCATGTGGAAAGATAAAACACTGAAGGGCACATAGCTTTAAGGTTAGAGGGGAAAAGTTTTTAAAGGTAGAGTGTGGGGCAGATTTCTATCCATGTTGCCACCTCTCTTTGTATTGCATGGGGTTCAGTCTTGATGATGTGACACCGGTGAAATTCATGTGTAAAACATCAACTGATTTAAAGGATCAAAGGATTTTCCTCATTGTTATCTAAACAAAAGAAATTGCATTATTTAAGTCCAGTTTACCTTTAACAAACTATTTCTGCCTTCCCTAATCAATTCACATGTGTCCAAATGATCACTAATATTGATCATCAATCCTAAACATCTGTGGAATGACATATGTTTTGTTCAAGTCCACGTTTGTTAAAAGATCTATATGACAATTTTATGATTATGTTTTCAAATGATTTAATGTTTAATTTAAACAATATGCTTTTACATTTCTGTCTGAAATGTCGTCATTTACATTGTAATTGTAATTTTCTATTTGTTCATTACGGTTCCCCTTAGTGAGAATTCCTTGGCTGTGCTTTTAAACTGTAACAGACAGTTGTCCTTTGCTTCAGCTGGTAAAGACCATTGATAGATTACCCAGAGAGTTAGGAAGACATTCAAAAGTGATTCAGTTCATCTCCTTCAGGATTTTGTGAACAAGACTGCTATTGCTCTCTAGGCTCATTCATTTAAAAAGAAAAAATCAGGAAATGTTCCATTCATCCATACTGGAAATATACAGGCATGTAAGCTGAGAATAACATTGAACCAAAAATGCTTCCCTTATTTTTGAGCAAGTCCATCCAGTGTCCCTCTGATATTTATCATTGTGCTATTTACCATTGAAATCTGCTATTTACCATTGATTCAGACATGGAGCCCAGTAATTTTAGAAAGATGATACAGAGCCCCGGTAAGGGAGCATTACTTTCAGGACAACAGCATAGAAAGTACACCAAAATAAGTATGCCACATAAATAAGTCTTGATTTTTTTTTTAAAGTGTTTTTGTGGCAAACTGCACTTTGGCTGGCTCGGTTAATTAAATAACTGTTGATTCAGTGAAAATAAAAATTAAAACGCAGCTGGTGGAAATCCAAAGTAAAAACAAAGTGGTGGAAACACCCATCAGCTCTGGTGGCATAGATGGAAAAAGACCCTGCCTGACCCACTGAGTTGCAGTGTTTTCTGTTTCTATTTACCATTGATTTCATGTTGATTCTGGTTTTTATTCAGAGCACAAATCTGTGTTGTGAAAATGTACAAAACAATTGTGCTTGCATAAAATACTAGGATATAATTGCCTGGCTCATTTATCTTTAATTTCTTCTGTATGTTCATAATTAAATAGAATTTTCACCGTGAAATCTTTTCACCAGGAAAATACACCCTGCACACCTAAAACTTCAGGAGTTGTGCCACAAAATGGGATAAAGCAGGTTTCAGTATAGAAAGACTGCCAGATTCAACCAGTGTTTGAAAATGTTGGTGAAACAGAATGTTTAGTTGATGCTTTCAAACTTCTCTCTCCTCTCCTCCAAACCGAAAGTTTGCTTATTTTGAGTTAAAGATGTTCACAGTTTCTAACAAATCAAACGGAATGAAAGAAAAAAATTAGGACAGTTGTTTTTGGTAAAATGATTCATTTAGTAATCGGGATCTACGATGTGGTTATGAATTTTCACTTGGCTCCAATTTTAACTCAAAGTACTTAAATATTGAACTTACCTGCATTCTCAATATTTATGTAAATCTTTAGCAACTATTACCTGAGAAAATTGCCATTTTTTATCTGCAATCTTAATTCCATGGCTTATTTAAATAGACTCAAGATAAATTGACTATTCAACTGGAAGGACATTGTATATAAATCTGATTTTGTGTTTGTTTTTAGAGTTCTATTTTGTTTAGTAAATCAGTTATTACAGATCAAAAGATCAAATGGCAGTAATCCAGGCTTAGTTTTTCATTTTCTAGTACACAAATTCTGAGGTGAATTTTAATTGTTGCTGTATAAACTGTAAATTTTGTGGCTCAATATTTATGTTGTGTAATCAAATTACTCTGAGCATCAGTGAAGACTTGTTACACCATTTGCTGTTGGTTGTTGGCCAAAGTCGTATTTAGTGAAACATTTGGAATTTCAGCCTGTTTGTCATATGCTATTTGACCTGAAGTGGGTCTAATTGTGCATTATGTAGGATTTCACTCACAAATACAGTTGCCTTGTACATTGCACTGTGCTTTCAGCCCTAAAAAAGATTTGCTTGATGTTTGTTCGTGAATTTTGCCTCAGTAAAATGGAAACAGTTCTTCAGATTAGCTTACACTGTAATCAATCATAGCTATACACATGGGAAGTTCAGAATATTGAGTATTCGTAACAAATGGCACGTGCAAAGGATCTAAGAGAGTTCATATTGAAATATTTAGTTTGGATGTGTTTTGCAGCTAAGGGCTCAAATTTTATTATTCAGATTTCCGTTGTGGTAATCTTTAAATAGAGAAGACAAAAAATAATTCTACATTTCGTGGTGAAGTTGCCCAATGGACTTTAAGATTACAGAAAAATATTTTCGTTTATTAATGAGTTTTAGTTTTCCTTGCATTGGTCTGGGAGAGAAACACATACTGTCCATTGTATAAGTAATCTGTTCTGCTCATTAAAAAATGGAATTTAGAATAGGAATTTAATACTTTTCTAACAAAATCTCAAGCATTCCACAGGAATAAGCATTTATTTTGGAAGTCGATAAGATATAGGGCATCCAGATTGCTATGAGATAATGACAGTTGAATCTTTTTATAATGTGAATTGAGATAGGAATGTTGAGCAAGAATTTAGCTGACAGATGGAACCTTGATTTTAATAATTCATCCATAAACTCGGAACCATTGAAGTTTGTTTTCTAGTACATACATACAGAAAGCATTTAATGCCACAATGACCCATCTATTTCAGTCTTTCCTTAGACAATATCCATGGCTGCGTGTAATTCTGATAGCATTTTGAAGGTGAAACATTGTAATTGTTGGGCTTCACACTCGTTGATTAAGGTTTTATTAATATAAGAAAATAACTGCAGATGCTGGTACAAATCGATTTATTCACAAAATGCTGGAGTAACTCAGCAGGTCAGGCAGCATCTCGGGAGAGAAGGAATGGGTGACGTTTCGGGTCGAGACCCTTCTTCAGTCTGAAGAAGGGTCTCGACCCGAAACGTCACCCATTCCTTCTCTCCCGAGATGCTGCCTGACCTGCTGAGTTACTCCAGCATTTTGTGAATAAAAAGGTTTTATTAATCTTGTGTGAGACAGCAGTGAATTCAGCATTTTTGGTAATACAGTACATGTTATTTTAAAACATGGAGTATATTCATTTATTTTAGTCGTTTCATATTATGGGGAAACTAGTGTTTTCTAAATGATTTGTTTTGAGAACTATACAAGGAATTGACAAAATGTTTCCAGATAATTCCTCACAACAGTTACGTATCCAAAGTTAAAATAAAACTAGGAGTGTAAACAATTAAAATTATTTTTGAAACACTGATTAGTAAAGCTACGTCGATGATCAGTAAATGCAGTTACTGTCAGCAAATTCTACACTTGTAAATGAATTAAAGATTCAAACCTACAAAGATAAATGTAACCTATCATTTTGGGGAAAGTTGACCGAAGGTTCTCTTTTCATGTTGTACAACTCTTTTAAAAACTTGTATTCTTTCAAACTAAAAGTGACTGTCTTTCCTAGGCTTCCTCGCCAGATCAACCTGTCATCTGCTTTCAAGGCAAACAGGGAGTAAGTACCATCTTTAAGTATTTTCTTCAGTTAACTCTTCAGCTTTTTAAATGTGCTAATTTTGGTGAATTTTCTGATGGGAAGACTGCACATTTAATTCTGTTTGTACATAATATCAGCATGATATAATGTAAGACCTATCATGACGGACATCCTAAATCATCAACATGGAATTAATTACTTTGAATTATGTATTTTTTATAATAAGCAAATTCGGTGCCAGTTTGCACCACAAATATTTTACAAATGGGTAACCAGATAATTTGCATTTGATGATGTTGGCTGAGAAATAAAAGCTGCACAGGGCATTGGAGAACTTGTCCAAATCATATTTTCATTTCAGTGCCCTATGATTTTAAATATAACTTTGAATTAAAAAAAGCAGTTGAGATTTAGATTTGATGATTTTGATGCCAAAGATATTCTTCTAGTCATTGCTGTACTTGTAACAAGTCAGAAATTAGAATGGTTCTGAGAGGAGTTCTAAATGTTATTGTAGTGTGTAGGAAATCAAATAGAGATATCAGCATTGGGAAATAAAGTGAGTTCAGAGGAGAAAATTAAAATTCCCGTTGGTCAAATTCAATCTGAATCGATGTATGTTGATCACTTCATTTCTATTACCTCACCGCTTTATGCAAAATTGTCATTGCGGCTGATAGACTTGTGGCAGAATAGTCCCTGTCCTGTTAGACGAACCACAGAGTAAAAAAATATGTGTATAAATATATTTGGGAAATTACTCTTAGTAGGAATATAATTCATTTATAATAGCACATTATATTTGGTCAGTTTGCCAAGTTAGATATTAACTTTATTTAAATTTATGATTATAGTCAAAGAATATTCAATATGCAAACCATCAAAATAACTAGTTAATCTGTACCTGAACTCCATCTATCTGTCTTTCATCTTTAACTACAAATATCAACCTGAGTTTAGAAATCTTTAATTGATTGTGCTTTGAGTGTTTTCTTTGTTTGCTTGTGTGTGTTTGTGAGATGAGAGGAAACCATTTGAAATTTCTGTTTACCATTTGCCTCCAGAATGAGCCTACACTAAATGTAGGCATTGCATGTTGATCTAGAATCTTTCACCAGCTGTAGCTCTAGAGCCAATTGTTAGAAGATATTCTGTCAATTGAAATACATAGCTTTAATGTCTACATTGTATCTCCTACTTTCTAATCAGTTTTGTGCATATATTAGTAGGTTGCCTCAATTTCCTTCGTTATTGCAGGTGCTCCTTGACTTACGATGGGGTTACGTTCCGATAATATCAAGTCTGACTTGCTCAGTAATTCTAGGGATTTTTTATTGTTATCCCTTTTTCCTCAGCATTGCTGACCCAAATCCTATTCTGGATCCTGACCCAGATGAGAAGCATAGATTCGCTGCTCTTATTTGTCCCTATCACTCCACCATCAGGTCCTTGCTGATCCTTCATTTCCAAGTTACAATCTTATTTTCAGATCCACACCTCAACTCAACTGACACCACAATGACTCCCTCCTGGCCCTGGATCTGGCTTGTAAAATTCCTTTCACAATAATTCCCTCCCTCAGTCACTTAATCTGTTCAGCAATCCACCCCATGGCACCAATTGGACCTCTGGTCATTGGCCCTCACTCCCTCCCCGCCCAGTCACACAGGGTCAATCGAGACTGGTTTGCACACTTTGAACAAAAGTAAATATGAAATTCCTTTTAAATGCCGATGATGCCTTTGGCCGTACAGAAGCTTGCAATGGCAGATTTATGACTGAAATAGCCATTGGCTAGACACACCCATACCATGTGGGTGTCCCAGAATGTTTAGGCCCGTCTTTTTTTGGCAACTTACCTGTTGGCTAGAATGGTAGGCAAAGCCTTTGATCTTGATATCAACTCCCAGGCTTACTTAAATATTTTGGGGAGACTTCTGGTGAGATTACCGTCTGGTGTCATGCATTGGAAATGAAATAAATCACTGCAGCAGACCTCTGCAGTTGCTGAAGAAGAATCCAACAATTTTAAATTGTTAGCTATCAGATGAAAAGTATGAAACCATTGTGCTCTTTTTGGATCATTTAACCTCATCCCTCTACCCCAATATCTTAAGGTATTGTGCTCCAGAATGCTTTAAATTCACAGAGGCCAGGATTACTGTAATACAGATGAAAAATGAAATGCTGTACTTCTGCATTTTCACAGCAGTTTTATTAAACCTGCAACCCTGATTTGAGTAGATTTATGAAACAGCCACTGTCATGGAAGTAGCTGTAAGCTGGCAGACCAGTTTTCTACCTGAATCCTTACTGGCACTTGCCCAGGTTCTTATTCAACAGAATTACTCATGGAACTTAACCCTGCTACACCCTGTTAACTAAACCTTAATAATCTAGACACATTGAAAACTGTATTTTAAATTTTAAAACATATTTTGGGATATCCTCATACAGTTATTTGCTTTTTGATGGGGGACCAGCATTTGATTGGCTATGTTAAGAGTTTTCATTTGATAAAACTTGAATACTTAAACTTGAATACACTTTCCCACCCTTGCAAGGATTTGAAAACATCCTCGATGTGTTAGAAAGGGTGCAGAGAAGACATACAAAGATGTTGCCAGGAGCTGAGGGTTTGAGTTATATGGAAAGATTGAGCAGGCTGGGACTCTATTCCCTGGAGCGCAGGAGGATGAGGGGTGATCTTAGAGATGTATAAAATCATGAGAGGAATAGATCGGGTGGATGCAGAGTCTTTTGCCCAGAGTGGGGAATTGAAAACCAGAGGGCATAGGTATAAGGTGAAGCGGGAATTTTTTAATAGGAATCTGAGGGGTAATCTTTTCACGCAAAGGGTGGTGGGTGCATGGAACGGGTTGCCGGAGGAGGTAGTTTAGGCAGGGACTATTGCACTGTTTAAGAATCAATTAGACCAGGTGCATGGATAGGACAGGTTTAGATGGATATGGGCCAAATGCAGGCAAGGGGGACTAGTGTAGATGGGACATGTTGGTTGGTGTGGGCAAGTTGGGCCAATGGGCCTGTTTCCATTTGGAATACTGTACAGTTTTATTAGATGTGATATTTTGTCACTTTTAGTTCATGCTAGTTACTCAGTTCATGAATATATGTGTATAAATATGATACTGGGACATAGAAGCGTGACATAGACACCCAAAAATTAATTGTTGTAAAAACCAATCCAAACACATTTATTTACAAGTTTGACAACCGTCTGACTCTATCAAAAAGAAAGAAAGATAGTTCCACAACTGCAAGTAGTTTTTTCAGGTAATTTAAAATTTACCATAAAAGTGTTAACGTACGTAACATGGTGTCTCAATGGCATTTTATTGCAATGGTAGAACTTCTTTTTTCTAATTCATTAAATGGTAGTTATACATCCTATCCGTGGCGGTCCACAATGAAATTGGACAGTAAACCAATTTATTTACCGTCAGGCCATTTGACAGGTAGATTGGAGGCAACAGTTTGACAGCGTGGGAATTTTCGCGATGTTTTTGGCCACCGCCATTACATGTAAAGTGGGCTCCAAACCCAGATATTCAACCCAAAAACCAGATATGCATCTCCCTTACATTTTCAAAGAATGCCCACACACTTTTCGCAAAAATCCACGTAACCACTTTTAATACATCTCTTAGTAAACTGGAAGTAAATCCGGTTTATGCCTTGTTACAGTGAAGCTTGGTTTTTAAGTAACCCATACAAGATGTTATAGTTCCAAACTCTCAAGTACTTACCGACTTGTCAGTGATTTCAGCGAAAATTAGGACGCCGGAGAAGCATTGACAGCGTGGGAATTTTCACGATGTTTCAGAAGACGCTGTAATCTCGACCTGACTCGGCTAATATTTCCCCCAAAATACATTTAAAATACAAACAAAATCTTACCTTTCAAAACGCAAATAAGATGGTGTCCGATGGGCAGCTTTCATTAGGAAGATAGCGCTGGACAATTGAACGTCTCCTGTATTTAACCAGCAGACGCTCCGAAGACACGAAGGGTCATCAGGCTGCAGCACCGTCAGCAGAAAACTGACAAACTACTCTTGCACTTTTTTATAAAATGTTTTTATAAGTTGACAAATCCACCAGACATGAAAACAGCGGGTTAATGATGCCTGCTTATGTACGTAACGATTTGGACACGGAGAACAAAGTAAGCACATTATGTCTCGTTTGCTTTAAAGTATGTTGAGTTAAGAATTTTTGGACATATATATTTTTTACTTGGCTTGAGCATCATAGAAACAAATGAATATCGATCCGAAAAATATTCATTTTTCATGACTTCCAACGGCATCTTACGTACTTAACTCTCAGGACACGATGAGTTACGTACATGAGCATGATATTTTTTACTCTCCCAAATGAATATGTGCAACTAATTTCTCCAAGCAAAGTCGGGTTTGGAAAGGCATATCAAAGGTCCTCAAAAAAAATTTGTTTAGACAAATGTAGGCCATTGCGATACGTATATATTTTCACATAAGTTATGATGTGTAAAAAATGTCACATTTTTGTGTCGAATTATGGGTCAAAATCAACAGTTGAAGAAAGTCTGGAACCATAAGTTTATATTATGTATTACATGGCTATATGAAGTACCACATACAAGCAAAACTTTCCCATCAAGTAAACAGAATATACTTTTGCAGACAAATGAAAATAACGTTAAAAAATCTCTCCAGTATCATATTTTTATACATATCCAAGCTGTGAGTAGGGCTGCATTCCTTTTCAGTGCACATTTAGATACAACCCAGATATATTATCGGACAAACAACATTAAGCCTGTGTCATTCATAAGCTGTGTTTCAATGCTGAAAATATTTTTTCTTTCAAGACAACATTGGAAAATAGCCCACCCTTGCAAGGATTTGAAGACATCCTCTCTGTAAGTGTCCATTATACACACTTGCACAGATTCAGTTTAGATTAGCACATACGTCTCCGATCAGCTCTTACATTTTCACTAAACTTTGAAACGTATTCTGACAGTTTACTTTGAGACCTGAAGTTTCAATTCCTCAGGGAACTTTTAATATTTTCATTCATGTTGCTGCTGGAGAAGGATTTGCTATTCTGATTATTTTATATTCCTGTCGTCTGTGGTATTGTCCGCCTGGAAGGAATGGATAATGCAGGAAGGAAAACTCCAAGGAAAAGCTAGTTTTATATAAAAACACAGCTTTACTGTGTATTGGAAGTATGATTTACAGATTAACGTAAAATAGAAAATACTAGACATAGCTGGCAGTCAGACACCATCTATAGTATGCAACTATAGCAAGTTATAGGAAAGTTAGCAGAATGTTATTGTTTATTTCGAGGGAGTTATGCTCATGTTATATGGAGCATTGGTGAAGACTACATCGAGAATACATTTTACACTATTGTTCTTATTTTAAAAAAAACGATATATTGGAAATAGTTCAGAGAAGATTTATTAGATGAATATCCAGAACAGGCAGGTCACCAAATTAGGCCTCATCTAGCACTTATCAACACATCGTGGAGATAAGCATAACCAGTTATGGTTGATTTGATTGAAACATATAAGATCCTGAAGGGAGTTGGTACGGTGGGAATGAACTCTTGTGGAAGAATTTAGAAGGTTGATGTTAAAGGAGTGTGAGTTGAAGAGGTAAAATTAAAGCAGAAAGAGGAACAGAGTGAATGTTTCAAGTCCTACAAGGTGGGGGGGGGGGGGGGGGGGGTGGGAAGGAGGGAAGGAGGAAGGGAGTATGTAGTTGCAAAATGCGGAGCTGAAAGACCTGCCAGACAGATCAGTCTGGGCGTGTCCTCCACTCACAGAGGGGACAAATGAGGAGAAAAAAACAAACAACATGACTCGGGCAGATTAATGCCTTTTCGGAGGGTTATCCAAAACATTCAAGACTGAAAGTATGGATCGTAGTGGTGACGAGAAAGGAAGAGAGACATAAATATGATGGTTACAAGAGTTTGGATGTAAGGCTGAAGGATGCAACAAATTTAAGAAGAGTTGTGACTTGGGAAGATTTTGGGATTGCAGGACAACATTCACTCAAGTCCTTTAACAACTTTAATGGTAGTGCATTGAATGTGCTGTATGTGATTGATTGTGATTAATGTGTTACATTTTCAAATTATGAAGGGGCGCTGGCAGCCTAATTAAATTACATTGTGAAAAAAATACCAGAACCATAATGTGGGCAGATTACTTATTGACCTTTTATTACATATAACCAGGTTCCTGACATCCAGTCTGCCAAAAGTCAAGTGCGTAGGAGGAACTGCAGATGCTGGGTTTACACCAATGATAGACACAAAAAGCTGGAGTAACTCGTCTCTGGATAGAAGGAATTGTGTGACATTTCAGATCGAGACCTTTCTCTCGACCCAAAACGTCACCCATTCCTTCTATCCAGAGATGCTGCCTGTCCAGCTGAGTTACTCCAGCTTCTTGTGTCAAAAGTCCAGTCAAGAATGATTTATTGCCCTGAAACAGAACAATGAAATTCTGACTTAGTAGCACAACAAATATATAAACACAGTACCCTGTAAACACCAGAATAAACAGCAAAAAAGTTCAATATATTTAAAAAAATGAACAAACAGTATTAGTGCAAAGCCAAAAACAGTGGTCCCAAGTCTTTGTAGTTCAGAGCTTATCTGGAGGTTGTAGTGTTTAATAGTCTGATGGCGGTTGTAATCTGAAGAGTAGCTATATAAACATAGCACAAAAAGTAAGGAAATTTGTGTTTGGTAGATTATTTCTTTGTTGTAACAATGCCTCTTGGCAATAAATCTTATACCGTTGGAAAGCCTGTTTATTTCCCTTTTAAATGGTGCCACATTTGTAAGGAACATGCATTTGTGGGATGAGCAGCAGAGCTGAGTATATGGGTTGCGCCCATGAAAAATTTGCCAAATCTTCTCTGCCAATGCCAAACAGCTTATTCTGCTGTTGCTATTGACTCTTGTTTTGAGCTTCTGGTACCCCCAGGTGCTGACAATCAGGTGCCTGATTGGCACCTGATTGGCAGCATCTGTGAGCATGGGCCCTGCTACAGTGGTCAGTAGGTGTCTGTTCCAAGAATCGGCATGCCACGTTTGACTGATCTGGATAGGGCTGTGCGATAGGGCAACTTCAAGCTGGTGTTCCGCAAAACCAAGTTGCGGCATTATTTGGAGTGAGCCCTAGTACCATCTCCAAAGTGAAGGCCAAGTTCCATATAACGGGGGATGTCAGAGACAGGCCGCGAAGTGGGCGTCCCAAGAAGACGACACCCGAAGAAGACTGTTTCCTCACCCTGTCAGCACTTAGGAACCGTAGGCTGTCTTCTACAGATTTGCAGTCAAGGTTTGCAGGACGATATGGCCGACGGCTCTCTGCCCAGACAATTCGGAACAGACTGCACGCAGCCGATCTCCGGTCTCATAGGGCTGCCAGGAGGCCTGCCATGACTGCCCTTCACCGTCAGGCCCGTTTGCGCTGGTGTCGGCAACACGTGCACTGGAACCTGAACATGTGGAGGAAGGTTATGTTCAGCGATGAGTCCAGATTCTGCCTACGGCAGTTGGATCATAGGGTCAAAGTGTGCAGAAGACGTGGAGAACGCTATGCTGATTGCTGCACCGATAGAGTAACATCTTTTGGTGGAGGCAGTGTGATGGTGTGGGGCGGCATCTCCCTCACTGGAAAAACGAGGCTTGTCATCATTGGAGGCAATCTCAATGCAGAGAGATATCGAGATGAGATTCTGCAACCAGTGGCAATCCCATATCTCCACAGTCTGGGACCGAACTCTATCCTCCAAGATGACAATGCTCGCCCCCACAGAGCAGGGTTTCTCAGAGACTACCTCCAGAATTTGGGAGTGGAGAAGATGGAATGGCCTGCCAGCAGTCCTGACCTCAACCCCATTGAACACTTGTGGGATCAGCTTGGGCGTGCTGTTCGTGCCAGAGTGACCAACACAGCCACGTTGGCTGACTTGCGACAAATGCTGGTTGAACAATGGGATGCCATCCCACAACAGTGTGTGACCAGCATGAGGAGGAGGTGCCAGGCTGTTGTGGCTGTGTATGGTTCTTCCACACGCTACTGAGGCTCCCGTTTATTAAATGAATAAATTGTTAAATTGCCAATATGTCTTGTTTCTTCAGACTTCAATCATCCAATCCACCAAACAACACCAAACAAGAGTCAATGGCAGAATAAGCTGTTTGGCATTGGCAGAGAAGATTTGGCAGGTTTTTCATGGGCTCAACCCACATACTCAGCTCTGCTGCTCATCCCACAAATGCATGTTCCTTACAAATGTGGCACCATTTAAAAGGGAAATAAACAGGCTTTCCAACGGTATAAGATTTATTGCCAAGAAGCATTGTTACAACAAAGAAATAATCTACCAAACACAAATTTCCTTATTTTTTGTGCTATGTTTATATTGCAAATGTATCAGTGTGCACAATGTAATGATTTTGATAACTTTTTAAAAAGGTAGGGACAAGACTTTGGTAAGAAATGAAGACAACATAGCTGAACAACAAAGCTTGTGCAGCTCAGAGCTCCAAGGGCTAAATTGGTCGTCTTTAAGAGTAAAGTGCAATAATAAAAAAAAGTGATTTAATAATTTAAATAATGGATGCAAATATGACTCTGATTAAATATGCTTACCAAATTTCTGTTTTAATACAAAGGAAATCCTCAAAAATCTTGGTCATATGAGATTAGACTTAATTTCATTACAATGCAGTGCCCAGAAACCCATGAAACCAATGATTCTCAATATCTTATCCATTTTAAGCTCTCCCTTCAACATGTTCCATTTCTGGTCTCTGCACGCCAGAAAGTTCAAGTGAACTTGCTTGAGGCAGCCAAATTAACTCCACTTGAAAAAAACTTTCAGGCCTGTGTATGTATGTCTGCAATTGATTCTGCAAATCTGGAGTATGTTAACTCATTTCTTAATAGTTAATAATAAATTCACTTTTGGGAATGTAAATAATTTCTGTTTTCATAATATACTGCCACATTTTAGAGTTTAAGTAGTTCACACAGAATTAATTTAATTCTTCAAAAATTGAATGAATTTGACGGTGATATATTGCTGGCAAATGTCCATTCATTGAATTTCATAACAGACCATTAACAGCAGAGACTAATTAACTTGACACAGGATACACTCAGGCAGTTGTCATTAATTCTCTCACCTTGCATCTCTTTACATTTTCCCACTTGCAAGGGTAGCCTGTTAGTTCATATTTATGGAAGGGGAATGCCTGGGAGTTTATAAAAACTTATTAAATAACCTTATTATAAAAGTTTAAAGTTTACAAAGGGATGGATTGTGTCGGGACTGGTTCTGTGTTCGGAATTGATGTCCGTATTCAGCAGAACCTGCATGAAGCAACAGTAGTGAGTTTGTCTTGTTGATCCTCTGCACCCTTTAGCTGTGCAACTGGGCCTCGAGCACTGTAGTGCGGATGCCTTATGCTCATTTATGTTACCTCTTTAAATAAGGTCAAGGTGTAATTGTATGTTAAATTATATAATTATTAATGACTTAGTATAGATATGTTATTACAAGATAAAATAAGATCTATTCTAGGTGTAGTCTTTCATTGCTGTACATGTGTCTTGGGCAGATATCACAGAAAATGCATATTTGACAAAATCGGTAAAGATTTACATTTACATAAAATCTTGATCTTCAATATTGTTCATGTATGCTGTAGACCTTTAGAAAATCTTTGCCTTGCACCTGGAAGGAATTGAATAATTAGTGGAAGCTCTGGTATATTGCTGAAGACACTCGCAACCAGGACAGAATTCCCCCCCGTTCTCACCTTCCACCCCACCAGCCAGCGGATCCAACATATCATCCACCAACATTTCCGTCACCTACAACGGGACCCCACCACTGGCCATATCTTCCCATCCCCTCCCCTCTCTGCGTTCCGCAGAGACCGTTCCCTCCGTAACTCCCTGGTCCACTCGTCCCTTCCTACCCAAGCCACCCCAACCCCGGGCACTTTCCCCTGCAACCGCACGAGATGCAACACCTGTCCCTTTACCTCCCCCCTCAACTCCATCCAAGGACCCAAACAGTCTTTCCAGGTGAGACAAAGGTTCACCTGCACCTCCTCCAACCTCATCTATTGCATCCGCTGCTCTAGATGTCAACTTATTTACATCGGCGAAACCAAGCGCAGGCTCGGCGATCGCTTCGCTGAACACCTGCGCTCGGTCCGCATTAACAAAACTGATCTCCCGGTGGCCGAGCACTTTAACTCCCCCTCCCATTCCCAGTCTGACCTTTCTGTCATGGGCCTCCTCCAGTGCCATAGTGAGGCCCGCCGGAAGTTGGAGGAGCAGCACCTCATATTTCGCCTGGGCAGTTTGCAGCCCGGTGGTATGAACGTCGACTTCTCCAACTTTAGATAGCTCCTCTGTCCCTCCCTTCCCCTCCTCCTTCCCAGATCTCCCTCTATCTTCCTGTCTCCACCTATATCCTTCCTTTGTCCCGCCCCCCTGACATCAGTCTGAAGAAGGGTCTCGACCCGAAACGTCACCCATTCCTTCTCTCCCGAGATGCTGCCTGACCTGCTGAGTTACTCCAGCATTTTGTGAATAAACACTAAGTGTACTTTTGATTATCCATACTCGGAGTGTGTAAAAGCATTCATAAAACATTGATCATGTTGGATTTTAACTTGCTTGGCATAACCCACTAACTTTGTGTATGTTTGTTAACCTTTGTACTTGTGTTATGTAATGCATGTTACTTTTCACCCCTGCAAGCATGGCATGTTTGCAATTTGAACAGTTGGCACATGATGTCCTGAATTTTCAGGTTGGAGCTGGAATAAATATTTTGTTCTGTGACTTAATTTAAAACTTAGACCTACCTACAAGTTTAAAGAGATCTTGAGTGTAAGAAGACATATGAAACTGCCTATGTGCAAAAATGGGAGAACTGCTGGAGGAACTCATCTGTGGGTTGGTCCAGATGAAGGGTCCTGACCAGATCGTCAACTATCAATTTATTTCCACCTGATTCTGCTTGACCTGCTGAGTTCTTCCATGGATCACTTTTTTTGCTGCAGAATCCAGTACCTGCAGTCTCCTGTGCTCCTGTCTGCTGCCCTCAGTGGAAAAATAATTGGTTTGAAATATTTATTTTACTTTTCCATTCCAGGTACAGCATTGTAACTATTAATGTTGCTCATTGTTGCCGTTTGATAGTGTTACAGCACTGGGACATATAAAACAGATTCACCCTCCCTAACCTAATGTCACATCTTTACATCTTCAGATTGTCTTGTTAAATATTTCAAAGATAGGTTAGTTGAAAAATAAATCCCTTTTTTCATTATCGTTTCAAATGCAGTACAGAATAAATTCAAGGCAGAGTGAAGTGCTTTCCATGTTATTTCATCAAACACTGTCAGTGCAGGTACTGTAAAGTTAGACATTGATTAAAACTTCCCATACACTGCTTCATGACACAATCCCAGTTTTGACTTGTCTTATGTTTCATTTAATTTTCTACTCTACCTCTCTCTGCCCATCCTTTCTCTCCAAACCCAAGCAGCCTCCCTATCTTTCCTCTGTTCTTCCCACCCCCTCCCAGTCCCCCCTTCTCTCCCATCTCACCTCTTCACCTAAATCAGTCTCTATGCTCGTGTATATTGCCATATGCAGTAGGTTATACTGAGACACATGTCCATACAGTACTAGGTCCATTTGATGCAGAATGTAGTTGCCTCTGAAGCAAAGTAATCCTAACCCCAAAATGTTGTTGATACAAATACAGCCAGGACAGCTAGAACACAGTTTAAAAATAATGATAATATCTGTTTACATTCTCCAATTGAAATCTGGCCATCTTTACAGACAAAATTAGCATCAGTCACATTGTATATCTCAATTTCTCAGCTGTATCTCTGGAACTCTCGCATCATGAATGAGTTAGGTAATGGGATTGCTCTACCAAGAGCTAGCATAGATTGTGTGGACCAAATAGCTGCCACTTTTGCTTTTATAATTCCGTTATATTCTCTTTTTGAAAAGAGGGCTAAATCGACAGCAACTTACAATTATTATCAGTCTGAAGAAGGGTCTCGATCCGAAACGTCACCCATTCCTTTTCTCCAGAGATGCTGCCTGACCCGCTGAGTTACTCCAGCATTTTGTCTCTACCTTCGATTTAAACCAGCATCTGCAGTTTTTTTTCCTACAATTATTCCATTTTCAGTGGGATACGTTTGCTATTAGTTACCATAATTGACTTTTCTGTAACAATTTTGTGCAAATCAAGTAACTTCTCAAAACTAACAGGTATGCTAAAAATAGGTTGCTGACTGTATGAAATAAACAGGCAGGTTTTCAGCTATAAAACGGAGCCGCAAATTGTGTGCAACTTGCTTCTAATTTCATAAACATCTCGTACATTTGAGCATTGCATGCTGGGATAAAAAGGCAGAATTTTTACTAGTGTTTTAAATATCTGAAAAGTATGCAATAGAAGTAGGAGCTTAAATACCATGAACCTTGTAAAGCATATTTCAAACTCCCACATATTTGAAATATTTGTGAGATAGTGGCATTTGGAATAAAATGTGCTCATATACAATTACTGTTCCTGGACACGTTTTTTCACATAACACGCCATTATTGTATATTTAAAGAAATAGCTTACATAATCATTTCACTCAGGCCTTGTCTACCAAACAATTTTCAGGATATTTACTGAATGGCTAGTTTGTAAATAGTTCTGAATGGTTGCCTTATGATTTTAAAAAAGCTGATTTAATTTTAAAATATTAAGCAATTATTTAATTATTCCAACTCCTGAGACGAAGCAAGTTCCAGATAAACAGTGGTCTGCAAATATGTTTTTTAGTGACATTCATAACAAGTGCAGTTGCTGAACAGGGTCAAGTACCCCTGAGCTGTAGTACTAGCAAATATATCCTCCTTCACACAAACCAAAGAGAATCAGAGACACTTTGCACACCAATCATAGTTATTTATTATTTTTACAATGAAATGATAATTATGTATTCTGAAATTAATCAATAAATTAAATGTGATTTCATGAAAGATGTCTTGCAAACAATTTATCTCAGAAATGCCGATATCAGCTGAGGGATTTTCTGTGGGGCTTGAAATTTGAGCAAATCCTGAAATCTCCGTTAATTTCATAACATAACAATGAACATTGCAGTTTTTAGGTTAATGCCATCACAATATGGACATCTGACATAAGAACTAGATATCTGGTCAGCTGACATAAGAACGAGATCTTCAATTTTTTTATTCATTGATTTATGATTCATTTCGGTTCATGAAAAAACATAGTTTTTGTGTTTGAGTCCTTATTTGGTGCTGTAATACAGAAGATAAAATAAATCATAATTGCTGCTCTATTCCCCGTTCGGAAGTTGCCATTATTTGTATTGGGAGGAACTTTAGATGCTGGTTTACATTGAAGATAGACACGAAATGCTGGAGTAACTCAGCAGGACAGCAGCATCTCTGACAAGCAGGAATGGGTGACGTTTAGGGTCAAGACCCTTCTTCGAATTGAGACAGTCTCTCCTTTTCTCCAGAGATGCTGCCTGTCCGGTTGAGTTACTCCAGCATTTTATACCTATCTTTGCCATTATTTGTATGTAAGATTGGAAAATCAGTGCTGTTTCACACAGATCATTTGAAAGATCCTAGCAACTCACCAAAGTTCATTTGACAGTCTGCCTCTCCCGTACCAACTATGTCTTCTTCACAGGTACAAGGCCAAGCAGAAATGTAGAAATGCCACCACCCTTTCTACAACACCCTGAATTGAATGGTTGTGGTTTCATCAGAACTGGGGCAGAATATCTCGTTAGTCAGCACTTCACAGTAAGGACTGCAGTTGTTTAAAGTGGTGCTTAACCACAATTCTTTCAAAAACAAGGAGGAATTGGCAGTAAACACTGGATTTGCCTGTGATGCCTTCATCCTATGTATGATTTTTTTTGGGGGGGGAAATCAAGGATCTTATTCTCACCTGACACTTGTACAAACGAGAGCTCAGCTGAGGAGCCATGGGTTAATTTAAGAAACCTATATTTATACTGTTTTGTTTCTCTATCCAGGACCCTGAAGAAAATAATGGGGCCCCTGCTGCTGTTCAAGCTGAGAGCAGGCTTGGCACACAATGGGAACCTGGGATTTACTTGATCTTGAGACTCAGCTGCTCACCAATTTAATCAGCCGAGCCTTTTGTGCATTCACTTAATTTTAATAAGCGGCTCAGCAAAGGATGAGCACACTTTACACAGAGCAAAAGTTTAACAAAATAAAATATCTCGGTAGAATATTAATTGTTGCAATCTAACTTCTGGCATGGTATCTACACTTGATTAGTTTTAAAAGCCTCTTTGATGGAATGATGTTTTGTTTAATCTGTTTAACAAGAAAAGCCCATGGGTGCGCTTTCAGTTGCTATTTAAAGAAGAGATCTGGCTAGGGAATTGTGCTGATAACAAAAACTATTCATGCAAACCAGTCGCCGGGAGGAGTGGCATTATACCTGACATGCAGAAACAGAATAGAGCATAAGCTTGTAAGCAAGAATGAGGCTACTCAAGCATTTTGGGTTTTTTTCAGTAAAACAATTGCAAAGTTTTTTACATCATTGCTGCTTAAAATTTCCATTTGGGGCTGAAAAAATACGTTATCTGATTTAACATTTTTGATCGTCCTTGCACTGTTTAAAATACTCTACGGATTATAATTTAATGCTTTGCATTTTTATAGAACCTGTTCTTTAGAATGGTGTGGCTCATATAAGCTTGCAAATGAACATTGGGATGGCTTATTTTAGTTATGGGGAGGAACTAAGTTGGTTGGGTTTGTTTCCTTTGAATTGGAGGAGGCTGAGAGAGGATCTGACCTGATAGAGATATACAAAACATGAGAGTAAGGGTAGATGATAAGAAACATTTCCTTATGGCAGAAGTGCCTAAGAGTAGAGGTTGTAGGTTTAAAGTGATAAGTAAATTTATAAAGGGAATCTGAGGACAATTATTTTTCCCTCAGCGGGTGTTACAATTTGGATTGTACTGCCTAAGAAGGTGGTAGAGGCAGGTACTCTCACATTTCAGAAACGTCTGAATGAACACTTGAATTGCTAAGGCATTATAGGCTACAGACCAAATGCTAGCAAATGGGATTAGTATTGTTAAGACATGATGGACATGATAAACTGAAGGTCTTGTTTCTGTCCTGTGTGGCTCTATACAGGGAATTATCAGAATATAACAGTTCTCGAGATACGAGAAAATATTCTTGTTAGCTCTTCTCTGAATAAAACTGAGTTAATTGAAAGGAATAAAAAGTGGCTTGAGATTATGAAAATCATGGTGGACAGTGATCGCCTGACATTACTGTATGTGTGATATCAGATGCAATATTTCCACAGAATTTATGAGATCATGCAAACAAGGACAAAGTTGAGACCTTGCCACAAGTATCAGAATCCATATGTAATTGTTTTTGTTCTGCAAATTCTGCATTGTATTGGAAGACAGGAAATAGACTGTTTGAAAACACCAAGTTTAGGTAGAATTCCAAGAAGAGGAAACTCCCTTCATTATGTGTGGAACTAAGCACGATTGCAATGTTTGAATGTGGAAGGTTGCCTTATCTGACTGTGATCCTGGCATTGGCTAACAAGCACAGAATTGGAAAAAAAACGAATTATTGCAGATTGTGAACTTTTAAAACACACCTAGTTGGCGAACTGATTGAACTATCTTAATGAACTTTTTCTCTCGTTTACCTTGTACTATTGAAAAAGTCTTGTTGGTTGGAAGTTGACTTGTATCTTGTATTAAGAAGTGTTAGGTGTTACTTGCATGTTTTCAATTGTTATTTTATATTTTAGATATTTTAATGATTGAGTTAATTCATTATTTTTTTAGTCTTTGAATGTTTCTAAATGTTGGGACCATTCAGTGCACTTGACAGCTGACTGTAGTTGGTTTTAGTTTTTTTTCCTCATGTTTGTGGTAAAGCTTGTTCTGGCCCAATCACTTGTTTTTTTTTGACCAGTAAGGTCCTGCTGCCAGACAAGGTCTAATTGGGGCAGCTTTGGGCAACAAGTTGACATCAACTGATCCAGAAAAGACAATGTCATACTTAGTAGATGGGCATTGAATGAAGCCAACTCATCATCAGCAGCAAGTCCTGGCTATTTGTTGCTTAAATGCTTTCTTTGCATTCAAATGCTTCAGTAGACATCCTCTCAGTGACTTATTCAACACAGTATTCTAGTGGACAGCACATTTCGTCGTTTGTGGATCTGATCTAATTGTCATTACAGAAATATGGCAGCTGTATGACCAGAATGAGAAACAAAATATTCTAGAATATTTATCACTTGGGAAAGACAAGTGAAAAGGAAAAGCAAACATCGTCAATAAGGATTGACATAGTAGAACAGATGGTTTAGGAATAAAATCAATGTAGGTGGAGCTGAGAAGTGGCTGGGGACAGAGAACATTATTAAGAGCTGTTTACCAGCCTCCAAATAGTAGTTATGATGTAGAACATGGTATAAATCCGGAAAATAATAATGCATGTAATGAATAATTCTGAAATCACAAGGGATTTTTATTTACATATAGACTAGGCAAATGAAATTTTATTTACGTATAGACTAGGCAAAATAATGTTTAGGATGAATTTCTAGAATATATATATATATGAGATCAGCATAGTGAAGAACTGTGGCAGGAGCAGTATAGATCTCGTATTATACTGAAGAACAGAGTCAACTGATAAATTTAGTTTAAATGAATCCTTAGGAATGAATGGCCTTCATGTTATTGAATTTAACATTAAGTTTGAAAGTGATGGGCTTTCAATCTAAATAAAGGAAACTAGGAACCTATAAGGAGAACATAGGCTGTGGTACATTGGGAAATTGAATGGGTATGACAGTAAATAGCATTGGTTATTAACGCATAATGCAATTGCAACAAATCTATTTTCCTTTAAGGCACAAAAACACTTTGGGAAAAGTGATCCAGCCATCAGTAATAGTTGGAATTAAACATTCAAATCAAAGGAGAATGTTTTTTAAGTTGCCAGAAAAAGTGGTCAGACTTCAGATTGGGTGGTTTTTAAGAGTTCGACTAAGGATAACCTAGCCAAGAAATTAATGAAGAAAGAAAGAAGAATGTGAGAATACATTAGCAGGAAACATTTTTAAAAAATTGTAAGATATTACATGTGTGGGAAAAGTAAAAGACTAGCGGGGCAAATGTGGATCACTTATGGACAGAGATAGAAGTATTTATAATGAGGATTGTGAAAATGGCAGGGAAAAATAAGTTTCTCTGTCTTCACAGAAGGAGGCACAAGAATACATCGATTGGAGTTATTTGGGATATATCTAGTAGAATAGTTGTAAGATTGATCATTGTTGAGTAATCCAGTAAAGGATGGATCTTTATTCTTGTACCTCAAGTACTGGTACTATTCCACACTTTGTTCTTTCCCAAGTATAGTCACAATTGGTAGCTGCTATATTGGCCAAAACCCTTTCATCATACCATTGCCTCCTGCCCTCGGCAATCATATTTTCTGATCTGTCTAACATACTTTGATTTAAATATATCTGCTCAGCTTAAAAAAATTGTCCAACATACTATCTTGTTTGGATGTCAAATCTGTACCCCAAAAGCCAAAAAGGTTTTGTTCTGTAGATCATATGCTTTGTGCTACACAAGTGGAGAAGATGTGTTCCAAGCTACATTCTCAGCTTTCATTGGTATGAGATCAATCTCAATAAATGGTTCTTGCTGTGGAAACATTTATTTAACTGGATATGAATATCTTTAAAAGTTTTGCTTTCCTTGTATGCTTATACATACTCTGCTGCTAAGCAGTGTAAAATGATTCTATTCCAAAATAATTTTAGGAAGTTATTGCTTGGACATTTCTAACATGCAAAACAGAGCTGCATAACAATATGATAACTGAATGCATTAGAAATTTACGTTTAAAACCTTTTTAGAACTATCATTTACAGCTCGTTCTGTAAATTCTAAGGGGATATTTTTTGCTATTTGAGTATTGTCTGGACAGCAATGTATCTACACCTTCTAAGACAATGATAGATGGAATAATTTGCTTCCTTTGTCAGCAGTTTGCCAAATATTTGAAGTGAAAGTAGTAAGGAGTGATCTTGTAGAGGCAAATAGAATCACAAAGGCGATCAGGTGGATGTTACAGGTCGTTTTCCAGGGTAGCTGACTATAAAACTATAGAGCACAGATTTAAAGTGAACAAAGAAAGATTTTAAAAGGATCTGAGGGAAAACATTTTCACATAGCAGGTGGAGGGTATATGGAATGAGCTGCTAGTGGAAGCTGCAGAATGGGTACACCAACAAAATTTTAAAGATATTTGGACGTTCATGGATAGAGAAGGCTTAAAGGGATATGGGCTGAATGCAGGAAAATGGAGCTCGCTTTGAACGGCATCTTGGCCAACGTGACATGTTAGACTGAAGGGCCTTTTTTCATGCTATAAGACTCTTATGACTAAATTGAGAGATTTTAGTAATTTACATTCAATGTATAACCTGGACTTCTTGCAACCCGCCCAAGGGAAAAATATTCCCAGTGCCTGTAATACTTTGGACATTTGTTGCTTGGAGTACATTTATTGTTGTGAAAAGAAATTCAAGCCCGATGCTCCCTAAAAAAAATTGGATAATTTTAATTGTTTACAGATGTGTCCAGACTTGAAAAAAGAACAGATGTCTGGAACTACCCATTGAATCATGCAAAATGTAGAGGAGAAATGCCTTCACCTTTAGATGGGTAATCTCTCAGTGGAACTGGGTTACTGCACATAGTTGATTTGGATGGGTGGAAGGTCTTTCCAGAATTTCTGCAGTCTGGTATAGTGACAGATTTACTGAGAGCTATTAGAGCCATCAGTGATACTTGATGAAATACAAGTCAATTGCTTTCAAAAGAAAATAGTAAAGTTGTTTGAATGTTCACAACTACTATAGTAAAAAGTTGTAAAACAGAAATATAGACATTTCGGTTCAACAAAAAGCGCAAAAACTGTTGTAGTTGGGTGCTGGTGTCATAACCTAGGACAACTTGGCACAGAAATGGAAGCTTATCCATAAACATGAATACCTCCCTGAAGCAGAGCGACTTGCCGTTCATGTTATGGCAGATGTTGCATATAATGTCTGTTTGTGGGACCTTAGGCTTTTTATCTAAGTTTTCTAATCCAGTTTAATCGTTTTGCCCTTCTATTTATTATCTTGCTATCCAATTTAAAAAATGCAGTCTTTAATGTGCATTTTGATTTTCACAGAACATATTTACTTTTTATTGATCTACGGTATTAAATAAATTGCACTTTAAAGTATTTTAAATTTATATACAAATGTACAATTTACATAAAAAGATGTTGTGAATATTGAGCCAAGGCTAATAGCATTAAATGCATCTCTGTGTTATGTCAGTTTTCATTCTGCATTTTTTTAATGCAATCTGTTTCCACAATGGTATGCCTAAGGTTACTGTATTAAATGTTTAGATCACTGTGCACTCTGAAATTGCTTATTTTTGTTTATTCTGACATCATCTAGAAATTTACTTTTCCTGAACTCTGAATTTTCTTGGTGATGCCAATGTTTGCAGCATTGCTAGTGTTTCAGCAAATGGCTGGTAGATCAGGTGGATTATTACAGGTCTTTTTACCAAAGTAGATGAGTATAAAACTAGAGGGTATAGATTTAAAGTAAACAAGGAAAGGTTTAAAAAGGAACATTTTCACATAGCAGGTATGGAATATATATTATGTTTGAGTTTAATATTGTTAATGAATGAGTGAATAAGTTTATTGGCCATGCATATACAAGGAATGTGCCTTGGAGCTCCGCTCACAAATGACAACACAAACATACAGTTAACATTTAAGAATAAAGCATAAACACATCAAAACAATAAGGATACACCATTACGGTCTAAACATGTGGGTGAAAATAAACCAGAGCAAAAAAGAGACTACAGACTTTAGTTATTGAGTAGAATGCTAGTTAACTTGACATCATGTTCAACACAGATATTGTGGGCTGAAGGGACTGTTTCTGTGCTGCACGGTACTGGTCTGTGTTGAAGAATTATTCTGTGTCATTTAATTATACTCGCATACACCATTTATTTTGCTGGAAATGTGGCTCATATAAATGTCGAGGCAAATCATAAATGCAGTGATTTCTCGTGTTATAACATTAACCATTTACAGTAATTATGCTGCACTACATCTGTGTATTGTGATAAAAATTAAGTCATTAAAGCATGGTTATTTTTTCTTGCAGCAGTACATCAAAATACCTGCCCCTAAATCAGAATGCCATGATGGTGTGCGGTGTTTTTCATTCTACCTGTCAACTGACAGCAAAGACAAGCCTCAAGCCAGTTTTGACTGCATCCATCAATATGTTTCTAGGTACAATAAAATATATAGCAGTTAAGGCAAATTCTTATAAGTCGCAGTCAAGTTCCCTTAGTGCAAAGAGCTTAAATGTATCACTCCATTGTTCTTTCTTTCATCCGGTTTATTCTCATAAACATTCTCCAGGCGATCTGAAAGTTCCTTTTTAATCACTTGTTGATTAAATGCAGAGGCTGGAAATCAATATTCTTTTGTGGTGCTTTTCAACATTCGGTCACGTACGAACGTCATTCATTGGTGGCTGGTTAGTTAGAAGAATCATTTTTCAAGTGCTACAATTAAATATTGAAGATGTCAATGGTAGAAGCATAGTTAATTATTGGTTGGAGTTACTATAATCTTTTACCTCATTGATAAAACAGATAGCCAGTTCAATGTTACATCTAAAAAGTGATGGCCTAAAGTATTTATTGTCACCAAAGGATCACGTTGGTCTATTTAACATGATCATGGGTCCGTTGCGTAAGAGAAAAATGATTAGTTTGTGAAATTGAAGGCGTCAGATGCTCACGTATAGCGCTAGCACAAGTTCCTTTGTTAAATGAGCCTTTGTGATCGAGGAAGACCCAGATCCAGCAGCGTGAAATAATTATTCTAGAGAACATTCCAAAGGTCAGGTTGTTGGATAGGGGCTGGGAGTTCAGAGCGAGTGGGTGTAAATAAATATTGAGAGATTGGTAAATGCGGATGGATGACTATCATGAGGTGGAGTTGGATGGGTAGTGCTGAGAAACCACAAGAATGCCAAGTGAATAAGTAAATTAAAGTTAACCCATCTGAGTCAGGTGTCCTCTGCCAGGCTGGAATCTGCTCGGGCGGAAATCTTCAAAAACCAAGTCTTCTCTCTCTTTAGAGGTCTTATTTTTTGGACAATAATCTTGGCATTCAGGTTATAATTTTATACATTTTTATTGGCTTTTTAGATAATTTTGGTCAAATCTGGCTGATTTCCAATATGGTTGATGTTTCAATGAAATTATATAGTATTGTCAATGAGATGATCAACAGCAGTCTAATGATTTGAATAATACGTGTAGATTGCTTATTAATTTTACCTGATTCACCACCAGACTGCTGCATAATCTAGCTACTTGTTTTATCAACTTATTGAAGTATCTACCTGCATACTCAAGAATCATGTCCTGACATGACTTCTGTTGTTTCCTTTTTGATTTCTTCACACACAATTTTAGATTTTCATTTTGCAAAATACCTTTGATGGCATTTGCTACAGTTCAGTTTACAAAATTAATTTGCGTCAATTAGTTTAGCAATTTAATCATTTTGTTTCTGGACGCACTGTTTTCAGATCCATTTTTGCTATTAGATCAATAAATTCTTTTATCTGGTACCCCCAAATCAGGAAAAGGATTCTACTTCCACAATATAGAGCCTAATAGTTATCTTGTATCATTGCAGTGTGTCCTAATCCCATTTTGTCTCAGCAGGTGACAGATAGCAGTATTAAAACAAAGTTGTAAAATGGACAGCAGGCTGCTATTGCCTGTCTGCGCTAGATCATATCTCCTAGAAGCAAGGGACCTATTTACCAATGTTCTAAATCTACTGCTTTGAACAAGATGGCACTATTGATGTATGGAAAGATGTAAAGAGTAACTGCTGCAACTTGGAAAACAGTGGTTTAGAGTTAATAACTGTTGGCAGATTTGTTGAGTAACTGGACACCTGAAAATACAAGTTTCAGGATTTTTTTGGTTTGTCGGCTAAAACAAATAGTTATTTTAGCATGTGGGGGAGGTGTTTGCGTGGTGAAGGATTAGGTCAGTTTGTGCATTTTGTGCCTGGTCCAAAAATGTCACCAGAGGCATTGATTTCTACTCGGTTGGTTCAGAAAATTAACCCAGGTTAGTTTTCATTTCAGTGGTTTATGTCAGATGCAGAATTAAAGTGGTAGGAGATCCCATGAAGTGAATAATATATTATTTTATTCAGACTTGGGGGAATTTATATCAACTGGAGGAACTTTTTTTAAATTCAGGAACAAGAGGGCATGATCATACTAAGGTAGATAATGGACCAAAGAAGGACTGACCATGGGGTGTGACCATAAACTTGATGGATTAAATATATTAAAAATATGTCTCAAAGTTGGAATGAACATGGGGTTTAAGGAGATAATTATAGAGGCACCCTAAAGAATAGCTGTTGCTCATGGATTTAAAGAGGATGAATGCAGAAGATTCGTCAGTTGGAGTGTTCAGTGGCAGCAGGAGGGATGTGATGGTCTGTCAGACTGGAGGAAAGAAAGAGTAGTTCAGTGTATGTGATTCAACTCGGGTCTGCAAGGAAACTGGTTGACTGAACTTGTGCAAAGGCACAAGCAGCTGAACTTTTGATGAGCTGAGATCATCAAGCTGGGAAGCTGGCCAATGCAGTACTGGAGTAATTAAGGTTTAAAATTGATCAAAGATGTCTACAAGATTTCTAACAGAAGTCCAATGGAACTGTAAATCAGTAAGCTCAGCTTCCCTTTTGCGAATTAAGAATAATATGTGGAGCTTTATGAAACAACAGCTAGAGTCATGGTTATGTGGTTGTTTCTCACACATTGATTGGAGAAACGTATTTATGTATTTTACTTTTACCAGATATTTTAAGATTGGGTGGAATGTGATGACATCTTGGCCTTCAGATACATTTAAATACTTTAAATGAAAATAATATTATATGACTTAACCACAATTCCCAACTGTCTTTCAAGGACCTAGAAATCACTAATCTCGGTACAAATAGACGAGGTTAGTTAAAGGAGATATGTGTTCACCTTATAGTTGGTATCTCCCAACTTTACAGCTTTTGTTGAGACTGTTTTGAGTCAGTGAATGTATGAGTTAGGAGTATGTAAGAAACTGTTGTTCCTTTGTGGTGTATGGGACAAAATAACATAATTACACTTAAAAGTTAGTTTCTTACGGCAATAACTGCTTACAGGGTGATATTAAAAATCAGAAAGACAAAGTAATGCAGGCAATTAATTCTCACATTTAAATCAGACTGTCCCAGGTGCTATCACAAATTTCACAGTGGAAAATTGATTCACCATCACAAAGATCTGCTATTTGGCTCATCCATTTGTACAGTGTCAGTGTTTGCAACTCCTTAAAAGACGCTTGGGAATTGTGGTTAAGGCATAAAATATAATTTTCATTTCAAGTTAAGTATTTAAATGCATCTGAAGTCCAGGATGCCATCACATTTCAAATGCATTTTAAACCCAATGGATCAGTTATATGGTGCTGAGTACACATTTACTCAGGGCAATATGTAATATTTAAAATACTCGTCCACGACCGATTTTCTGTCAACTGGTGGTTCGGACCCTCCTTTACTCCGGATGAAATTACGAGAGGACATTTGAAATCTCCTCCGGAAGACCCCCTGAAAATGTAAGGCAGCCGATCTCAACCTCATCGCGATCGTCAGGTTGAATTTGCCTCCTGCGGGCAGGGCTCTGAAACTCCGGCCCGGTCGGAGCTGGCATATCCGTTCCCAAAGCCAACATGATAATATTCTAAGTGATAAAGATAGATCCACTCTCTGCTCAAGGGATTAGAACATGCTTACATGACAACATCTGTACCATTAAATGAAGTCAGTATGCTATCTATATATGGGCATCACAATGTGAACATTAAAAATTGCAAAAGGACAGACCAGAATATAGGATGTTAAAAATTAGATTGGACTGAGGTACAGCTATATCACTTTTAAAACTTTCTATATTCTGGTGGCTTGATTTCCTTTGTGATATCTAACCATATTTTACACATCTGAAAGTACTGATTTTCTTACCCTATTAGAAGTTTAATCAAATAATATATTTAGTAGCGCTAAAACCTTTAGTTGAATGTTACATTGCTGAATATTGCTTTTGTTGTTTAAACCAGTTTTGAAAGAAACCAACTTGAGTGCCTTGGAAGCATTCAAGATAAAATCACAGTTTGTGCCACTGATGATTCCTACCAGATGACTCGAGACCGCATGTCACAGGTAGAGAAGGAGTCGTGGAGTCGAGCAACTATAGAAATTAAACCAGGGACGTCATATCAAGGTAAAAACACCTTAAAACAAAGTAGTGGTCTCAGTACAGGTACAGGACTGCAATCGTACAGTTCTGTCAGGCAATACATTCGGGAATTTCTGCTGGAATGTAACTTTTGTGTATTTACCAAATCTATGGCATGGTAAATTGATTCAAAGATAATTGTGTGTTTTTGTGTCTGTGTGTGAGAGAGAGAGTGAGTGAGTGACGCCTTTGGAACCCAAGAGTCATTGCAGCATCAGAGACACAAGGGTGGGATTAATGCCTATGCAACATCTCTTCTGGAGGATTTTGGGAGTATTTGCATCCTGTTGTCTGGGACACCTGTGGCTGAGTATCCATTGGATATTTCGGCTTTAATCCCACAGGACTATTTGCAGATTCTATAATGAACCAATTGCCTGACCCCCCAATCTGCATCCCGTCCCCATTAAAACACAGCCAATCCCCTAAACTCGCCCCACTTCCTCCACCACACACCCAGTCCTATTCCAGCCACCACTCAACAAACGTTTTGGGCTGCACTCCTCAAGTTTCTCCTACCACATCAAGAATTGCCTGGAGATTTCTTCTCTGCCTCATATACATGTTGACCTGCTCTTTGATATTTCCTTCCCAATCGTACGTTGGTCAGTTAGTTCCCTAACTTCACCCCTCGAATGTTTGAGCAAGTTGAACTTGTTCAGAAAACTGCCATGGTATTTTTTCAATTGGAAATGTTGATGCTCACATAAAATATGATATTGTATATTATTGTATTTCAATGTACTAAAATAACTTTAATTCACATTATAATGGATGAACATTTGTAGGTTTCTGCACCAAATCTGAAAGCATTATTTTGAAGTCATTAAATGTTTGTTTAACTAATTTCTAAAATAAGCTATACTTTGTCTGGCATGCATGAATTTTATCTTTTACTGTAGCTGTACAGTGTATGTCCACTTAATAGTCCAGTGAATCATGAAAGTATTATTACTTTCTGTAATTTAAAGTAGGCACTTTATGTCTTATTACCCAGCATTTAAATTCCATCTTTTTTTCCTGTAGGTACACGCAAACCAATCAGTGTTCGAAAGCAAACAACAAGCCCGGCGACTGATGGTGTTCCGGTTCAAAAACAATCTCCTACTAGCAATCTATGCCTTGGGGTGAAGAAAAATCATGTCACTTCCATTACCCAAAAGCCACTGAGAGATCGTATCACCCACCTTTTGGCTTTGAAGCCGTATAAGAAGCCTGAGCTAATTGTATGGTTGGAGAGAGAGAAAGCTAACCCAAAGGACAAAGCTGAACTGTCATGTATATTGGACCAGGTGAGAAAGAACAAAGAATTAACTCATTTAACCTAAGGTTCATCACAGTGCATTTAGGCTTCATGTGTAAATTTGGAGGCCTACAATTCACATCCCATGGGAAGCTGATTCTGTGTAGTTTGGCATATAATTCCAAGTAGCAGAATGTGGGTGGTATGAATACATTGCACAACTTTGTGTAATGTACGTTGGTGTTGGAATTAATTTGTTGAACACAATATTTTGTTTGTCATTGTGTACCATTACCAAGTATTTTTGAGACGATCGTTACAAACTTAAATGTTCTCTCAATTTCCTGATGCATTCCATTTAGTCTCAATTATGGTGTAGGATTAGTTGCTCGGCCTGTTTCAGTTTTTAAAATATTTAAGAAATTAAATAATTAATTATAAGGCCTTGGATACGGTTCGATTTGTTAACCTTGTGTAGCTAACTACACACGGGCACAATAACTTACTGATTCTCATTGCTGGAGCAATTTGCACATCATTCACATTGAGAGTTCTTAAATATAATCATGTCACAAAATGGTTTCTATTTTTTGAAAAATAATGTTGCAGGTGTGCTAGTTGGATTGATCAAAGCATTTAGTGGAATCTATTTTTAGAAGATACAGATGCGTTGACAGGCTATTAAGAAACCTTAATAGAAAAAAACAAGGCTAATTGGCAGGTCGCATAATTAATTAACACAAATTGATCTCAAAGGGGATGTAATGTGGAAGAAGAAACTAATTGCCATTAGGATCATTCAATAACTCAATGCAAATTGTTTTTGTACAGCAACACCATAGATGTAAGATTTGACGGTTCTTTTTTTGGATTTGATCTGGAAATGGTTAATAACCCATCTGTTCTCAATTTGACTCCGAATGACTTCAGATAACACCTTCACGATAAACAATTTTGTAGATGTGTAGAACTTTTAAGTCCTCCCATCAGTGCCTGTTTACAGAGTTGCTGCACATCTTAATTGATCTGAATTAGAAACATCACTGGAAATATTCAGCTGTTAACGCAGTGTTTCCAAATTAGACAGTGTTAACTCTTTAATTTTCAAAATTGCTCTGTTTCATTTCCAAATTAGGATAAACATATGTAGGTTATGTTCATTCCAGTGTAGGTATTGCTATTACATCATCACCAATATATTCTTCAGACTGAATATGACTCTTCTTTTAGCTGTTGGTTGCCAGTTTTGGTGCCATCACCTACCACAGGATACAGTAAAGCTGCAGATCTTTACACTAATGTGTTGATTGTGCTTAATGTTCAACTGGCTCTAAGTTCACATTCCATTTTAAGATCTGCTTGTTGCACTCATTCAAGTAGGATTCTTTTCCTGCTATGATGATAATTGGGAAATGAACAAACATTTTTGTTTGAACTCATTTGGATTAAAATTTGGAACCCATTTAACGTTGATTTAATTTGCCACTGAAGGAAAACCCATTGATTGGATCGTATTTTCTTAGTCCAAATAATTGGTTGTGGTCTGCTAAAGGCCATGGATGAATGCATAATGACCTAATAATTCTGTGGATAAAACAAAATCCTTGTTATTTGCCCGTATTTACCGTAAATGCATGCCTTCTGGTATGCAATTTAAGGTATTCAATGGATTCAAATATTTTATATAATATGATGGATTCAAATATTTTATATAATAACATTCATTTAATATAATTTCTTAATTACACTAATTTCATTCCCAAATTCAATTAGTAATCAGGTTTGTAGAATGAGGACTGCTGTGTTGCAGTGAATTTAAACTATTTAAACTATTACCTCTTTAGTATTTTTCCAGTGCTGATGTTTTGCATGACTTGAGACTATTAGTGTATTTCTCTGGATGAGTTTGCATCTAATGATTTTATTGATATCAGACTTTAACTTTATTGTGATATTGAAGCTGAATACACTTTAGAATTTCACAATGGATCAGGGGAAAGTCTTATCAGCATAACTTTCTTTAATTTTTCCCACACACCAAATATTGTGCTTCTCAATAAGTCCCTCTAATTGAAATTAAAAACACATTGTGATTTCAAATTGTTCGTTTTGATAAACTTTTTTAAATTAATTTTCTCTGGGCACGTGTTTTTACTCTCACTATAGGTGGCAAAATTAAATGTAAAAGACAACAGCTACACATTAAAGGATGAACTCTACAAAGAAATTCAACAGGATTGGCCTGGATACAGCGACGAAGAAAAACAACTGATACGGAGACAGCTAATAAGGTAGATTTCTATAAATCTATAAATGTTTCAAGACTTTGCCTTGAAAATACTTTCCTCATTCCTTGCACTTCACAATGTCAGAAATTATTTTTTAAAAGATAATGGAGCAGCCCATCCATACATGAAGCCCAGTCGTGTTTCTAGGGATGGATTATTCAGTTGCTAATTATATTCATGCTAATCCACCCGGCTCCCCTTATTATGTAATATCATTCTCATCACTAAAACCTCTCTCATTCATGATCACGAAGCTCCTCATTGACCAGAAACTTAAGCCACTTGGGTGGCACAGCGGTACAGTTGCTGCCTTACAGTGCTAGAGACCTGGGTTGAATCCAGACTACGGGTGCTGGCTGTACGAAGTTTGGACGTTCTCCCTGTGACCGCGTGGGGTTTCTCTGAGATCTTGGGTTTCCTCCCACACTCCAAAGACGTACAGGTTTGTAGGCTAATTGGCTTGGTATAAATGTAAAATTGTCCCTAGTGTGTGTAGGATAGTGTTAATGTGGGGGATCGCTGGACGGTGCGGACTCAGTGGGCTGAAGCGCCTGTTTCCGCGCTGAATCTCTAAACTAAACTAAATAAAAGTAAATCTGAGGCTTGATGCCATGTTGTAGGTTACTAACCACCTTATTTCTAAAAGCTTTTTAATAATCAAAGTATTAGCATACTTTCCATTTGCCTGGTGCAGCTCGAACAATACTTAAGAAGCTCAACACCATCCAACACAAAGCAGCTCTCATGATTGGCACTCCTTTCACCAACCTAAGCACTTATATAGTTAACCCTGTCTCCAGTGCGTTCATTCCACAAAAAAATTACACTGCACCAACTAATAGTCCCTGCTTTCCCTCTCTCTCCAGCCCTTCCCCATCCCAGTTCTCCCACCAGTCTTACTGTTTCCGACTACATTATATCTCTGTCCCGCACACTCCCCTGACATCAGTCTGAAGAAGGGTCTCGACCCAAAATGTCACCCATTCCTTCTCTCCAGAAATGCTGCCTGTCCCATTGAGTTACTACAGCATTTTGTGTCTACCAACTAAACAATGCTTCTCCAACAACCCGCATCCAGAATCATGTTCTGTACCAACTTGTAGGATACGAACAGCAAATGCATGGTCGAACCATTGCCTGCAGGTTCCACTTCAAATCATCCATTATACTAGGGAATAGATTGACTTTATTTATTGCTGAGTCTAAACCCTGGAATTCCCTATTCAAAAGAATTACAGGAATGTAGATAATTTATGTGAAAGGGGGAAAATGAGGGGGAAAGAGGGAAAAAGAGATTCTGGCTGCAAAAACATATGGGCTGATTAATAATGTGAATAGTTAAGAATATAGCATATTAAAGATAATGTGAAGAAATATGACATTTTACATTTTTATGATATTTTGGATATTATTGGTGTTAATTGCAGAAAGTTTAAAAACTGCTGCAGTCATATGTTAGGAAAGCAAATCTTGTGTTAACCTTCATTACAAAAGGATTAGATGGTACAAATGCATAAGACTTCTCAAAGTTAGACAGGGCCTTGTTTTGACCATATCAAGACTATTGTGCACTCAAGGATCTGCAGATGCTGGAATTTTATGTAAAACACAAAGTGCTGGAGTAACTCAGCGAGTCATGTAGCATCTCTGGAGGACATGGATAAGTGACTTTTCTGGTCAGGTTGGGACCCTTCTTCAGTCTCTATTGTGTATGTTTTTTAAAATCTATTTATGATGGATGTGTGTACAGGATATATAATGAATATTCCTAACATTGCATTCCAGAATGAGGAAAGCTGATCAGGTCCATATTTTCTAGAGTGCTGAAAAGTAATGGAGGATCTTCTTGAAACACAATTTTCTTAGAAGGATCTGAAAGTTCTTGCTGGAGTATGCTTTTCTTACCTGGAGAGTTGCAATCTCAGAGAAAAAGTTAATAACAAGGAAGTACAGATGCTGATTTATACCAAAGAAAGTAACTCAGTGGGTCAGGCAGCATCTCCGGAGAACATGGCTGATGACATTTTGGGTCGAGACCCTTCTTTTCTCTGTTTAGAACTGAAATGAGGGGAAAATTCTGCACAAGGCAATGAATCCTTGTAATTCTCTACCTTAGAAGATTGAATGCATATTTTGGAAAATAGAGATAATAGACTTTGAATTATGAAGGAATTAGAAATATGGAGAATCTTGTGGGAAGATAGATGTAGAAGCTCCGACATGATACAGTATTGAAATGCAAAGGTGGCTCAAATAACCAAATCATGTGGGCAGATCTTTCGAATAGGGTGCAGAAAAGAGCAAGGTATCAATTTCCAATAGCCAAGACAGATATGATTGTGACGGGTGACTTCAGGGCAAATGTAGTGTGTCTTAATTGGGATCTTTTTTTTTTGTGGCTATATGTGTGTTATAAAATACCAACACACCTAAAGTAATTGCAGAAAAGTATGTGAATAAGTGGCTTTGGTTTATTCTTCATTTGTGAATGCCTTCATTTGGGTTTGGTGAGTACTTACAAGATATAAAAGATGTAAAATTGCGAAGAAGTTTAATCAGTAATGAATTAGTATTTTCCTAGTATAACATGAATATATTCAATTGAAATGTCGTCATCTTTCATTTTCCTGCAGTTTAAGACATTGGTCCATTGAGCTATGAAAGACTGTCATGAAATACTTTTATGATTTTGGCATCAGCTGTATTATTCTCTAGTTTCCTGTGCACCCTGCATTTAAAGTACAGATATAGGAAAATTGGAAATCATTGCCAAAACACCTGAGTCATCAAGGATGTGAAGTGATAGTTCACATATTTTGGCTGTATCGTGATTTTGTAGATGAAACGATTTCTATCTCTCATTGAGCTCCGTGGTTGAATTGCAGTTAATAAATCTCAAGCCTGGGAGTTTCCAGTAACTGTGGTTAAAACTGTGCACTGTTTACTGTAAAAGTGCACTTTACCAGAAAATCTGCAAAGATTTATACCAGTAAGGCATTGCCACAGCAATTTGTTTTTGTATGGATTTGTTGAGAATATTTAAGACAGTCTGTCTCTTTACCCCTTCTGACGAGCCAAAGGCCAATGTCAAAGGAATATCGCTTAGTTAACATCCAAAACTAGCATGTGTGCAACAGGGGCACTAGTTGATTTTACCATACTATTCCCTTTGTGGGTTATCCTAACTGCTTTATATTTTAATAAGATGTATGTTGAGAACATGAGTGCATGTAATCTACCAGAACAGTTTCTTTTCAGCAACAGAAACCAAAGTGATGCATTTGTATTTCAAGGTTTGCTCGAGTTACATAATTCCACACTTCACACGTGCGTTTATTTCTAAGAAGTAAGAGACACAGAATGTATCCAACTATCAACATTTATATCCATTCTGTTCGTAGTTTTCGTAACATTAATATTCGGTATATTTTGATTATTTCCATATATCACTGCAGGCAAGAGCAATGAATGCTGAGATTTATATTGACATGTTTCTGCACCCTTTGGCTATTTTATGCTAGTTATGGTGAGGAATATTGTCTTTGTTGGGAAATGAAATACATTTTGGTTTTCCAGCATCAATGTCGGGCACTCTCAGTATAGGTATGAATGGTGGAATTAATGCAATATGCCTTGGTTACAATTTTAGTTGTAATTATATATTTGGACTTCTGAAATATTTACTGATTCATGCAAGTACATCCATTGCCCATTCATACTAGGATTGTTTAAAAAGTCAAGGCTGTGAGAAATATAACTGTTGCAAATAGGACACTTGTAGTTTACCAATAATAAAACAACTTTGGTACTCATTGTATTTTAAGTTAATAGATTAAAATGCACTTGCATTTTGCCATTGATTCAGAAGATAACCATCAGTGAGGTCCTCTCCTTGGGTCAAGATAGACACAAAAAGCTGGAGTAACTCAGCGGGACAGGCAGCATCTCTGGAGAGAAGGAATTACATTAAAGCCATTACATATACCAACCATGAAGGGTCAGGTATGAAATGTGCTGCATCCTTCAGATCAGCATCACTGTGCTGTATCGCTGGGCTCAGTGCTAAGTCCAGTAGCATAGCAGGCATTGACATGCACTCCTGACTACTGCCAGAAATGAAGAACATTTTGACCAAAGGTGATGTGTAGGAAGGAACTGCAGATGCTGGTTTAAACCGAAGATGGGCACAAAAAGCTGGAGTAACTCAGCGGGACAGGCAGCATCTTTGGAGAGAAGGAATGGATGACGTTTCGGACAGTGATGCTGATCTGTGCACATTTCATACCTGACCCTTCATGGTTGATATATGTAATGGCATGTCATCGTTTGTTGGCCATGAAATGGGTAAGTTGAGATATTTACAATGACTTCCTTCAGTTGAATTAATTTTTGAACAAATGCATTGGTTTTACATCCCTCCCAACCTGTCCGAATTTGGCGGAAAGTTTCTGCATTCTTATTTCATTTCCGCCATTCCGATTTCACTTCACATTTTTCCGCAAAACAGTCGGTAATTGCAATTTGTCAATTCGACCGCTAGAGGTCGCTAGGGGTTCCGCGAGAAATCCCCCGTGCCCTGGAAGTCTCCCCGAGGGAGGCCTTTTTGGGCTGATTATCAATTCATGTGCGAATTTACTTCAAGTACTTCCGTATTCTTAGTCGAGTCGCATGCATCAACTCTTTCTTCATAACTTAGTCATACATTTTATGACCATTGTTCTTTTATTCAATACCAAGAGAATTGGGATGTGTAAGGAAAAAGCAAAATAGAAAAACAAAACAATTGTTTTCTTTGTGTTGCAAAAAGTATTCCTGTTCAATAACCTTTCTATAAATAGCAGAATATACTCATGATAGGCATGACATTTTACATGTAGTCCAGGAAATAATAGTCGTTTTTCACGCATGTATGTAGCGCAACTCGTATGCATGCATACCTTTGTTTTTGCTGAAAAGTTGCATTACGCGCCATATTGTGAATTTTGTTGTAAAATTCTGAATTTTGGACATCAAAATTATGAATTTATAAAATCAAATGTTGGGAGGTCTGGTTTTATTTTTAAAAAAACATTGTAATGTTTTTATTAAATGTTTTCAATTATCTCTGGTTATCTGTTTACGTAAAAGTATCACAACAGTGAGACCTGGAGTCAGATAGTCCTGTGGATCTGCAAAAGATTAGTGTGCAGTAGTGATTGTCCAGAAGACAAACACAAGGTGCAGACCTCAAAGCACAATATATGCTTTAACATATAATATTTAATATAGGGCATCAATATAAGCCTAAGGATTTATAAATTAATTATGACCATTTATGATTTCTCTAGGCTATTTCCACAAGTGTTTTTTAAAAATTTCTTTTGATGTTTCTAGCTCATGCCATTTTAAACAAGCACAATATTTTTCAATACCACACCTAAACAAACAGCTGATTATTGCCTGAGTATTAACCTTTACAAATCTCATATGATGAACTTTGTTGAATGCCTTTGGAAAATCCAAATAAACTTCAACAGGATTTTTCATTCAAATGTTCATGTACAGAATGCTGTACAATGTCTTCTGTGTTTACTCACTGTATAACATGCTGTAACATGCTTTCATTTGGCTTGATGTTAACGTTTAATATTTTGAAATAGGTTCTTTGCAAGTGGTTCATAAGTATGAATTCTTACTTTTTGAAGTTATGATAAACAGTATGAGACATTGTAATGGATTGCAAGAAGACTTGGGCTGGTAGAATGGACAGTTAAGTGGCAGATGAAATTGAATGTAGAATATATTTTGGCCAAATGATGACCTCCTGTGCCATAATAGTTCAGTGATCCAAGGAAATTATTACTACTATATTTATGAAAACTGCGGCGAGGCATCCATTTACTATTTTTATATTAAAAAATATTATTTTACCTGTTTGTCTTGTAGCATGCATTATTTCCTGGGCATTCTGAGGGGAGCTAAGATTAAGTACTTTCACAAGAATATTGGCTCAAAGACTTGGTAAAGTAGGGACTGGACTCCATAATGTTCTCATTAAATCATCTTGAGCCAACAGGGAAAGTGCCAAATGTGAAACAAAGGAAAGCAGTGACCGTAAGGTTTGAAATAGTAATATAATAAAAGGTAATGGCAACATATAAAGTAGAAGTATTCACTTCATTCCCAAGTCTGTGCTGAGTTCGCTCTTACATATTCAACCTGCCACACTTTATGAGGGACGCACAGAGATAAGGAAGGGTAATATGTGAAAACGAGACATCATCCAGAGTGGCTGCCTGTCCCGCTGAGTTACTCCAGCATTTTGTGTCTATAGTTGGTGTAAACCAACAGCTGCAGTTCCTTCCTACACACTTTATGAGGATCTATTCCATTTGTGTTGCCTGATGTCAACACAAGGAAGAGCATCAACTGTTGGTTGAAGTCGTTTGCAAATTTGGTTCCATTGATAAAAGCAGATGACTACCACCCACGATCATATGCTATTATCTCAGACACCAAATGCGCATTTCTTTCCTTATAAATTTAAGCATCCATTTCTGAGCTAGCTGTGAAGTTCTTGGCATGCACTGCAGATTTCAGCTACAATTCCAAAAGCTTTTTTTTGTATTTGTTCTTTTGGTGATCATCAGCATCTTGAATTTTTCCTGAGGTTTTGTTTCTCTCTTTTTGAAGAGTGGTGACTCAAGTAACATATATGTAGGTATCATTACCTGCATCTCCACAGAAGTTGATGCTGTATTCATCTAAGTTATACATGTAAACTTTCAGCAAGGCATCATTCTAATGACCTCCTCCCTGACTTAGCCATGTTAAGGTCAATTGCTGTATTCCCATGATGCTGCAATTGGTGATGGCTGCAGATCAAGTAAAGGACTCAGCTAGTTGATATGATTTCAGAAATTTATTTTCTAATCAAAATTACATGATCTTAAAAAAATAATGGATCGCAAAAATATAAAATATTTTATTGAGAGCATGCCCTGATTGAAGCACCTGTAAAACTCTTTTGTGTTATATTTTAATGGTGAGGTTTATTAGGATCATTTGTATTATAATAATTCCCCATTGAGAATAATATTGTGATTCTGCTGGTAATTATGTGGTGCGAAATACTGTAGAATATCTTGTTACTGAATATCTTGAACATGGCAGCATATTCTGGTTGAACATTAGAGTTTTAGACCATCTGTAACTAATATCTCCTTATAGGAAACTTCAACCATCACATTCTTGTCAGTCCAAGAATTTTCAACTCAGTTCTTCATTCCAAAAGTCTTCAGGGGAAACCTCACCACATTCAAGCCCTAATAAGACTTCTTTGTTGGTAAGAAGTCAGCTTTTGGATTGTTTTTAATGTCATTACTTTAATTTCCTGCAATAACCTGTCTGCTGCAAATAAGATAAATGTTCTGGATATCTGGAGAGCCCAGTCCAAGCTTCAGTAAAATGGCTGCCTTGTTCATTTCCATAGAATTAATGTGTGAACTTTGCATGAGAACTGGGATGTAATCGACAGTGCCAGAATTAACAGATGTGGGTTTTTGGTTAGTTTCAGTGTGTGAGTAGAAGTTGAGCGTGATAGTTATATCATTTGAACTTTCATTTTAAAATAGATGAAGTGGCATACGTATGAGGGAAGCATTGATTGGAAGAATATAAATTGAATACATACTAGAAATTGAAAGTTTTTAATTCAAACAAATAAGGTTTTTTTTGTTGGTTATGGTATCTTTCTACTTTTCACTTTAAAAACTTTTGTTCTTTTTAACTCTTAGTGAACTGGAGATAAATGTATTTATTTGAGTTTAGTCAGATTGCAGGATATGATAATTCAAGGAGTTTGAAGATTTGTGGTAAAATCGATCATTGAAACTACTCCTGGTATTTGACTGGATTTGTTGCACCAATATACAGTAATTGGATTGGCATTGTAATTGATGAAGCAATGCTTACCATAGATGCAAAACATATTGACTTGTCATTAAATCATGAGTTTAAAGGCTACAATTTAGTTTGATTGTTAACATTAAATTTATTGCACTGGTCACTGTGCGTTTAGTAAGTATGAAATCATTAAAAAGATCTAAACTCAGCGCAAAGTATATTTTGCACTCTTTCCCTTTCACCATTATTCTCCTTCCACTTCAACTCAACTCTTCTTCCTTCCATTGATCATCTTCCCTTCACAACCCATGTATTTTTAATCGCTATCCTTCTTTCCGTTTTCCCATTTGCATTCCTCCATCTCTCCTTTCAGTAACTTCATTTATTTTCCCCACTGTTCCATTCCCTTGTGACGACATCTCCCTTGGCTTGCCAGTTTCCCCATTTCATAGAATCATGAAACAAACCCTTTTGGATTCCTAATCCATGACGTCCATCATGCCTATCTATCTAATCCTATTTGCCTGTATTTCTCTATGCCTTTTCTATCTTTCTTGCAATTGGGCCAGGAAACCCATGATATAAATCATATCCATTAGATATGGTGCTTGTGAAATACTGGGCAGCTCCCAATGTTGACTGTCTACTCAAAGCCTTTCTTTTAAAATGTGCTTTCTTTCCAGAAACGATCAGTGCCTTCAGACCGGACAGATTCACACAGAAACAAGAGAAGTAAAGTATTACATTCGAGGGGTAATCAGCTGCCTACTTTAAATGGTCATCTTTCTCATTCAACATGCCCCACTGCCACATCAAATTCCTGCGTATCTATTAAAACAGAGTTCCAGAAAACTCACACTTTACTGCCTGAGAATCAGAATGAATTTGCAGAGCCATTTATCAACTGCAACGACTCTATACAGATTCACATAAACAAAAACGATAAAGAGTTCAAAAGCCCCTGTGATATTTCTGGGAATACTCGGAACCTAGAGGCACATAGGAATTTAGAACAGACAGATTACTCTCTTCCAGAGGATATGGAACTCTATGCTGGCCACAGCAGGAAAAAGTACAAAAAACACAAAGAGAAGGAGAGGGAGCACTTGAAGCCAGAAGCAAAAAAGTGGCGGAAAGAGAGCCCAACGCAAAGGGTTGGAAAACAACACAAAGAAAATCTTAAAGGTATTCCTGTCTAATATTGATTTTTTTAAAAAATAGTGGGTTCCCAAGATCTTGCCATGAAAGAAAATCCTCAAATTATGTCACTTATCATTAATGATCGGGAAATCAAATGGTTCTTATGTAGTAGTATTTTAATGAGATCTTGAAATTGATCTTTCAACTTTAAATGTACAGTTTAAATCTTGATATACAGTTGTCTGTTTTCAGGTGTTCATTATTTGTGTTATCTGGCAATAGATGTATTGCTTCATATTGCCAGTGAAACTGCTCTGGGAGAAAGATATTGTTAAAATTAGGAGGTGTAGCACCAAGGCAGGTAAATAAAGTTGAGATACAAATCGGCTCTGATCTAGTTGAATGGCAGGAAAGTTTTGAAGGGCTGAGTTTCCTACTTCCAGGGTTCCTGAAATCGCCACGTTCCACAACCAGTGATATAATGAGGGATATAATTAATTACTGCTTCGTGACATTGGAGAGAAAAGATATATCCAATCTGAATGGAGTTGTCTGAATTAAGTTTTCATTTAAAACATACAAAGCAATTAGCATATTCTGTATCCCAAAGAATTCAGGCACCCATAACAATATGCGAGTGAGGAAAAATTTAATAGGAACCCGAGGGGTACCTTTTTCACACAATGGTTGGGGAGTGTATGGAACAAGCTGCTGGAGGAGGTAGTTGAGGGCAGGTACAATCGCAATTTTTAAGAAACATTTAGACAGGTGCATGGATAGGACAGGTTTTGAGGGATATAGGCCAAACGCAGGCAGTTGGGACTAGTACAGTTGGTTGGTATGGATAAGTTGGGCCGAAGGGCCTGTTTCCATCCTGTAAGATTCTATGACTCAAATACTATTACATTTGATCATTATCGGCATGCAATTGGAAAATAAGTCCTGGATCATGTTTTTATGAAATATTAAGTTGTGAAATATGATTAACTAAGAAGCCTTATTCTCACTGTACATTTAACAAAAATGTACTATTTAATTAATATTGGAAACAAATTGCTCACGAGTCATTGGATTTAACATGGATGGTCTTGTACAGGTTTGTTAATGGAAAGGATTAATCGCCTTTTCCATTTCCAATTGATGTAGCTATTCAAATATTGGGTCAGAGGTTCTGTGAAATGGTAAGTGCACATTAGTGCATTTGCTTTTAATCTTTGTACACCGTGTATGAAAGCTTTTTATTTTGCTGATTACTGACTAAAAATAGATATGAAGATCCATGTACCTAAGCAACTGTTGCTCTTGAAGTCAGTAAAAAATAATCAAAGAAATGCTGTTGCTAATGCCTGTTAATAGAAAATAACCATGTAACTACCATTGGCAATTAGTAAGGTCCACTGACATTTAATATTTTAGATCGACATAACCTGTATGATCTTATCTACAGAGCATGAAACCACAAATACATCTGCAGCCGCTAGTTCAACAGTGGAAATGCCTGACTATTTATTGTGAGTAGCATTAATTCAGTAAAAGTTTTACATTAGGAAATTCTGTATTTAGTGAAGACAATATTGCCGTACCCATATATGTAGCCTTACGCATGTTGGCAGCTGAGCATGGCTTGTACCGAACGTAGACACAAAATGCTGCAGTAACTCAGCGGGTCAGGCAGCATCTCGGGAAAGAAGGAATGGGTGACATTTCGGGTCGAGACCTTTCTTTCTGACTGAACCCGAAACGTCACCCATTCCTTCGCTCCCGAGATGCTGCCTGACCCGCTGAATTACTCCAGCATTTTGTGTCTACATTCGATTTAAACCAGCATCTGCAGTTTTTGTTCCTACACGGCTAATATCTGACAGATTGCGGAAGTATTAAATGCCGTGTTCTACAGAGTAAAGGTTTCCTCTGAAGTCTATCTCGCACTGCAATTGGGATTCTGCTGATTCTTAAGAAATTACTACAATACTGTTAAATGTCTGGAAGATCCAAGCCTTTGTATTAAATTAGAACCTTTGAACTGATAACGGGTGCTTAAAACACCCGTTTGCTTTTTGCACGATCACTCCAATAATAATTACAATGAATATTCCATAAAATATGATCATGCAAATATATAACAAATTGTGTATCTATAACAGAACATCACTGTGCATCTAAACATAATGTTTCACTTTGTACTTTGAAAACACCTATTTATATAACATTTGCTTGTCCAAATGAGACAGAGGCGTAAAGGGGAAGGGACATCTGGGAGTTATATTTTTACAATATTTAGGCATGTTCTGCCATTCTGATGTGTAGCCTTCTTGGGAAGAAATTCAGGATTTATTTTTTAACTTCACAATCGTTAATCAATGGAAACATTATTGGTTCAGTTGGTTTTTTCTCTTAAATTAATTGCATAGAAATATTAAAATTTCCTTGTTTAATTGTTTGAAGTACTATGTTGCCTCTCATCAATGCAAACTCAGCTGCTCCTTGGTTCATTACTAGTTTACCTTTTATTACATCCTCCTCGATCAAGTGTGTGGTATGATCAAAGATTCAAGTGAAATAGGAGATAGACACAAAATGTTGGAGTAACTCAGAGGGACAGGCAGCATCTCTGGAGAGAAGGAATGGGTGCTGTTTCGGGTCCAGACCCTTCATCAGACCTTCAGATTGTCTGAAGAAGGGTCCCGAACCAAAACATGAATCAGTCTGAAGAAGGGTCTCGACCCAAAATGTTACCCATTCCTTCTCTCCAGAGATGCTGCCTGTCCCGCTGATTTACTCCAGCATTTTGTGTCTATCTTCAGTTTAAACCAGCATCTGCAGTTCCTTCCTACACCTTTCAAGTGCTCTCAGTTATATACAGACTGTTCTCGCATTGTTGTTACTAGAGGGCTCAGATTCATGGTGAGAGGAGGAAAGTTTAAAGGAGACGTGCAGGGCAGGTTTTTTACGCAGGGAGTGGTGGATGCTTGGAATACGCTGCCAGGTGTGCTGCTGGAAGCAGATGCAATAGTGGCGTTCTAGAGGCTTTTAGGTAAACACATGAATAGGCAGAGAATGGAGGGTATAAAGAGTATGTGCAGGCAGAAGAGTTGGTTTAATTTGGCATCATGTTCGGCACAGACATGGGCTGAAAGGCCTGGTGCTGTGCTGTTCTATATACTGTGTTCAAAGACTGGGCATTTGAATTTTTGTTAGTTATGTACATCAGCAGATGTGGAAAAATAGCAATTAAAATATTTGGTGCTAAACAATGATCTAATTGGATGATAGGCAGACACGGGAGATTGAATGATCTCATCCTGTTTTTGATCCTTGTATTCCCCTGCATCCAAATGGGTGAAGTGTCTTCAGGGGCAGCCTGATGTGAATGTCACTGGTGTACCTAGATAATTGTTCAAATTCACTGTTGTATCATCTCAACATTTCTTTAATCTGAAGATTGTTTTCGGCTATTCTACCATCCTTGCAAATATTCTTTGCAACAGATGCCAATGTTCTTTACAGGAGAGAACAGGAGACAAATAAGAGTAGTCCACAGTTCATAGGTGTACATTATAGGTGTTTAGAGATTCTAACTATTTCAGTGGATAATTGCTTGTTGGGTTTATCAACTAGACAATCCCCTTTTCAGATTTCTTCGAAAAGGCAATTGAAAGCATTAACCTGAGGAAGTCCCATTAATATACATAAGGGCCATTCTGCTGTTGCAATGTATGTAGGGATAACTGTCCAGCTGATTAGCCCAATAAACAGTTGGTGTGGCGTAGTGATGCAGCTATCTCACAACTCCAGTGACTGAAGTTGATTCCCAGCCTCTGGTGGTGACTGCGTAGCTTTTTTCCCCACAACTGCATGGGGTTCCTTTGGATGTTCTGGTTTCCTCACACATCCAACCCACATGTCTTCTCCCCATACCCCCTGACTCCGCTATCCTTAAGAGCTCTATCTAGCTCTCTCTTGAATGCATTCATTGGCCTCCACTGCCTTCTGAGGCAGAGAATTCCACAGATTCACAACTCTCTGACTGAAAAAGTTTTTCCTCATCTCAGTTCTAAATGGCCTACCCCTTATTCTTAAACTGTGGCCCATTTTTCTGGACTTCCCCAACATTGGGAACATATTTCCTGCCTCTAACGTGTCTAACCCCTTAATAATCTTATACGTTTCGATAAGATCTGCTCTCATTCTTCTAAATTCCAGTGTATACAAGCCTAGTCGCTCCAGTCTTTCAACATAAGTCTGTCGCCACAGTAAGTTGTCCTAGTGCATAGGAGAATGGGAAGATAGAGTGGAGTTGATGGGAATGTGGGGAGAATAAAAGGAGATTAGAGTAATTGATGATCAGCATTGACTCGATGAGGCAAAGGGCTGTGTCCATGCTGTATCGCTCTGACTCGATAACGTTGAGTTGACAGCATGACAGCAAACTGTTATTTTGAAGTCAGAAGTCTGCACATGAATTTGGGGAGACTAACAAAGAATATGATGGACACAAAATGCTGGAGTAACTCGGTGTCTATTTTGTGTCTATCATCAATATAAACCAGCATCTGCAGTTCTTTCCTACACAGAGAATATGTTGATGCACACTGCAGGTATCAGAGTTCTGAATGCATACAGTGTGACCTTTATGTAAAAAGCACTGTCCCTGCCTTAATATTTTCCCTTTCACTGATTGCATTGATATGGCCAAGATTAACACATCACATTCTTCTCCGTTGCTGTACATGCGTCAATGTTGTCATTTCTGAGGATATTTCCACAATGAATCTTGAAGGTGGGTGGGGGAAGAGTTAGCAACGCTCTAGATGTGCACTTGGATAAAAAGGAACTGTTGCAGTTGCAATTCTTTGCATGTAGTCGGACATTATTACCTTATATGCTGCACATTTAAAGAATACCGAAAAATGCATCCCCAATGAGTAATGCAGAATTATCATGCTGTCTGGTAACATTACATTATTCAGTTGCATCCCGACCTCAGAATATTCTGCTCATTATTTAAGTGTTTTTACCATTTAAAGCTCTTCAGAAAATAATGAGTCTATAATTGTATTTTGCAGTAGTATAACCGCCTTGGATTCACAGGAGCTTTCAAAGGTGTTCATGAAGTACTGCACATTCCAAACTCCTGACCTCTAACTCATGAAAGGGCAAGGGAAGCAACCACAAGCAAGTCCTTCCCCAAGCAAGTCCTTCCCCAAGCAAGTCCTTCCCCAAGCAAGTCCTTCCCCAAGCAAGTCCTTCCCCAAGCAAGTCCTTCCCCAAGCAAGTCCTTCCCCAAGCAAGTCCTTCCCCAAGCAAGTCCTTCCCCAAGCAAGTCCTTCCCCAAGCAAGTCCTTCCCCAAGCAAGTCCTTCCCCAAGCAAGTCCTTCCCCAAGCAAGTCCTTCCCCAAGCAAGTCCTTCCCCAAGCAAGTCCTTCCCCAAGCAAGTCCTTCCCCAAGCAAGTCCTTCCCCAAGCAAGTCCTTCCCCAAGCAAGTCCTTCCCCAAGCAAGTCCTTCCCCAAGCAAGTCCTTCCCCAAGCAAGTCCTTCCCCAAGCAAGTCCTTCCCCAAGCAAGTCCTTCCCCAAGCAAGTCCTTCCCCAAGCAAGTCCTTCCCCAAGCAAGTCCTTCCCCAAGCAAGTCCTTCCCCAAGCAAGTCCTTCCCCAAGCAAGTCCTTCCCCAAGCAAGTCCTTCCCCAAGCAAGTCCTTCCCCAAGCAAGTCCTTCCCCAAGCAAGTCCTTCCCCAAGCAAGTCCTTCCCCAAGCAAGTCCTTCCCCAAGCAAGTCCTTCCCCAAGCAAGTCCTTCCCCAAGCAAGTCCTTCCCCAAGCAAGTCCTTCCCCAAGCAAGTCCTTCCCCAAGCAAGTCCTTCCCCAAGCAAGTCCTTCCCCAAGCAAGTCCTTCCCCAAGCAAGTCCTTCCCCAAGCAAGTCCTTCCCCAAGCAAGTCCTTCCCCAAGCAAGTCCTTCCCCAAGCAAGTCCTTCCCCAAGCAAGTCCTTCCCCAAGCAAGTCCTTCCCCAAGCAAGTCCTTCCCCAAGCAAGTCCTTCCCCAAGCAAGTCCTTCCCCAAGCAAGTCCTTCCCCAAGCAAGTCCTTCCCCAAGCAAGTCCTTCCCCAAGCAAGTCCTTCCCCAAGCAAGTCCTTCCCCAAGCAAGTCCTTCCCCAAGCAAGTCCTTCCCCAAGCAAGTCCTTCCCCAAGCAAGTCCTTCCCCAAGCAAGTCCTTCCCCAAGCAAGTCCTTCCCCAAGCAAGTCCTTCCCCAAGCAAGTCCTTCCCCAAGCAAGTCCTTCCCCAAGCAAGTCCTTCCCCAAGCAAGTCCTTCCCCAAGCAAGTCACTCAGTGACATGACAAATATATGTTGCCATTTCTTAATCTTCATATATTTATGTAGCTTAATTCTCTAGCCAATAACGCTATAGGTGTATCTTCACCACACAGCTTGCAATGGTTAAAGACGCGACACGCCATCGTGTTCCCAAAGACAGTCAGAACTGGGTAATAAACCCTAAAAAAGTGATATTTTGAACACCATTCGTGCTTTAGATTCCATTTAGATTTGAAAGTCTGACTATATCAGACGTTATACTTCTAGAGCAGCAGGCATCTTAAACTCTTTATTTGTAGCAAAGCTTTCATAAAACCACATGCCTAGAAATTGAATGATTCTCGAGACAGGCTGATAGGGGCAGGTCCGTGGCACTGGGGAGGGCAGGTCCCTGGCACTGGGGAGGGCAGGTCCGTGGCACTGGGGAGGGCAGGTCCGTGGCACTGGGGAGGGCAGGTCCGTGGCACTGGGGAGGGCAGGTCCATGGCACTGGGGAGGGCAGGTCCGTGGCACTGGGGAGGGCAGGTCCGTTGCACTGGGGAGGGCAGGTCCGTGGCATTGGGGAAGGCAGGTCCGTGGCACTGGGGAGGGCAGGTCCGTGGCACTGGGGAGGGCAGGTCCGTGGCACTGGGGAGGGCAGGTCTGTTAGGTAGTTTCTGAAACAAACGTTCTCGGCTTTTGGTGGCATTTTCTGGAGTTAATTTACATCTGTGTTTCTAACTCTTCATATTAGTGTTATTGACTCATGCTGAAAGATAAATGTCAACAGGTTATATGTCAACAGGATAAATGTTACAGTTATATAGTTGGTAATTAAGACATCAGGAATGGCGAACAACGTTGTCCGTTAAAGTGCTTTAACCTTTTTTGTTAAAAGAGAAAATTTTGTGGAGACTCCAGTTATAGATTTTCAGAATTCGAGTTTATTTTTTAATTGAAGAACAAGTACGTTCAAACAGATAGCTATTTCAGTGAAACATGGTGAAACAGCTTGTCTTCTACATGATTAAACATTGGAGGTTATTAGTTCATCAAGATGCACCACCTGGACAGGAATAAAAGGGAATGCTAGTTTTACAACTGAAAGTGTTAATTTTATTTTATTAAAATCGTTGTTGGTCTAGTGCCAGATTCCCTACCAGTTATTGTTGCAGAAAGATGGACAGTCTTCATTTTTAAATTATTTACAAGGCACTTAAAAATTGAAGTAGGCACATGCAAGATGAATAAGTTGCTAGTACACTTGTATAAAGCCATCTGAGGAAGTCGGTGATTTTTTTTCACAGCAAACTAATGTATTAGTAGTAAAAGCTAGATTATTTCACAAATAAACTACTAATCCTTTACTTCTACTATGTTATTTTTTTTTTGTAACATAATCCTTTTGATGGAGGTTCACTTTAATTATTGCCCATTCGGTTGAACATCTGTGTTGGACAGAAAATCATTGTTAATTGCAGGTTCTCCTCGGATTACAAATGCCCAACTTATGTACTGACCGTATGTATGAGCGAGCATTTAGGAGGCGGCAGGATAGAGTGGCTGGCTGCTACAGGGCTCTATGCATCTTCTGTCGATGTGGGACTTCAGTTCGTGGACGTATCGTTGCACGATGCAGGGAAATTGTATTCACTGGAGTTTAGAAGGATGAGAGGGGATCTTATAGAGACGTATAAAATTCTGAAAGGACTGGACAAGCTAGATGCAGGAAGCAGGTACCCAATGTTGGGGGAGTCCAGAACCAGGGGCCAGAGTCTAAGAATAAAGGGGAGGCCATTTAAAACTGAGGTGAGAAGAAAAATTTTCACCCAGAGAGTTGTGAATTTGTGGAATTCTCTGCCACAGAAGGCAGTGGAGGCCAATTCAGTGGTTGAATTTAAAAGAGAGTTAGATAGCGCTCTAGGGGCTAGTGGAATCAAGGGATATGGAGAGAAGGCAGGCACAGGTTACTGATTGTGAATGATCACAATGAATGGCGGTGCTGGCTCGAAGGGCCAAATGGCCACCTCCTGCACCTATTTTCTATGTTTCTATGAAATCTGAATGCTTGACTTAAACATCTTGCTTTACCACACGTTGCCCTTAGTTAGTGTCTGTATTTATTTAAATGTATTACCAGCCAACCACATTTCCGACTTATGAACTGTTTGGGTTATAAACAGTTCTTGGGAACGAAACTCTGTCGTAACTTGGGAAGGACATGTACATCATTTATCTGACAAATGTATACTTAAGTCTATCAGATTCCTAATCTTTAGGTGTCTTATTTTAGCTATTTCAGTTTTTCACAATTGACAATTGAGTAGGAATTTGTTTATCAAACAGGCTTTTTAATCATGTTTTCATTTAATTTTCTTCAAGATATTTAATAATTTAATTTGGTCTCTGAATATTTTTGAACAAGAGAAAATTCTGCACACCTGATTAAGCTCAGTCAACAGATGAATTTTCATAATTTGATTCTCATTTAAAATCTAGAGTTAAAATTATAGTTAATATAAATAGAAAAACAAAGATATTGTTAAGGTGTAAGTGAATCAGAAAGTATGGAAGTGCCACCTCTTTCCTAGCAAATTACTGAAGTCCATCAGAGGTGGCGCAGCGGTAGAGTTGCTGCCAGAGACCCGGGTTCAATCCTGACCTCTGGTGCTGTCTGTGCGGAGTTTGCATGTTCTCCCCGTGACTGCGTGGGTTTTCTCCGGTTTTCTCCCACTTTCCAAAGACGTGCCGGTTTGTAGGTTAATTGGCTTCTGTAACTTATCCCAACTGTGTAGGATAGAACTAGTGCATGGAGTGATTGTTGGTCGGAGCAGACTCGGTGGGCCGAAGGGCCTGTTTCCACACTGTATCCCTAAACTAAAATCTAAACTAAACAGTTAAAACAAAATCTATAATTATCTGTTATATCTTGTAATGCTATTGATTAAACAAAAACAATAACATATTTTTGAAAACTTAGTTACATAGTTAACTTATTTCTTTTAGGAAATACAGTGCCATTACATCTTTAGAATTGTGCCAAAATTATCGGAATGATTTCAATGCAGAGTACAATGAATACAGAGATCTTCACACTAGAATTGGAAATGTAACAGAACAATTCATGCAGTTGGGATCAAAGATCAAAACACTTAGTCCTGGAACAGAGGAATATAAGGTAAGTGAAAGCATAATTGATCAGCAAAAGATATTGCTTTTTGCTCCTTTTTTCCCCTCTGCATATTTTCCCTCCTTTCATTTTCTGCTGATCACGAATGTTTAAGCAGTAAAATTCATTGGGTAGGGATGGAAGATGCACACTTACGTTTGATATGTGATTTGTGTATTTCCAATTATTATATACCTCTGTAAAGCTCCCCTGCATCTACACATGGCAGTATGTTAGACTAGTAGATGTGCTGTGTTTTAATCATTCAAGTGAGGAAAGAATTAATTAAAAAATAAATGTATCCAGCTACTTTCACAGTTGACTTGCACCAAAACAATTCAAGCAAGATGAAGAACAACATAATTAAGTGTTTGCTTGGCAGCTTGTGAACATTATAATTGAATATTTAAAATGGAAGCTGACCAGAAAATGCTGAATCAATGACTGTTTACGATAATGGCATGACAATATATTACTTTTGTATGAAATTATTTATCATGTCAAAATAAGCATCAATCTTGTACTTTTATAATCACTCCAACCCAATTTATAGCTGCTTTGTGTAAAACACAAAGTGCTGGAGGAACTCATTGGGTCAGGCAGCATCGGTGGAGGGAATGAACAGACAATGTTTCGGTCAGACCAAAGCCCATTCCTTCCACAGATGCTGCCTGACCTGCTGAGTTCTTTCAACACTTAGCTTTTACTTAAGATTCCAGCAATTACATTTTCTTGTGTCTCCATTTTATTAGCTGCTTTGGATTTCTTTACTTAGAAGCAGGCAGCACAGTAGCGCTGCTGGTAGAGCTGCTGCCTCACAGAACCAGAGACCCGGGTTCAGTCCTGAGTACGGGTGCTCTCTTTATAGAGTTCGCACATTCTCCCTGTGACTGCTTGAGTTTGCTCTGGATGCTCTAGTTTCCTACCACATCCCAAAGATGTGTGGGTTTGTAGGTTAATCGGCCTCTGTAAATAGCCCCTAGTGTGTCGGGAAAGTGGGATAACATAATACTAGTGTGAATAGGTAATCAATAGTTGGTATGGACTCGGTGGGCCGAAGAACCTGTTTTAATGCTGTGTCTCTAAACTAAACTAACAAGTCTGGATAATATTAAGTTCAACAAAACCATAACAAAGTTGTTAACATAAGTGTATCTTCTAGAAAAACACAAAATAAACTGGCATGGGAACCCACGATAAACACTATCATTTGGCCACACTATGTGGGTAATCCAAAGACCATTAAATTGCTACAGCTAGTATAGAGATCAATTAATATGACACAGTACATGGACACGTGGAAGTTTCTGGTTCTACTCAGAATTTGGGGAGTGATGGCTGGGCGGACATTATTTCCTTGCTTCTAATTTGAACTGCAGCTTGAAAGAGCAAATCTGCAACAAAAAAAAAACAACAGTTTGCAACATGACAAAATGTCTCCATGCATTTTGCAAAAAAAAAATATTCGTACAAGCTAGATGAGGAATTTTGAACAGGTGGCCTTATACATGGTTAGTGAGGTAGACTTCAAAAGTATAGATGCATTTGTGTTGCAGCCAACTCTCTTTTTAAGACCTTTTTGGTTAATAGCCTAAGCCAATGCGCAAGCCAATGATCCACGGGTAAGTAGCATCAGTTAGTGCATTGTCAACCATTTGATGTCACGGTGCACAAACTTGCATCAATGTTCATGGGCATCATAAATTCAGAAACGCGGAACAAATTTATAAAGCTGCTAACCATGCACAAAGAACACAATGTGTCCATGCATTTATCAAGCAAACCTCGGCCTTATAAATTGATAATGCAAAATGGGAAAGGGTTATTATCGCATTTTATCATGCATGTGCGAGTTTGTATGATCAATGGGTGGTTAAATAAAACTGACTTCAAGTTCTTAAATTTATGATATTGTCTTTCAGATGGCAGAGGATCAAATATTTGAAAAATATAGGAAATTTAAAAAGGTAGGTTACTGTTCCGAATTGCAGAGATTTAGTGTTTGACAGATTTTTGTTTTATTGTTAAATTGGAATCTGTTTCATGCCATCGATCAACATTGCAAGCATCTGGCTACCATAAATTTATTTCCTTGCTGATCTCTTAACTTTTAAGAAGAAGCCTGTTAACTCTTTCAGAGGACCATGTTGCCTGGCAATATCGTGGTATGGGTATTTTCTCACCGATCATATTTTAATGAAATAAAACAAAAAAATGCACACAAAACTCAGTGAGCCAGGCAGCATCTGTGGAGCGTGGACAGGTACAAAGTGCTGGAGTAACTCAGCCGGCCAGGCAGCATCTGTGGAGGGGGGCATAGAGTGCACATGAAAATGGCACATTTTCCATTACTCCACAACTTTAAAAAACATTTGGACAGATATATGGATAGAAAGGTTTTAGAGGGAACACAAAGTGCTGGAGTAACTTAGCGAGTTAGGTAACATCTGTGGAGCATCGCTAGAATTACTCCAGCACTTTGCATTCGACACAAGGTTCCAGCACCTGCAGTTCATTTGTCATGGCTTTAGCGAGATAAGGGCCAAATGCAGACAAATAGGACTTGTCCAGTATGCCAACTTGGTGGGCCAAAGTCTATGACTCTGTTAATATTTCAGACTAACTACTCTTCATCTTAGACAGGCACTTGGATAGGATAGATTTAGAGGGATATGGGCCAAACAGGTGGGACTAGTCTAGATGGGACATGTTGGTTGGCATGGGCAAATTGGGCTGAAGGGCCTGTTTACATGCTATATGACGATGACTTATCTGTGATTCTATCAGCGTTATAGTTATATACAGCATGGAAACAGGGCCTTCGCCCAACCAAGATGTCCCGTCTCCATTAGTTCCATGTATCTGCATTTGGCCCATATCCTTCTAAGCCTTTCCTATCCATGTTCCTGTCCAAATGTCTTTTAAATGTTACAATAGTACCTGCCTGAACTACCTCCTCTGGCAGCTCGATCCCTATACCACCCATTGTGTGGAAAAAATTGCCCCTTTAGATTGTAGAGAGGTGAACAATGGGGATGCCTATAGTAGGATGGAGACCAAGATTGTTCATTTGACACCGTTCAAAAGAGAGAGAAGAAAGCTAGTTAATTAAACGTGAACTGTTTGGAAGAGTGTTAACTCGTGAAGACGAATGATGACATTTTTAGAAAGGGCAAAGAAACAATCTGGAATTGAGTGGTGCAGAGCAATTGCAAGGAATCTACATTAAAAACAAATGCTAGAATTGCTCAGTGTATCGTTGAAAAGAGAAAATCCGAATGAATGTTTCGGATGGATGATTTGTAACAATACTGGTGCGGATGCTTGTAATGTTTCAGGCATAATGATTTGTTTTTACACAGATTTGATAAGCATTCTCTCATTTATAATGTATTTGTATTACTGATCCAAATTTTGGATAGATTCATGTCCATGTTTCGCTATCTTTGGTTTTATAGTCCAGCTCTCCTGATTTATTAAGTACTGTATCCTGCTTTATATGCCTTCCTCATCCTCATTTACATATCACTGTAGCAAGCAGTCTGAAGTTCGAAGCCTTCTGAATTAAATATGATTAAACCTTTACTGCATAAAAACCTTAAGTAGCTTTGGGTTTTGCATATTTTTCTGGAACTCTTCCAGAAGGTGGTCCAGGAGAAGTTGTTAATAATAAATATCACCAACAACTTCTTCCAGACCACCCATATTGAAGCAACGGCCAAGAAAGCACGGCAACTCTTTACTAACTTAGAAGGCTTAGGAAGTTCGGCATGTTGCCCCACAACTCTCCAACATTTCCAGATGTGCCGTAGAAAGCATTTTATTGGGATGCATCACAGCATAATTTGGGAACAGCTCCATCCAAGACCGCAGGATATTGCAGAGAATTGTGGACCCAGACCATCACACAAAACAACCTCCCTTCCATTGACTCCATCTACACCTCACGCTGCCTCAGCAAGGCCAGCAGCATAATCAAGGATGTCGCACCCTGGCCACTCCCTCTTCTCCCCTCTCCCATCGGGCAAAAGGTACAGAAGTGTGATAACGCACACCTCTGGATTCAGGGACAGTTGATTCCCAGCTGTTATCAGGCAACTGAATCATCCTACCACAACAAGAGACCAGTCCTGAACTACTATCTACCTCGTTGGAGACCTCTTGGACTATCTTTGATTGGAAATTGCTGGCTTTATCTTGCACTAAACGTTATTCCCTTTATCATGTACCTGTACAATACGAATGGCTTAATTGTAATCATGTATTGTCTTTCCGCTGACTGGTTACCACGCAACAAAAACTTTTCACTGCACTTCACTACACGTGACAATAAACTAAACTAAACTAGATTCTTCTCATTTTGAAAATAGATAGTAGGGATTGTAGGTACTATTTCACACAAGCTGTTGTACAGAATTTGGGTAATTGAAAATATGGTTGACAGTTTTATAAAAGTGGGTGTTCTTTTTCCCTGTTTGGAATAGGCTCATCCTACTTATCGGGAAGAGAAGATTCGTTGTGAGTATCTACATCGAAAGCTATCCCACATCAAGCAGTTGATAATAGAATATGATCAGCAAAACAAGCCATAATGATTGACACTGCCAATAGCTTCCCTGTTTGAAGTTGTAAAACCAACTATTGCTTCTGGACACAAAAGAAAACTTGAGGTTCTGGAAACTAACTTGAAGCAGAGTTTCTTTTCTTGTTTTTTTTAAAGCGAAATCTTCTGACCAATGCAATTTGACCATTACCGGGATAAATTGTGTCAATGAAGGACTGAGTTGCATCAGTGCTGGCAACATATTTTCACTACTTGTGATATATAGCAGTTTGGACTGAGCCATGAACTGCACGCCTTATATATATATATATATATATACATATATATATATAAAATGTATGTATGTACTCCATAAAACAAAAAAACATTAAGTTCTTGGAAAATAGTTATCTCCTCTTTTAAAATGCCTTAAAATGAGTTGTACACCAGAAAACTTAAGTCTGCCATGTATTTCTACGGGGCCAATATATAGAGTGCAAACCTCTGTTTGTTCATTCACTGTTTTGATTAAAATGTCCTATATTAATAGCTTTCGGCGATATTTAACACAATTCGTTTTATCAATAATACTGCCTTAAATTGTTTTATTTTCCTTCTTGAGGTTAACACTAGTATAATTTTTTCTAAAGAAGTTTGCTTTTGCCTTAGTTTGCTGATTCACAAGCCAGATAGGGTTTATCTGATCCCCTACTGTACACGTGTGTGAAATAATGTATTTTAAAAATAATATATTCATGTAAGATTGCTAAAAATCCTATACAAGAGGAAACAAAAATAGTGAATGTGATGCACCATGTTCACACTTTTCCAAATATAGATTTTTTTCGTAAAGCTATATTTTTCAATATTCTCAGAAAAATGTGAGGGTTTATAAAGAATAAAACATGATTAATTTGGGTGAAAAAAAAACAAAGCCAGATTTGGTAAATGTTTATTACAGAGGATATTGTGTAATCTTGGGAGTGCATGGATGGTGCAGAATGTGTTTGATGTAGAATTTTCGCTCTGTCTTTGCTATGTGGAAATATTTGGATATTATCTGTGCTGATTTAATGTGTCAGTACAAAAGCTTAATCTGTGTATAAAATAATTTATTTCTCAACTGTTTTGCTTTTTTTGCACAATCAAAACAGGATGATTATTAGGTGACTGTGCTAAGTGTAGCATATGTGAAATAAAAGGTAACAGTGGTGTTTATATATGACAGGTGTGCACTGTTGATAGGGAAATGTGTGCTACAAGGCCATCCTCGGGTAGCAAACAGGTCCGTTTCTACAGATGTCCGTAAGTCAATTTTTGTCTTTTGCAAGTCAAAAAATACACTAAAATCCCTCTTATCTCCACTGTATTTCATTGAATGGCATCAAAAATACATAAAACAAAGAAAGAGAAAACAATCACTGAAAGTGGGGAGAGGGAGGGAAAGAAAACTAGAACTGCCATTCGTAGGAATGAAGGTATCTCAGTCGGTCATAACCTGGGGACATCCTGTATATGCAAGATTCTGCAAAACACTGCCGAAATTCTGGCTCCTTCCTCTAAACACAGCTGGGACTTTGGATTAATTTCTACTGTCACCAATACTGCACATTGCACACCCGTACAGTAAAGAACCCTAAAATGACTCGTAACTCCACTGTATTTCAATGAATGGCATCAAAAATATATTAAAATGGCAGGCTCGACGATTGTTTCGCTGAACATCTCAGCTCAGTCTGTCTAAACCTACCTGATCTCCTGGTTGCTAAACACATTAACTCCCCCTCCCATTCCCGCACTGAACTTTCTGTCCTGGGCCTTCTCCATTGTCAGTGAGGCCCAGTGCAAATTGGAGGACTTGGACATCTTAAATTGCCTACATGTTGAAACAAATGACTGAAAGATGTTGTTGCTTGTATATATGCGCCAGTGAGTCCATATAACAGTCCCCTATGTTAGAAGCCACTGACATTTATTGATCCAGATTGTAATAATACCAATCTTCAGAGTTGCTCTCATCTCCACTATTGTCGTATCATAGCATTAAATAGCCACCATGCACACTTCCAAGATGGTGCCCAACCCAGGCGACTATTTGCGTACTAGCCACAGAAGCAGATCTACAATCGCATATTACAATCGGTCCATGCTCTTAAATCTCCACTACAGCTACATTTCTTACTTTTCTTATGATTGCATTAAATGTTTTTCCCTTATGTTTCTACACACTGTAAATGGCTCGATTTGTAATCATATATTGCCTTTCCGCTGACTGGTTAGCACACGATAAAAGCTTCTAATTGTACCTCGGTACACGTGACCATAAACTAATCTGAACTGAGCTAATATTATTAGCCTCATCAATTTTGTTTTTCCTTTGCATTCCATTATTTTGATTTCTTCATCTCGTGCCCCACTTGCGTCAAGCATGAAATTACTGATTCCAAAAGAATGCATTGGGATCAATCAACCTCTGCCTAAGATTGTTTAAGTGGAATTTAGGTTTATGAAACTGTTCCTCGGAATTCCAAGGCATGTGATTTCTCTCCAGATGTGCCTGACCTGCTGACTTTTACTGGAATCTGCACTATTTTATTTGTTCACGAAGGTAGTTTAAAAAAAAACCTTAAATATTGTATGAAAAGTTATACTAGCTTTGTAGACTTTGATGTCGACTTTTGTCTGGAATTTCATAACGCACTGAAAGACATCCGTTGAGGTAATTTATAACAAAAAGCCATTGTTAAAGTCTATTTCCAGAATTTCCTTGGGTAAATAAATTTGTGCTGCATTACTTGCAACTCAACCTTTGTTCATTTGCTTTTTCAACTTCCAGCTTTAAATATTGTATGGTTAAAACTGATATTTTCATATTAATTTGCAATACGTGAAGAATAATCTAGTGCTCCCAACAACATTACAGATGTTACATGCTATTTCTTCCAGTGAAGAACTAGTTCTGTGGAATATGTTTTGTTTGTCATTGGTAATGTCATTGTGTGGTTGGTGATCTGGTTGTTAAGAAACCTCTTTACTGATGATAAACTCCATTTACTCCATTAAATAGCATTTACCATTTTTGGTTTAAGTTTGTTTTGAGAGGGTTCATCTTGTGTTTCATACACTATGCAATCTGAGTGTAAGCCCTTCACTCTTCTACTGACTGTTTTAAACACCAGGTAAACCAAGGGTACAAACAAGAGTTATTGGGGCCCAGGCTTATACAATCATTTGATACAACCTCAAATTATAAAGCTGATGATTGTTGTGTTTCCAGCTCAGTTCGTTTTCTTCAATGCAGAGCCAATCTGGTAATTGCCTCTATTTGTCTTATGATGCCACTTTGCATTGTGTCCATTTTTCTTTGGGACAAAGATAGACACAAAGTGCTGGAGTAACTCAGTGGGTCAGGCAGCATCTCTGTAGAACCAGGATAGGTGACACTTTGGGGGATCGGTAAAGACAGCATCTCTGGAGAGAAAGAATGGGTGCTGTTTCACTGCAGTTATTTTCGTACACAAGAATATGATACTGACCGCAAAAACACAAACTTCCAGTCCAGTTTCTTTAGATTTCTAGTCAATTTCCTTTCATGTCATGTGTAGGAAGGGACTGCAGATGCTGGTTTATACCGAAAATAGACACAAAATGCTGGAGTAACTCAGCGGGACAGGCAGCATCACTGGAGAAAAAAGGATGGGTGACGTTTGAAGAGTCTGAAGAATGGCCCCGCCCCGAAACGTCACCCATCCTTTTTCTCCAGAGATGCTGCCTGACCCGCTGAGTTACTCCAGCACTTTGTGTCTATCCTTTTATGTCATATTGAGTATTCTCATAGAATGGACGAGTTTCTCTTCTGTCTTCACCAATACCTCAGGGCCACCTCTTGGGATGTTGCCATTTTTTCTTGATCACTGCCAATCCCTTTGCTTTAAAAGCAACTGAGCAGTTGCACAAAGTCATAAGGTCATAAGTGATAGGAGTAAAATTAGGCCATTCGTCCCATCAAGTCTATACCACCATTCAATCATGGCTGATCTATCTCTCCATACCCCATTCTCCTGTCTTCCCCCATAACCTCTGACACCTGTAATAATCAAAAATCTATCTATTTCTGTCTTAAAAATATCCATTGACTTGGCCTCCATCGCCTGTAGCAAAGAATTCCACAGATTCTCCACCCTCTGACTAAAGAAATCTATCTGCATCTTCCTAAAAGAATGTCCTTTAATTCTGAAGCTATGACCTCTAGTCCTAGACTCTCCAACTAGTGGAAACATCCTCTCCACATCCACTCTATCCAAGCCTTTCATTATTCTGTATGTCTAAATGAGGTCCCCCCTCATTCTTCTAAACTTCAGCGAGTACAGGCCCAGTGCCAACAAACGCTCATCATAGGTTAACCTACTCATTCCTGGGATCATTCCTGTAAACCCCCTCTGGGCTCGCTCCAGAGCCAGCACATCCTTCCTCAGATATGGTGCCCAAAATTGCTCACAATATTCCAAATTGGTCCTAAACAAGCACTCTTGTTTTTTTTCTTTTCCCCAGCAGTGCAAAATGCTGTCACATTCCTTTCATATCTATCCAAATCCTTGCACTTTGCCACAGAGCTATGCTTAATTATTGGTTCTAGGAGAGAATGACTACAAGTTACATGCTTTCTAAGGTCCATTTGATTTCAAGCATTCGCACATAATGTGTGCTTACATATAATATATGTTGATTTTGGATTCATTTCAGAACACAACTATAGTGCCCATTGTGCATGCCAAAATTATAGAATCCCGAAATAAAGTGGTAACAGCTATCCACTGTATCTTAATTTTAACACCACACACTGTTCCTCTGTTCAGAATTGTTTCACTCAGGTTAAATCTCTCAGTTTAGGAGAATGTTTAGTTTGTGAGCTTTTTTGCTTAAGGATCCCTTGAGGGTAACCTGAAAAGCTTTAAAAAAAAAAGTTGGTCTTTTTTACAGATTTAGAACATGCATCTAGAGTGGCTTTCCAAAGATAGAAAAGTAAAGGCATGTTGCTTCCTTAATTTAATCCCTTCACTTGTAAATCATTGCAGAGTATTATTGTACTGCATTGTAATTAATTTATTAGCCAAGTATGTAAAAAGAGACAAATAATTTAATTTGCCAAATACAGTCATACCAAAAAAGGCAACAAGACACACAGCTACATAAAAATTAACATGAACATCCACCACAGTGCACTGTAATGGTGGAAGGCAATAAAGTATTCTCTTCCACCCTTCTTTTCTCCTGCAGTCGGGGCAGTCGAAGCTCCTGCAGCTTGGAGCTCCCGAAGTTGATGCCTAACCGAGCTCCAGGATGTTAAGTCCGCAGGCTCTCGCAGTTGGAGCTCCCAAAGTCGATCCCCAGCAAAGGGACCGCCAGCTCCACGATGTGTGGACGGAGATACAATACGGAAAAAATTGCATCTCCGTCGAGGAAAGAGATTTAAAAAAGTTTCCCACCCCCCACAAAATAAAAAAACTAAAGATACACTAAAGCATACATTTAACAACAGACTAAAAACAACAAAAGAAGAAAAGGACTAGACAGATGGTTAGCGAGGCCAACCTCTCATATTAATGAAAGAAATTCCATTATCAATCTAATTTGGGCATTGAATGTAGTCCTGGATAAACTTGTTTGTCAATATGCAAGTTAGCTCTGTTTGGTAGCATTCACAGAGCTTAACAAGACATTTCCCGATGATCGTTTTTTTGTTTTGCACCTGATCATTACATAATTTAAATCGTGCAAAAAATTAACAGCAGAGTAGGAATTTAGTGCTCAAAAATTCAATAAACAAATCATTTAAGCTTGGCAAGTTAAATTGAAAAATGTATTATTCATCATTAATCATTGTTATTTAGACAGGTATACGGACGGATAGGACAGGTTTTAGAGGGATATGGGTCAAATGCAGGTAGGTGGGACTAGTGTAGCTTGGACAAGTTGAGCTAAAGGGCCTGTTTCCACACAGTAAGGCTGTCTGACTTTATTAATGGAAACAACACTATAGGACCACTGCAGAAGGTGTTGCTGGTAGCGTCACTAACTTTAATTTGACGGACTTTATGGATTTTAATTGTAAATTCTTTTGAAGACCTCTTACCACCCACGTTATTTGTGTCATTCAATCACGCTGTTAACGATAATGCTTTGAAACATTAATCTGCCATCAATATGTTTTGGAAATTGGCCCTGGGGATATAATTACATTTGATGTATGTCGGGTTCAGGCATAGCGCAGAGTGTTATTGAATGCTTATTAATTTATGATAGTTATTTAGTGAAATATATATTATACACAATACTGTGTTACTAATCAGGAACAGGATGCCGTAATTGGATACAATCAGTAACATTGAGAAAGGATGCAATGATTTCCGGTGTTTTAATGTGAACCGTTCTCAAGACTTGCTCTCTACAAATATTTAGATCTGATAACTTCATATAATTGTGGTGAATTGAGAATACTTTTATTTTGCATTTGTTTGCCATGTATATTTTGATAGAAACTAACTGGATTTACCCATTTGCCTAGCGATGGAAAATTTGGACTTGCGTTACTTCAAATTGTTGTACATTTTAAAATAGATTAAACAATTTTAAATGTGTTTTTCTTTAACTTAGCCATAATTTGCTTGTCTTAATAAAGCATTCTTGATTTTAAAGTTTCAGCTGCTCTCAGTTTGAACCATCTATATACTAAAACTCTTGTTTGTTTTGTTCCTGAACTACAACCAAAACGTTACACGATAGCACGACAATTTTAGGCCCATCTTACTCACTATCGTCCCTTTGGTGCTAATGGAAGAAGTTTCATTGAAATCGGTGTTATCTTTTTAAAGTTATTCACATTTTAAAATTTAAATTTATCTCCCGGGGAGGGGGTGGGGTGGGGGGGAGGGGAGGGGGTGGGGTGGGGGGGGGGGGGGGGGGGGTGGTGGTGGAGGAGGTGGTGGTGGTGGAGGAAGTGATGGTGGAGGAGGTGGTGGTGGAGGAGGTGGTGGTGGAGGAGGTGGTGGTGGAGGAGAGGGGAGGAGAAGAGGGGAGGAGAAGGTGCTGCACCAATGCAGGAGAGGTTTGGGCCCAACGGGTCCACTTGGTCTAGTACATAATCAAACCTGTGCACAAAGGGAACTGATGATGGAAACAGAAACATGATGGATTGCCTATTTGCAGGGAGTGTTTTCTACTTGAATTCACCTGTTCTTCCTTAGAGGATGATAAGATAGATATTTATCTTATCATCCTGTAAGATATCGATCTTATCTTGATAGATCAGCAATGCCCTATCAAGGAGAGAGTTTCAACCGCCCCGACGCGGAAGTTTCGATCACCCCAATGGGGGCTTTGACCGTCGGCTGCAGGGGCTTTGATCGCCCCGACTGCAGATGGTTTGACTGCCCGACCGTGGGAGATAAAGGGGAAGAAGTTTGAACTTTATTGCCTTCCATCACAGTGAGGAATGTGGAATCCACTGTGGTGGATGTTTATGTTAACTTTTATATGGTTGTATGTCTTTATGGCTGTATGGTAACTCAAATTTCACTGTACCTTAATTGGTACATGTGACAATAAACTGACCTTGACTTGAATGGCAGAGTAGACTTGATTGGCCGAATGGCCTAATTCTGCTCATATAACATATAATGAAATACTTATATAATTATTATTACAACTTACAATTAAACAGATCAAGTAACTTGTTTCTAGTTTGTTGGATAGGAGAGATGGTGATGGAAAATAATTGTCTTCTGGTGCCTTACGTTTCCAGTCCCAAAGCAAAAAATACGTAGTCAGTTTCAAATTTTGTGCCTTATGCAATTAATGTAGTTTGGCTGGAACAATTAACTTATTCATGAATAGACAAAAATTAATTTTGTCTAAATTTAGGTATTTATTTGCTGAATGCAGTTCTTCACAACATTATGTTGCAAGCTAGTAGTTTGTGCATGGTTATTTTGTGTGTGGTTGTTTCAATATATCAGCATAGACTTGAACTAAAGTGTAACTCCAGAATACTGCATCCCAGCTCGGGCAGTATTCTAATTAGTAAGTACTGATGTAAGCAGAGAACTAAATTTCAATCATTCTCAAAAATGTAAAAATAAAAGGTCAGTTTAGTGTATTGTCATGTGTACCGACCGAGGTGCAGTGAACAGCTTTTGTTGCGTCCTAACCCAGTCAGCGGAAAGACAATACATGATTAAAATTGAGCTGTCCACAGTGTACAGATACACTATAAGGAAATAATGTTTAGTACAAGATAAAGCCAGTAAGGTCTGATCAAAGATAGTACCGACAGTTTCCAACGAGGTAGATAGTAGTTCTGGACTGCTCTTGAGTTGTGGTAGGGATGGGTCAGTTGCCTGAAAACAGCTGGGAAGAAACTGCCCCTGAATCTGGTGATGTGTGTTTTTACATTTCTGTCCCTTTTGCCCGATGGGAGAGGGGAGAAGAGGGAGTGGCCAGGGTGCGACGTCGTTGATTATGCTGCTGGCCTTGCTGAGGCAGCGTGAAGTATAAATGCAGTCAATGGAAGGGAGGTCGGTTTGTGTGATGGTCTGGGCTGCATCCACAATTTGCTGCCATTTTTTACGGTCTTGGGTGGAGCTGTTCCTAAACCAAGCTGTGATGCATCCCAAAAAAACTATTTCAACGGCACTTCTGTAGAAGTTGGTGAGAGTTGTCGGGGACATGACGAACTTCCTAAGCCTAAGGATGAGGAAGCGTTGGTGTGGTGAGCAAAAAATCTGCAAATAAAAGGTAGACTGTGACTACAATCCAAATACCACAAAGTGCTGGAGTAACTAACAGGCCAGACCATATACTGCATGGTCAACTGAGTTACTCCAGCACATTGTGTCTTTTTCTTGTAATCCAGCATCTACAGTTCCTTTTGTCCAAATGTAATAAACTGGCAGAGTTCATTCATGCCTAAGCAAGCAAGGTGTGCCTTTAGCATTGCTTTGTGGCACGGTTGCGCAGCGGTAGAGTTGCTGCCTTACAGCGAATGCAGCGCCGGAGACTCGGGTTCGATCCTGACTACGGGCGCCGTCTGTACGGAGTTTGTACGTTCTCCCCGTGACCTGCGTGGGTTTTCTCCGAGATCTTCGGTTTCCTCCCACACTCCAAAGACGTGCTGGTATGTAGGTTAATTGATTGGGTAAAATGCAAAAAAATTGTCCCTAGAGTGTGTAGGATGGATAGTGTTAATGTGCGGGGATCGCTGGCTGCGTGGACTCGGTGGGCCGAAGGGCCTGTTTCCGCGCTGTATCTCTAAATCTAAAAAATAAATCTAAATGACGACACTTTCTTCCCATTAATAACTGAAATCTGGGCAATGCTGCCACCTGGTGGCCTTTCACTGCAGAGCGAGTGAACAATTGATAGAATGTGAGAAATGAGACCCAATAAGCTGGAGTAACTCAGCGGGACAGACAGCATCTCCGAACAGAAGGAATGGGTGACGTTTCCGGTTGAGACCTTTCTTCAGTCTGAAGGGTCTCGACCCGAAACATCACCCATTCCTTCTCTCCAGAGATGCTGTCTGTCCCGCTGAGTTCCACCAGCATTTTGGGTCTGCCGTTTAAACTGGCATCTGCAGTTCCTTCCCACACAAATGTTAGAAATGAACAGGTCGGATCAACTACAGTCATTGGGGGACCTCATTCTTCAATTAACATAAACCGGTGAACTGCGATCGCTTGCTGGTTATTCTCCAATCTGTTCCCCAGTGACCAGTCAATGGGAAAGTGAAAATGAAGAGGAGAAATAATGAATAGGCGAACAGTATCTGGGATGGGACCTCATTGAAACTTACTGAAAAGTGAAAGGCCTGGATAGAGTGGATGTGGAGGATGTTTCCACTTGTGGGAGAGTCTAGGACTAGAGGCCACAGCCTCAAGAGTAAAAGAACATACCTTTTGTAAGGAGATGAGGAATGTCTTTAATCAGAGGGTGGTGAATCTGTGGAATCCATTACCTCAGACGGCTGTAGAGGTCAAGCCAATGGATATTTTTAAGGTGGAGATTGACAGATTCTTGATTAGTTACTGGATTTAATCTTGTACTTCTTTAGTCTTTGGAAGGGTCCTGACCCGAAACGTCGCCCATCCTTTTTCTCCAGAGATGCCACCTGACCTGCTGAGTTACTGCAGCACTTTGGTCCTTCAAGTGATAATGGGATACAAGTGAGGAGGGGGGGGGGGGGGGGGTGATTTGTAAAGGTGTACCTTAACACTGAAGTGAATTTCACCAGTTCGTGATTATCTTTATTAACCTTTCCTCTTTATTCTCTACTCATCCTCTCGACATCTTTCATGAACTCTTTTTTATCATCTTTCCATTCCACACCTTGTCTCCTCTTCCTCCTCTTTTTCTCTCTTCATTCCTTTCCATCTATCCCATCCCAATTCTTCCTTTTCTGTCTCTCTTCCTCTCTCCCCCCTTCACTTTATCCAGCTTCCCACTCTCTACCTTTAACCACTGTCCCTTTTCCCGCACTTGCTCTCCATCCTCCCCCTCTCTTTCCCTCTTTCCCCCTGACCCCATCTCCCTCTCTTCCACAATGGTAAACATGACAAATAAAATGAAAATTTGAACCCACCTGGGATGTTACCTTGAGCAGCTGTCAGATCATTTTGAAAAATATTTTCCAAGTTTAAGTGATATTTTTTCAGGTAAAGTCATGTGGGAACTGCTTATGTTGAAGAAGATCTTTATCCCTTGGGTGGATACCCATGGATCAGAATTATTCTGGGAAATTAGTTCTCCAGAACTGTCTCAGGTTGGCAAATACCTCAGTCAACAATAATTAAAATATATTTTAATTCTACTTTAAAATTTATTTCTGAACTCTTCCCACCTGAACAAAGTATTCTTTCGGGAGTCAGACAAAACACTTCACAGATGTGGTGTAGTTAGTTAATTGCTACACCTTATCTTCAGGAAATATATCTAGATTATAGCTCCCCCAAGTTATGACAAGGTTCCACTTACTATAACAACATTCAAAAGACATTTGGACAGGTACATGGGTAGGAACGGTTTAGATGATACCTGAGTGCGGACTGGACTTTGAAAATGGTGCCAAATCATGGTGCCTCTTACATGCGGGATCAGTAGACTAGTTTAGTTTAGAGATACAACGCGGAAACAGGTCCAGCGACCCACGCACATTAACACAAGCTACACACACTGGGGACAATTTACATTTATACCAAGCATGCAAACCCAAGCCAATTAACCTACAAATATCTACGTCTTTGGAGTGTGGGAGGAAACCAAAGGTCTCGGAGAAAACCCACGCAGTCATGGGGAGAACGTACAAACTCCGAACAGACAGCACCCATAGTCGGGATCGAACTGGGTCTCTGTCGCTGCAAGCGCTGTAAGGCAGCAACTTTACCGCTGTGCCACCGTGCTGCCCCAATTTCTGTACAATTGGCTAATCGGGGATATACAAGGGTTTGGCAATACGCTATTGGACTGTTTGTAAGAAAAGGATTTCACTTTGCGTTTGCACCTCACACATGTGACAAGAAAAGCACCATTGAACCATAGAGGGATGTGGGCCAAACACGGTGGGACGAGTGTAGATAGATAATAGAAGTAGGCCATTCGGCCCTTCGAGCCAGCACCACCATTCAATGTGATCATGGCTGATCATTCTCAATCAGTACCCAGTTCCAGCCTTCTCCCCATACCCCCCTGACTCTGCTATCCTTAAGAGCTCTATCTAGCTCTCTCTTGAATGCATTCAGAGAATTGGCCTCCACTGCCTTCTGAGGCAGAGAATTCCACAGATTTACAACTCTGACTGAAAACGTTTTTCCTCATCTCCGTTCTAAATGGCCTACCCCTTATTCTTAAACTGTGGCCCCTGGTTCTGGACTCCCCCAACATTGGGAACATGTTTCCTGCCTCTAACGTGTCCAACCCCTTAATAATCTTATATGTTTCGATAAGATGGGGCAACTTGGCTGGCATAGGCCAAGCCAATGGGCCTGTTTCCGGACTGTATGTATAACTGGTCGTGACCTGAGGATGCCACAAACCCTATAGCAATGGACACAAACAAAAATACAAAATGCAGGAAACATTCACCAATTGTGATGGACAATCTTTGACCTGAAGTTTTAACTCTAGATTCATAGTCATGCAGGACGGAAACAGGCCCTTCAGCCCAACATCCATGGCGACCAAGATGTCCCATCTAAGCTGCCCTGTTTACTTGCCTTTGGCCAAATAGAGTTATACATCATATATAAAGTCATATAGCATTGAAAAGAGTCTTACAGCTTGGACACAGAATCATGTGACAAGTTATCAATTAAGTAGATACAAAATGCTGGAGTAACTCAGCGGGACAGGCAGCGTCTCTTGAGAGAAGGAATGGGTGACGTTTCGGGTCGAGACCCTCCTTCAGACTGAAGAAGGGTCTCGACCTGAAACGTCACCCATTCCTTCTCTCCCGAGATGCTGCCTGACCCACTGAGTTACTCCAGCATTTTGTGTCTACCCTTCGATTCAAACGAACATCTCCAGTTTTTTTCCTAGTTATCAATTAAGTGATAAGTTCATAAATCATTGCAGCAGAATGAGGCCATTCATTCATGGCCGATTGATATTAACCTCTCAACTCCACTTCTCCTGCCTTCTCCCCATAACCTTTGACACCCTTACCTATCAAGAACCTGTCAATCTCCACTTTAACAATACCCAATGACTTGGCCTCCACAACCGTGTGTGGCAATGAATTCCACAGATACACCACCCTCTGACTAAAGAAATTCCTCCTCATCTCCTTTCTGAAGATACGTCCTTTTATTCTGAGAGCATGGATAAGAATTATACAACACTGAAATAGTCATACAACTCAGTCACAAAATTCTGTTTCTCTTTCCACACTTACTGCCTTAATGTTTCTAGCATTTTCTGTTTTTGTTTCTTTGCCGTAAAGTAGTTTGAGTGATCCTGTGGTAGCATTGCTCTCTATGAATTTTAACTAATTAAGTTGGAATCTCGGGAATGATGAGCACCAAGAACCAGACGACATAGGTTTAAGATGTGGGGGGGGAATGTAATAGGAATCTGAGGAGTAACCTTTTTACACAATGGTTGGTGGGTGTATGGAACGAGCTGCTGGAGGAGGTAGTTGAGGCAAGGACTATCACAACGTTTCAAAAACATTTGGACAGGTACATGGATAGGTTTGGAGGGACATGGTCCAAACACAGGCAGGTGGGACTAGTGTAGACGGGGCATATTGGTCGGTGTGGGCAAATTGGGCCGAAGGGCCTGTTTCCACACTAGACATAGAAACATAGAAAATAGGTGCAGAGTAGGCCCTTTGAGCCTGCACCGCCATTCAATATGATCATGGCTGATTATCCAACTCAGTATCCTGTACCTGCCTTCTCTCCATACCCCCTGATCCCTTTGGCCACAAGGGCCACATCTAACTCCCTCTTAAATACAGCCAATGAACTGGCCTCAACTGCCTTCTGTGGCAGAGAATTCCACAGATTCACCACTCTCTGTGTGACTCCATGACTGTGTGTGAGGAGAATAAAAAGTGGGATGAGTGTGCATGTTGAGTGCTGGCTTTGTGGGCTGGAGGTCCTGTTTCTGTGGTCATCTCTTTGGCTCTCTTTGAACAGTCTCCCAGATGAATTTTGTCCCATGTTAATTTTTATTTTCAATGCTCCATCGTTTCAGTGCGAATGCCCTCTGCTGGCGAGTGGCGAGACTGCACCCCTATCTCATCACTGGAGTTTTGCCTGCTCTGTTTCGTTTAGTTTAGAGATACAACGCGGAAACAGGCCCACCGAGTCCGCGCCGACATTAACACCATCCCACACACACTAGGGACAATTTACACATACACCCAGCCAATTAACATACATACCCTTACGTCGTTGGAGTGTGGGAGGAAACCGAAGATCTCGGAGAAAACCCACGCAGGTCACGGAGAGAAGGTACAAAACTCCGTACAGACGGCGCCCGTAGTCAGGATGGAACCAGGGTCTCCGATGCTGCAAGCGCTGTAAGGCAGCAACTCTACCGCTGCGCCACCATGGCTGCCCTCATTCCTTCCACCCACCACCCTTTATGTGAAAAAGTTACTCCTCAGATTCCTATTAAATCTTTGCCCCATCACCTTAAGCCGATGTCCTCTGTCTTATCCGTCCCCCTTACCCAGTTATCTGTTCTCCCCTTTCCCCTACCCCTGTCCCCGTCCTCCTACCTCCCCCCCTCTGACTTTACATTTTGCACCTCCTCTTATCTGACACCTTTTTGTCACCTTTTCATTTCTAGCATTTGTCCACCCGTTAATTGGCTTCGGTAAAATTGTCCCTAGTGTGTGTAGAGTGTGCGGGGTGATTGCTGGTCGGCGTGGACTCAGTGGGCCGAAGGGCCTGTTTCCACGCTGTAAATACCGTTCATGAGCAGAGCATCCTCAAGCTTAGTTTAGTTTAGAGATACAGCGCGGAAACAGGCCCTTTCGGCCCACCGGGTCCACGCTGACCAGCGATCCCCGCACACTAACACTATCCACTAGGGACAATTTAAAAAAAACATTTCCCAGGCCAATTAACCTCCAAACCTGTTCGTCTTTGGAGTGCGGGAGGAAGCCGAAGATCTCGGAGAAAACCCACGCAGGTCACGGGGAGAACGTACAAACTCTGTACAGACGGTACCCGTGGTCGGCTTGGAACCCGGGTCTCCAGCGCTGCATTCGCTGTAAGGCAGCAACTCTACCGCTGCGCCACCGTGACCGCCCAAGCTCTGTACATTGCCAATGATACTGACTAACTTGGAGGAAGAAACTGCTGTTCAATGCTTTAAACTAATTAACGATCTAACAAATTACCCTCTCAGTAGCTCACCAGTCGTAACCCCAGACTTTGACAGCTGCTGGAGTTTACATTCGCCATCCAGTTCTGCTGACTAATGCAAATTTATTTGGATAACCTCTCAGTAACTCTGTCCATTAATAATTTGCCACACAATTACCGAATAACTCTGATGACTTTTGATCTTGTACACCGAACTTACCTTCATTTTTGTGATTTTTAATGCATATTTGTCCTTGACGATCCTACAAGGAAGTCTTAGAGTCATAAAGCCAGTCATACAATAAACAATAGACAATAGGTGCAGGAGGAGGCCATTCGGCCCATCGAGCCAGCACCACCATTCAATGTGATCATGGCTGATCATTCTCAATCAGTATCCCGTTCCTGCCTTCTCCCCATACCCCCTGCTCCGCTATCCTTAAGAGCTCTATCTAGCTCTCTCTTGAATGCATTCAGAGAATTGGCCTCCACTGCCTTCTGAGGCAGAGAATTCCACAGATTTACAACTCTGACTGAAAAGGTTTTTCCTCATCTCAGTTCTAAATGGCCTGCCCCTTATTCTTAAACTGTGGCCCCGGGTTCTGGACTCCCCCAACATTGGGAACATGTTTCCTGCCTCTAACGTGTCCAACCCCTTAATATTATTATATGTTACATGTTTCAATAAAATCCCCTCTCATCCTTCTAAATTCCAATGTATACAAGCCTAGTCGCTCCAGTCTTTCAACATACGACAGTCCCGCCATTCCGGGAATTAACCTAGTAAACCTGCACTGTACGCCCTCAACAGCAAGAATATCCTTCCTCAAATTTGGAGACCAAAACTGCACACAGTACTCCAGGTGCGGTCTCATTAGGGCCATGTACAACTGCAGAAGGACCTCTTTGCTCCTACACTCAACTCCTCTTGCTATGAAGGCCAACATTCCATTGGCTTTCTTCACTGCCTGCTGTACCTGCATGCTTCCTTTCAGTGACTGATGCACTAGGACACCCAGATCTCGTACATCACCTTTTCCTAACTTGACACAATTCAGATAATAATCTACCTTCCTATTCTTACCACCAAAGTGGATAACCTCACACTTATCCACATTAAACTGCATCTGCCATGCATCCGCCCACTCACACAACCTGTCCAAGTCACCCTGCAATACAGTGTGGTAACAGGCGCTTCGACCCAACTTTTGTACAGTTTAGGTCTCCTAATTTGAGGAAGGACATCCTTATAATTGAGGCAGTGCAGCGTAGGTTCACGAGATTGATCCCTGGGGTGGAGGGACTGTCATATGAGGAAAGATTGAAAAGACTAGGCTTGTATTCACTGGAGTTTAGAAGGATGAGAGGGGATCTTATAGAAACATAGGAAATTATAAAAGGACTGGACAAGCTAGATGCAGGAAAAATGTTCCCAATGTTAGGCGAGTCCAGAACCAGGGGCCACAGTCTTAGAATAAAGGGAAGCCCATTTAAAACTGAGGTGAGAAGGAAGTTTTTCACCCAGAGAGTTGTGAATTTGTGGAATTCTCTGCCACAGAGGGCAGTGGAGGCCAAATCACTGGATGAATTTAAGAGAGAGTTAGATAGAGCTCTAGGGGATAGTGGAATCAAGGGATACGGGGAGAAGGCAGGCACGGGGTAATGATGGGGGACGATCAGCCATGATCATAATGAATGGCGGTGCTGGCTCGAAGGGCCGAATGGCCTCCTCCTGCACCTATTTTCTATATTTCTATCTATGTTTCTATGTAACTTGCCCTCACCGACAAACATGTGCCATTTACACAAAGGACTTGTTACTGCAGAATGCGTTGTGCCTGTTGGGTCGCTGTTGGGTCCTTCCCTCAAATCATGTGTGATGAGGCGGGTCACACTTAGTTACACTTCCAAGCACGTAAGATCCAACCTCATGAACTGTCCCCTTGGTCTTGACGTCTCCACCACCCAGCCCTAGTCAGCACAATTATGGACTCCTCAAAGACATTTGGGCAGGTGCATGGATATGAAGGGATCTGAAGATCAGTCTGAAGAAGGGCCTCAACCCGAAACGTCACCCATTCCTTCTCTCCCGAGATGCTGCCCGACCTGCTGAGTTACTCCAGCATTTTGTGAATAAATACCTTCGATTTGTACCAGCATCTGCAGTTATTTTCTTATACAATGGATATGAAGGGATGAGAGAGATCCTCAAGATAAACCAAAGGAATTTTTGAATGTTCCTTGGTACACACCAAATGCTGGAGTAACTCAGCGGGATAGGCAGCATATGTGGAGAGAAGGAATGGGTGACAGATTCTGCGTGACCCATGGGTTTACTCCAGCACTCTGGCCTTTTGCTTCAACCAACATCTGCAGTCCCATGTTCCACCAGCACCTTTGTTCTTTGAGGGAGATTTTAATCCAGTTTTTAAGATAATAAGATGTAGTTGCAGATCTCACCAGCAGAGGGGCCTGAAACTGAAGAGGAACATCTCTGAATGGGCAGTAAGGAACTGCAGATGCTGGTTTACACTGAGGATAGACACAAAATGCTGGAGTAACTCAGCAGGTCAGGAAACATCTCTGGAGAACATGGATAGGCAACGTTTTAGGCCGAGACCCAATATTCTATCTGGCTGTTACTGGTTCAAACTTGGAGTTGTTAATGAATGAATGAATATAACTTTATTGTCTTTCAAAACTATGCAGACGGGTGCATATTTGAACAGAATTGCCTTGCAACTGGCTCACAATGTAACACCAAATAATAAAAATTGATTAAAGAAAAATAAATAAATAAGTAACTCGCACATAAAATAATGGCAGCTGATCATTGTGAATTCAAGAGTCTGATGGCTCGGGGGAAGAAGCTTTTTTTTTTAGAGAAATGGTGCAGAAACAGGCCCTTCGGCCCACCGAGTCCGCGCCGCCCAGCGATCCCCGCACATCAACACTATCCTACATCCTCTAGCGATAATTTTTACATTTGCCCAGCCAATTAACCTACAAACCTGTACGTCTTTGGAGTGTGGGAGGAAACGAAGATCTCGGAGAAAACCCACGCAGGTCACGGGGAGAACGTACAGACGGCGCCCGTAGTCAGGATCGAACCTGAGTCCGGCGCTGCATTCGCTGTAAGGCAGCAACTCTACCGCTGCGCCACCGTGCCGCCCTATTGCAAACCCTGGCTGTTCTGCTCCGTGTGCTGCAGTACCTCTGACCAGGGGGCAGCAGGGTGAACAGTCCGTGATGGAGATGGGTGGGGTCTTTAACAATGTTGTTGGTCTTGGTCACGCAGCGTTTGTGTGCAATGTCCTGGATGGAAGGAAGTGAAGTCCCGATGATTTTCTCAGCCGTTCTCACCACTCTCTGCACGGACTTCCAGTCTGAGGCTTTGCAGTCCCCAGACCAGACAGAGATGCAGTTGGTCAGTATGCTCTCTATGGTGCCCCTATGGCAGGGCCGTTTTTACAGCATTATGGGCCCCCGGGCAAAGCAGTGTACTGGGGCCCCTACCGTTACTCTCCCCCACCCCCCTTTCCCTACCAGCCCCCCCCTGTCGTGCCGGCAAAAAGCACTTAGCGATGGACTTAGGGTGCTACATTGTTGCGAAAAGCACTTACAGATCGCTGTGAGAAGCACTTAGGGATGGAAAATGTTGCGAAAAAAGCACTTATTGAACCTACATTTTTAAAGTAGTATTTATTTATTGCAAGTCACTTAACATACATAGATCTGCTTGGGACCCCTATGCTCATGGGCCCCCGGGCAAATGCCCATCAGGCCCATGCGTTAAGACGGCCCTGCCCTATGGTGAGGATGGGATGGGGGAGGTGTGCACTTCTCATCCGGCGCAGAAAGTGCAAACGCTGCTGGGCTCTCGTGACCAGAGAACATTAATTAACAGTTCCCTCATCGGCGGTTTCAGGAGAGGACTGGTTCTGTCCCGTTTCCACAGATGTTGGAAACAAGGAACTACAGATGCTGGTTTAAACCAGATCAGGCTGAAGAAGGGTCTCGACCCGAAACGTCGCCCATTCCTTCTCTCCTGAGATGCTGCCTGACCTGATGAGTTACTCCAGCATTTTGTGAATAAATACCTCTGGTTTCAACCAAAGATAGACACTAAGCGCTGGAGTAAGTCAGCAGGACAGGCAGCATCTGTGGAGAAAAAGGATGGGTGATGTTTCAAGTCGGCACCATCACCAATCCTTTGTCTCCACAGGTGTTAACTGCTTTTAGAAACCACCGTACCACTTGGAGCCCAAAGTTCCAGTGCAAAGGATGAATAAATTATATGGTCAAAGCGCAGGTTTAATGAACAGCTGAGAGCAACCATTTGCCAATCACACTAAAGTCCATCCCATTACTTGTAACAGAGTTGCACTCACTCTGACAAGAGGGAAGGACGATAGTAGATCTAGTGAGTGAGATTAAAATGTTTCCTCAGAGCATATGTGGGACTTCCAATAGAATGGGGGGAAAAGCGAGGAACATGAAGCAAAGGTGTTGGAGTAACTCAGCAAGGCAGGAGTTTTTTCAAGAAGTCAATGTTCATATAGCTGGGGTGTAAACTGCCCAAGCGAAATATGAGATGCTGTTCCTCGGCAATCGTTTCGCTCAACACCTTCGCTCAGTCCACCTTAACCAACCTGATCTCCCGATGGTTCAGCACTTCAACTCCCCTCCCACTCCCAGTCTGACCTTTCTGTCATGGGCCTCCTCCATTGTCATAGTGAGGCCTAGCGCAAATTGGAGGAACAACACCTCATATTTCGCTTGGGCCGTTTACACCCCAGCGATATGAACATTGACTTCTTTAACTTCAGATAGTTCCTCTCCTTACCCCTCCCCCTTCCCAGTTCTCCCACTGTCTTCCCGTCTCCTACTACATCCTATCTTTGTCCCGCCCCCTCCCCTGACATCAGTCTGAAGAAGGGTCTCGACCCTAAACGTCACCCATTCCTTCTCTCCTGAGATGCTGCCTGATTACTCCAGCATTTTGTGTCGACGTTCAGAGTAACTCAGCAGGTCAGGCAGCATCTCTGGAGAAAAAGAAAGGGTGACATTTTGGGTCGGGACCCTTCTTCAGAATGAACAATAGGTAGCCTGGTAATGGTATTTAAACTTATGAAGTGATCCAAAATGATCAATACAAAGAAGTCGCCTCTACTTCAGAGGAATTTTGAATTCAAAGGTTTTGAATAACCGAGCCAAAATTAAACCTGGTAAGGACTTCAGACAAAAAAAAATCCTTTGAGAGATTAGAAGATGCATTAGATTAAAGACACTGAGTGAATAGTATAAATGTCTTTAGTGGGAAGATGGATGAGAGGGAAATCAATAGAAGGCTTTGTTGATCAGAGTCTAAATAAGCTGGGAGAGCAAAGTGGAAAACCAATACTAACATAAATCTTTACTTTAGACTTCAGAGATGCAGCTGGGAAACAGGCCCTTCAGCCCATCGAGGCCACGCCGACCAGCGATCTCCCCGTATACTAGCGCTATCCTACACACTAAGGGACAATTTACAACTTTTACCAAAGCCATTAACCTACAAACCTGCACGTCTTTGGAGTGTGGGAGGAAACCGGAGCACCCGGAGAAAACCCACGAGGTCACAGGAAGAACGTACAAACGGGCCGCACCCGTAGTCTGGATCAAACCCAGATTGAAAGGTGGACAACGTGACTAAAGTGGACCCCAGCATGCAGGCTCTGCTCACCAGAGCTCAAGATCACAGTCAAGAATCAACAGAACAACATAACATAAACCATAATAAACAACAGAAATGTTCAGAGTATACTGCATATAATAAGTGTGTGTGTATATATGTCTGTGTGTATATATTTGTGTATGTATATATATTTATGTGCGTGTGTGTGTGTCTATATATATATATATGTGTGTGACCTTTCATTGATTTTCGTTTCTGTGAATGTAGCTGAGATTATCTTTAACCCACTGTTTTACTTGAAAGCAACAATCTATCTATCTATCTATCTATCTATCTATCTATCTATCTATCTATCTATCTATCTATCTATCTATCTATCTATCTATCTATCTATCTATCTATCTATCTATCTATCTATCTATCTATCTATCTATCTATCTATCTATCTATCTATCTATCTATCTATCTATCTATCTATCTATCTATCTATTTATCTATCTATCTTTCTATCTGTCTGTCTGTCTGTCTGTCTGTCTGTCTGTCTGTCTGTGTGTCTGTCTGTCTGTCTGTCTGTCTGTCTGTCTGTCTGTCTGTCTCTGTCTGTCTGTCTGTCTGTGTCAAATGCTGGAGTAACTCAGCAGGTCAGGCAGCATCTCAGGAGAGAAGGAATGGGAAAGAAGAACAGGAGAGAAAGAATCCCATTCCTTCTCTCTTGAGATGCTGCCTGACCTGCTGAGTTACTCCAGCATTTTGTGAATAAATACCTTCGATTTGTACCAGCATCTGCAGTTATTTTCTTACACTATCTATCTATCCATCTATCTATAGTAGTTCAGCAGTGGTCTCTGGCTGTGGTAGGATGATTCAGTTGCCTGAGTATACGTTAATTGAGAGGGTTGGACACTGGCCCAGAGAGAGGGGAAGAAGGGGAACCACAGACTGGGGGTGAAAGTTCTAGTTAACTAAGAGGAAGCTTCGGACTGAATCAAAGAATGAAACATTGATCGAGAGAAGGCTAAATATTGACATAAATAGAGAGCGAAATAATAATTGATAGAAAGTTATGCATTGATTGTTTCAGAGGAATGTGGGCATCGCTAACACGGCCACCTTTTGGTCCCGGTTCCTGATTATCTGTACGAAAGCAGTGGGGCGTCATGTTCTGAACCTCCTGCATTCCTTGTGGTGAAGGCAGTCTCCGTGTATTGTCCGTCTGGGATTATCTGGGTGTGGATCCCATGGTGCTGAAGGATTGAAGATTGAGGACACATTTCCAAGGTCAGAATGATGTGAACAGGGACAAGGATGATGCATGTGGCACCAATCAATGAGTTGCTTTATCCCCGACAGAATGGCCTAATTCTACTCCTAGAACTTGTGAACTTGTGAAGTTATTGTAGTAGAATTAGGCCATTCGGCCCATCGGGTCCACTCTACCATTCAATCATGGCTGATCTCTGCCTCCTAATCCCATTTTCCTGCCTTCTCCCCATAACCCTTGACACCCGTTCTAATCAAGAATATGTCTATCTCTGCCTTAAAAATATCCACTGACTTGGCCTCCACAGCCCTCTGTGGCAATGAGTTCCACAGATTCACAACCCTCTGACTAAAGAAGTTCCTCCTCACCTCCTTTCTAAAAGAGCGTCCTTTAATTCTGAGGCTGTGACCTCTAGTCCTAGACTCTCCCACCAGTGGAAACATCCTTCCCACATCCACTCTATCCATGCCTTTCATTATTCTGTAAGTTTCAATGAGGTCCCCTCTCAACCCTTTAAACTCCAGCGAGTACAGGCCCAGTGCTGTCAAACGCTCATCTCATGCTAACCCTCTCATTCCTGTAACGGGAGTTGCTGTCATCTGGGCAAATTCCCCAATACCATGATTTGACTTGCTGTTGGTGGAATAAGGGGTAGGCCATTTAGAACTGAGATGAGGAAAAACGTTTTCAGTCAGAGAGTTGTGAATCTGTGGAATTCTCTGCCTCAGAAGGCAGTGGAGGCCAATTCTCTGAATGCATTCAAGAGAGAGCTAGATAGAGCTCTTAAGGATAGCGGAGTCAGGGGGTATGGGGAGAAGGCAGGAACGGGGTACTGATTGAGAATGATCAGCCATGATCACATTGAATGGCGGTGCTGGCTCAAAGGGCCGAATGGCCTCCTTCTGCACCTATTGTCTATTGTCTATCTTGGGGCAGCACGGTGGCGCAGCGGTAGAGTTGCTGCCCTACAGCGCCAGAGTCACGGGTTTGATCCCGACTACGGGCGCTGTCTGTACGGAGTTTGTTCGTTTTCCCTGTGACCACGTGGGTTGTCTCCGGTTTCCTCCCACACTCCAAATTACCTACAGGTTTGTAGTTTAATTGGCTTAATTGGTAAAGACTGTAAATTGTCACTAGTGTGTGTTGAATAGTGCTACTGCACCTGTTTCCGTGCTGTATCTCTAAGGTTAAACCAGCAAAGTTAATGATAGACAATAGACAATAGACAATAGGTGCAGGAGTAGGCCATTCAGCCCTTCGAGCCAGCACCGCCATTCAATGCGATCATGGCTGATCACTCTCAATCAGTACCCCGTTCCTGCCTTCTCCCCATACCCCCTCACTCCGCTATCCTTAAGAGCTCTATCCAGCTCTCTCTTGAAAGCATCCAACGAACTGGCCTCCACTGCCTTCTGAGGCAGAGAATTCCACACCTTCACCACTCTCTGACTGAAAACGTTCTTCCTCATCTCCGTTCTAAATGGCCTACCCCTTATTCTTAAACTGTGGCCCCTTGTTCTGGACTCCCCCAACATTGGGAACATGTTTCCTGCCTCTAATGTGTCCAATCCCCTAATTATCTTATACGTTTCAATAAGATCCCCCCTCATCCTTCTAAATTCCAGTGTATACAAGCCCAATCGCTCCAGCTTTTCAACATACGACAGTCCCGCCATTCCGGGAATTAACCTAGTGAACCTACGCTGCACGCCCTCCATAGGGAATTAACCTAGTGAACCTACGCTGCACGCCCTCCATAGCAAGAATGATGCAGGGTCCTGACTGTTCGTGTGATTCTCTTTCCCAAAAACATACTTTATTATATACAGGAAATACTCATGCTTCCTGTTTAAACAACACTGTCGAGATCAAGGTCTACTGGGAATGTGTGCCGGAGGGAGTTTAATCTGCACAAGTGGGAAGTGAATCATTTTAATAAGTTTAACCAGGACAGCACTTACACGCAAATTGGAGGAATGGGCTCCTCATATTTCGCTTGGGCTGCTTACAACCCAGCGGTATGAACATTGATGTCTCTAATTTTAAGTAACCCCTACATTCCCCATCCCTCACCCTCGTTATCCTACTAGTTCCACTGTTTACATCCCTGTATCCCCTCGTGATCACCTCTCCCCCAGCCAACAATGGGCCATTATTGGCTCCACCATTCCTTGGTCATCTATTGCCGACCCTGATTTGTTCTGGCCTTTTCCTACCTCCAGATCCCCCCCCCCCCCCCCCACCCTACCCTACTTTAAGTCTGAAGAAGGGTTCTGACCCAAAACGTCACCCATCTTTTTTCTCCAGAGATGCTGCCTGCCCCGCTGAGTTACTCCAGCACTCTGTGAAACGTCACCTATCCATGTTCTCCAGAGATGCTGCCCGACCCGCTGAGTTACTCCAGCACTCTGTGAAACGTCACCTATCCATGTTCTCCAGAGATGCTGCCCGACCCGCTGAGTTACTCCAACACTCTGTGTCCATCAGGGAATGGAGGGATGTGGGATATGAGTTAGGAGTAGGTAGGTAGGTGATGGTTTTGGCATCATGTTCAGCACACACACTGTGGGACGAAGGGGCTGTTCTTGCACTGTGCTGTTCCAAAAAAATATTCTTGACTCTTTGGAGGAAAGAAAAATTCACCCAGAGAGTTGTGAATCTGTGGAATTCTCTGCCTCAGAAGGCAGTGGACTCCAATTCCCTGGATGCTTTCAAGAGAGAGTTAGATAGAGCTCTATCTAGTGGAATCAAGGGATATGGGGAGAAGGCAAGAACGGGGTACTGATTTTGGATGATCAGCCATGATCACAGTGAATGGCGGTGCTGGCTCGAAGGGCTGAATGGCCTCCTCCTGCACTTATTGTCTATTGTCTCTTCTTTCTCTTTATCAGGGACCACATCTATGAATGAGGCAGTGGAGACTGATTCTGGGATGGGGAGAGTAATGTTGTACTGAGCAGAATGTTGGGTTATGTTAGGTGTGGGGTGGGATGGGTGTGGAGGGGTAGGGAGGGTGACAGAGGGAGCAGATTGTGAATCCATTACCTGTATCAAGGGGTGTAGCAAACCTAGGGCATACATTCCTGTCTGCTTTTATTCTAGCCCTCTTGAAATAAATGCTAGCATTGCATTTGCCTTCCTCACTACCAATTGCAAATTAACTTTTTGGGAATTTAGATTTTTTTTATTTTTTAGATTTAGATTTAGAGATACAGCGCAAAAACAGTTCCTTCGGCCCACCGGGTCCTGGCCGCCCAGCGATCCCCGCACATTAACACTATCCTACACCCACTCGGGACAATTTTTACATTTGCCCAGCCAATTAACCTACATACCTGTACGTCTTTGGAGTGTGGGAGGAAACCGAAGATCTCGGAGAAAACCCACGCAGGTCACGGGGAGAACGTACAAACTCCGTACAGACGGCGCCCGTAGTCAGGATCGAACCTGAGTCTCCGGCGCTGCATTCGCTGTAAGGCAGCAACTCTACCGCTGCGCCACCGTGCCGCCCTGCACCAGCACTCCTAATTTCTGAATTCCCATTGACCCATCGAGTCTACTCTGCCATTCAATCATGGTTGATCTATCTCTCCCTCCTAACCCCATTCTCCTGCCTTCTCCCCATGACCTCTGACACCCGTACTAATCAAGAATCTATCTATCTCTGCCTTAAAAATATCCACTGACTTGGCCTCCAGAACCTTCTGTGGCAAAGAATTCCACAGATTCACCACCCTCTTGCTAAAGACACGACATGATAGAACTTTATTTATCCTAGGAGGGAAATTGATCTACAAACAGTTATAAAAACACATGATACATGAAACATGAAATTAAAGTGACGAGTGGAAAGGACTGGGAATGGGCAAAGATTGGAGGGGAGGGGGGGGAGTCAGTCAGTCTACCCCACGACAGAAGGGGGAGTTGTACAGTTTGATAGCCACAGGGAAGAAGGATCTCCTGTGGCGTTCTGTGCTGCATTCTGTGGGACCAGTCTGTTACTGAAGGTGCTCCTCAGGTTGGCCAAGTTTAAGGTCGTCAACTGTCCCGTATTAGCCGGGACTTACCGTATTTTGGGCTAAATTGTTTTGTCCCATACGGGACCGCCCTT